>NC_083887.1:12046439-12349469 GCF_032452875.1 Bos javanicus | reverse complement strand
AAGTGGTTTAAAGTAATGCGTAACTTAATAGAACATTTGACAGTCTTCTGGCCCCATTTTGTTGTTGTTGCTTTTTGAAATAGTGCCACAGAATCTCTCTAAGAGATTGTTCCTTCTTCAAAAGAATTTGTTGAGGTCAAAGGACCCAGTAAAATAAATTGCCAATTCTAGCAACACTTGCTATAGCTGATGGGTCCACCAGGCGGCAGGCTGCACAATTCTCACCTGTTCCCCATAAAATTATTTTTCAGTCATTTACTTACCATTTTTGTCATCATTAACTTTTTCAAGCAAATGTTTGCACTCTGCATTTTTTTCTGTCTGTATTTCCTCTTAGGGAGGTTATCTCTTTGTGTATTTCCATAAGTCAAGGGAACTGTCCCCTGAAACAGCCCTATGTAGACACAAACTAAAAACTAGGTTTGTTTGTCTTTTTTGAGTTTTTTCTTTTAATTTTTAAAATTTTTATTTACATTTTAATTGGTGGAAAATTGCTTTACAATTTTGTATTGGTTTCTGCCGTACAACAATGTGAATAATTATACATGCATTCTTTCCCTCCTGAGCCTCCCTCCCCTCCTCCCCACCCCACCCCTTTAGGTCATCACAGAGTGCCAGGCTGGGCTTCTATGTTCTTTAGCAATTTCCCCCAAAGTATTTTACACATGATAGTCTGTATATGTCAATACTGCTTGTGTAAAGGGACATTTGTACAAAGGTTAAGGGTGCGCTCTGATTCAACAAACTCCAGCCGTAACTTTCCTAATGAAAAATGTTAAGCATTTTACTATATTTATCTCATACAATGTATATGATATTTTTAAAACTGGACTGTATCAGGAGGGATAGCAGTGGTTCAGGCTTAGACTGCTCGTGGGCTCCAGCAGCCCCAGTGATCACTATGGCTCCGTGTCCTCTCTGATGTGATATAGTGAAGGATGGAAGAAGCCCGATGACGGACCAACGCCCATCACACTGTTGCCCCTTTCCTTCCCCTGAGGCATTTAGGGAAAACCGAAACATGAGGCTGGCCTCAGTCAAACTGTGAAGAACAAACCCCATTCCAGACCTTTTCATCCTTAAACGTGGAGTTTTCAGTTTAAAGAATAAATTGAATGCCAGTCTCTACTACCAGATAAAGGTTTACTTTGAAAGTTTTGGCATCTGCTTATAAATATAAGACAAGTAATTTATTTTTTCAGAATGAAAAACATCTTTTTCCCGTGTTAAAATTCAAATCCCATTTCCCTAAAATATATATATATATATTTTTACAGTTATGGCACAAAGTATGGGATTATATGTTCTTAAATATATAAAGAACTCAAAAATCATTAATTTTCAGTTGATTATTGATTTTTAGATACAAAATTGGATGTAAGACATGAACAAATCCTTATCTACAGAAATAAAAACAATGAAAAATAAATGAGACGAAATCCAGCTTTGTTAATACCCAAAGAACAAAGATTAAAACTTGATGTAACTTTTTCCTATAAAATTGGCAATTTATTTAATATTAGTATTCAGTTCTGACAGGCGTGTGCTAAGATGGGTCCTCATGTGCTGCTGGTAAGAGTTTAAATTGACATGAACTTTCTGGAAATTAGTGCATTAGTGTGTACCACCAGTCTTTAAAAAGTTCAACTAGACCCTCCAATTCAGTGTATTGAGTCTAGTTAGATAATCTAAGGAAAATATCAGAGGTTAGGACACTAATTTATAAATAAAGATACTTATTTCAACTTTTACAAGAATTGGAAAATAGAAAACAAGAGCTATAAGGAAACAGTTAAATTGTGATTTACCTATCTCATGGAACACTTTTAAATAGCCAGTAAAAATTATGTGAAGGAATATTCAGTGATAAAGTGCAAGTTTTTCAAAGTTATGCAATGTGAAGTGAAAGAAAAACTATTAGATTAAGATTAAAATTACTTATAAAGTATGTCTACATATATATATATATATATGCATAATTTTTACATGCTTAATAAAAGACTAGCAGGAAATATACAGAAATATTACCAGCATTAGCTGAGTGGTAGGCAATGGCACCCCACTCCAGTACTCTTGCCTGGAAAATCCCATGGACGGAGGAGCCTGGTGGGCTGCAGTCCATGGGGTCACGAAGAGTCGGACACGACTGAGCAACTTCACTTTCACTTTTCACTTTCATGCACTGGAGAAGGAAATGGCAACCCACTCCAGTGTTCTTGCCTAGAGAATCCCAGGGACAGGGGAGCCTGGTGGGCTGCCGTCTATGGGGTCGCACAGAGTCGGACACGACTGAAGCGACTTAGCAGCAGCAGGCTTCTCAATGATTTTTTAAAATATATATACATTATTGTTTCCTTCTAATAATGGAACGTATTACTTTCCAAGTTGGGTGGAGAAGTGGATGTTGATATTTAAACAATCTGTTTTTTCAGTCCCCTGCCCGACCATACTCAACTCCCCATCTCTTAACATCACTTAGATCTGAGTTGCTAGGCATCTTCCAGGCATAGGCCTTTTAAAAGGCCCTGCTATGTATACTTCTTATCTTTTTAAGGTAATCAGGACCATCTGTGACTTTGAAAGGATATGATTCTCCCTTGGTTATTAAGAAATTCAAGAAGAGATCAGTGAAAGTGAAGTGAAGGGGGAGGGTTCTGCCCACCTGTCCAGGGCACCCCCTCACCCTGGCCCCTGACTCTGCTCTCAAATCCACCCCTAGGGCCTATCCAGCAAGCCTCGGTCCCAGATTCAAGTCGAGGGGCACAGAAACCCCCAGGAATGACCTTACCGCTCCCGACCTGACAAAGCAGAGGCTGCTTTACACCTGCTGGCATACACTTTCCAGCTCTGCTGGGCTGACAGGTTCTGGTGCTAGAAAAGAAAACTAAAAATAATTAAAGATAAAAGTCTCATTCAGTTGTGCTGCTTTATGATTTCTAGGTCAAAGGAAAAACACAAAAAGGAGAGAAAAGAAAAATAAATCAACCAAGAGCACAGTGTCTCTGGGCATGTTTACACTTAATACATATGCATGAATGTAACTGTTTTTTGTGGAGCCCTTTCCATGTGTCACTCTGGGTGCTAACGGCTTTACACACTATATCCCCTTGATCCTCAGATGAGCCCTAGGAGACAGGTGTGACTCTGCTGCAACGTGGTCCAGAGGAAAACAAGTGCTCAGGTCACAGGCTCAGATTTAAACTCAGCTCTGCTGGGCTTCCCAGTTGGCTCAGTGGTAAAGAATCCACCTGCCAATGCAGGAAACGCAAGAGATGCAGGTTCAATCCCTGGGTCAGGAAGATCCCCTGGAGTAGGAAATTGCAACCCACTCCAGTATTCTTGCCTGGAAAATTCCATGGACAGAGGAACCTGGAGGGCAGCAGTTCATGGGTTGCGAGGAGTTTGACACAACTGAGCACAGCAGCTGTGGGATCCACATCCCGCCACCTTAAGGAGACCTCACATTGTTTATTTCCACCCCGTTTACCAGGACTTCACTACCTGAAGGCTCCTTGACACGTGGTCATGTCCGTCCTTTTGGATGTTTATTTGTCTTTGGATCTCCTGTATCTTTTCTGGCCTTGTTTCATCACAACATTTCCCTTTAATACCACCTCATTTTTTTATAGAGTGGAAATAAGGTGTCAATCACGACCACCCCATTTGAAAACACATCAATCAAAACGGGACCGGCCAGGAGAAACAGCTATAAGAGCCGGATGGTGAGGCGGAGCAAGAAATCTAAGAAGAAGGAAAGTCTGGAAAGGTGAGTTAGAACCGTCCTCTTCCTGGGTTTGGTGTGTTCCCACACTGAAGGAAAATTACTCCTCACTTAATTTAAATGCTTGCATGTGAGGAAGATCTATTTCTCTGTAAGACATGTTGCCTTGTGGTTCACATGTACTTATACACTAGAGTTTATATTCATTCATAACAGCATTATGTTTCATAATGAAAAGATTTATGTAGTTACACTGTAGAATTTAGATTACTTTTTCTCATGTGTGAGAACCATGAAAAGCTCTGCTTTTTCTTAAGTTTCCAGACTTCATTTCAGTTGGATTTGAAGAACTAAAACTTCAGGTAGCTTTTAGCATTAAATCTATATTTAATATATTATATCTATCTATCTATATATATATATTATATCTATATTTAATCCATCTAAAAACACCAGGGAAGCCGTGGTAGCTCAGTGGTTGGTAAAGAATCTACCTGCAATGCAGGGGATGTGGGTTTGATCCCTGGGTTGGGAAGATCCCCTGGAAGAGGGCATGGAAACCCACTCCAGTTGGGTTGCCTGGAGAATCCCATGGACAGAGGAGCCTGGCAGGCTACAGTCCATGGAGTCAGGAAAGAGTTGGACATGACTTAGCAACTAAACAATAGTAATAATAAATAATCCAAAAACATACAGTTGCTATTTTTGAATGCCAGATATTCTAAGATAACTAGATCTTCAAAGCATCCAAATAAGCCTAGAAATAAAAAGGCTTTGTTTTACTGCCTGAAAGTCTATTACACATTAGCACTATGAAAGGCATCTGAGTATCATTTAGTGCCCTGTGTAGACACTGGTGAGGGGTGTGTCCGTGTGTGTATATGTGTGTGTGTGTGGAAGTTTCTTCCAAACAATTGTCCAGATGTGCTCCCTGCACGAGAAGACAGCATCTTGACTCTACCCACTTGAATTTGGTGCTTTGGATCACAGTATAAGGACTTTAGTGCGGCTGCTGCTGCTGCTGCTAAGTCACTTCAGTCGTGTCCGACTCTGTGAGACCCCATAGACGGCAGCCCATGAGGCTCCCCCGTCCCTGGGATTCTCCAGGCAAGAACACTGGAGTGGGTTGCCATTTCCTTCTCCAATGCATGAAAGTGAAAAGTGAAAGTGAAGTCACTCAGTCGTGTCCAACTCTTCGCGATCCCATGGACTGCAGCCCACCAGGCTCCTCCATCCATGGGATTTTCCAGGCAAGAGAACTGGAGTGGGGTGCCATTGCCTTCTCCGGATTTTAATGCTAGAAAAGAAAAATATGCAAATGAAAAAAGCAATGATTGTTAACTCCAGGAAAGACAAATTTGTATAAGAAAGGAAAATAGAATTATGCTTTTCATGGCCAAACTATGAACAGTATTTATTGTGTAAAATAAAGTATCGACCTTTTGTTCCTAACCAAAAATTTGGTTTAGCTCAACTGGGAGGAAATGTGCTTGTTTAGAAGGGGAATAGATTGTTATAAGGGCTAAATTTTCATCTTCGGTGGTAGGAAATCAACAGATAATTTCTAGGATTGAAAAAACAGCATAAGCACATTACATAGAAATTTGCAGACAGCTAAAAGAGTAGAAAGAGTTTCACTGGGGATCGGGGACAAGGCAGAACAGAGCTATTTTTCATTATAAGCTTATAAAGCTATTTGACTTTTTGACCCAAGCACATTTATTACTGTGATTAAAAGTACACATCCGTGCACACACACACATACATTGTTATCCTTTTTTTTTTTTTTTTTAATGTGAGCTTTATATTTTGAGTGTGTGTTGGGTCATATAGAACACACTGCTTCAAGGGATAGTAGAGTGGAAAATGTGTGACTCAGCCCCTGGAGATGAAGGAACCCTATACCTGCTTTTCAAAGCCATCTGAAGCTGTGCTTTTAACTTTAGGACGTGCTTGTTGGCACTCACTACACATTTGCCCTCTGCTGAAGCGTGGTGTCTGCTGCCCTGCTGATACGATAAGCTTCAGTTCACCTTCCTCAGTTTTTCTGTGTAAATGAACAGCCTCCATTGTCCATAGGAATATTCAGGAGTTCACGAAGGAATAAGCACAGCAAACAGCCCCTCAAGGATGAAAGCCTCTACCCAGCAGATCACCATTAAAGAATCCAATATTCCAAATGACAGTTTTTCTTCCAGGGATTTACTTTGTACTGTCTCTTAATTTAATTGTATCAGTGTGTTCAGAGCTATATTCTTGGAAGCTTTCAGGCAAAAAACAGTATCCTCAAAAACCTGACATACAAATAAATGAATAAGCATTTATTCTTAGTTGCTCAGTCATGTCCAGCTCTTTGCGACCCCATGGACTGTAGCCTGCAAGGCTCCTCTGTGCCTGAAATATTCCTGACAAGAAGACTGGAATGGGTTGCCCTTGTCTTCTCGGGATCTTCCGAGCCCAGGGATTGAACCCTGGTCTCCTGCATTGCAGGCAGATTCTGAGTCACCAGATATATTTTCCTATTTTCACAACTTTTCTTAAAGTGCTTGAAATTAAGAGGGTTTCCATTGTGTATTCTCAAAGCCTCTTCCTTTCTAAGTCATAGGAAAGTTTTGAATGTAAAAGTGGAACCCTTCTCTTTAAGAGGACCTGCCATCATGTCACTGTCTCTGGGTGTACTGAATCAGTGCATTGGTGCTTTGGGGAAGGGGGGGTGGTTTTGAATATAGAATCTGAGCAGTTTTCTCCTGTTTTCACTCTAGGAGGAGATCCCTTTTCAAAAAACTAGCTAAGCAGCCTTCTCCTTTACTCCACACCAGCCGAAGTTTCTCCTGCTTGAACCGATCCCTGTCGTCAGGGGAGAGCCTCCCAGGGTCCCCCACTCACAGCTTGTCTCCCCGATCCCCTACACCCAGCTACCGTTCCACCCCCGACTTCCCATCCGGTGAGTGAACCTCCCCTCCTAGCAAGAGTTGAGGGGCTACCAGCTGAGATCCTGGAAGACAAGCTTATTCCAGCTTAAAGAGAGAAGGTGGGGATGTAATTGACAGAGAACAGGATTGACAGGAAGGTCAGAAGATATAGCTATTCGGTCCCTTAGAAAAGACAGGAAGTACTGGGTTAACCTTTGGGGAGGTTTATCTGGAAAGTATTTATTTACTAGACTGAGATGCTGAGACAGTTCACTGCCCTTATCTAAAACAGCTCGGGTCGGAAAGCCTGGGAAGAAAGGGGAAGGGGGCTCTTGCTCACAACGTCCTGTTTCCCACCCACAGGCACTAACTCCTCCCAGAGCAGCTCCCCAAGCTCCAGCGCTCCCAACTCCCCAGCGGGGTCAGGACACGTCCGGCCCAGCACGCTCCATGGTCTGGCGCCCAAACTCAGCGGGCAGCGCTACCGGTCAGGAAGGCGGAAGTCAGCTGGCAGCATCCCCCTGTCTCCGCTGGCCCGGACACCCTCTCCGACCCCACAGCCCACCTCCCCGCAGCGGTCCCCATCCCCTCTGCTGGGGCACTCACTTGGCAATTCCAAGATGGCTCAAGCCTTTCCCAGCAAAATGCACTCCCCACCCACCATCGTCAGGCACGTCGTGAGGCCCAAGAGTGCAGAACCCCCTCGGTCCCCACTGCTCAAGCGCGTGCAGTCAGAGGAGAAGCTGTCTCCCTCCTATGGAGGCGACAAGAAGCACCTGTGCTCCCGCAAGCACAGCCTTGAGGTCACCCAGGAGGAGGTGCCGCGGGAGCAGCAACAGCGGGAGGTGACCTTGCAGAGCCTGGAGGAGAACGTGTGCGACGCGCCTGCCCTCAGCCGGGCCAGGCCCGTGGAGCAGGGCTGCCTGAAACGCCCCGTGTCCCGGAAGCTGGGCCGCCAGGAGTCTGTGGACGAGCTGGACCGAGAGAAGCTAAAGGCCAAGGTGGTGGTGAAGAAACCTGACGGGCTCTCGGAAAAACAGGAATCCCGCCCGAAGCCCCACGGACTCGGCAGTGACTTGGAAAACCTCTGTGCTTTTAGGCTCGAAGAGAGAGACAAGAAAATCTATCCAAAAGCTTCAGAGAGGTCAAATCATTTTGAAAGCAAAGCAGCCGTGCAGGAGGCCCAGCCCCTGTGCAGCCTTTTGAAAGATGCTCTCCACAAGCAGGCCAATGTGCGGGCCAGCGAGGGTGTCGCCTCTGAGGGGACAACGGCAGCTGGGGACCACGGCCAGGGCACCTGTGACCTCAAACGAGCCTCGACGCACAGCACCCTCCAAGACGGCCTCTGTCACACCACCCACAGGTCCACCTCCGGGAAGGGGGACACCGCAGAGAAGGCCCCCCAGGCCAAGGAGGGTCTGCGGTGTGAGAAGTTAGACGGCAAGTTGGCCAACATCGATTACCTCCGAAAGAAGATGTCCCTCGAAGACAAAGACGAGAGCCTCTGTTCTGTGCTCAAGCCCAAGGTGACAGCTGGTGCCCAGGACTGCCTGCCTGGGAGCCTGGGCCGGCCCGTGGGAGGGCAGCAGGAGGCCCCGCCAGCCTCCGAGGCCCGCACACCGTTCATCGGCAGCGCCCACGCGGCTCAGCTCAGCGCCGTCTCCTTTGTCCCTCTCAAGGCCCTTTCTGGCCGGGTGGACAGTGGAGCGGAGAAGCCGGGCTTGGCTGCCCCAGAGTCGCCTGTCCGGAAAAGCCCCTCCGAGTATAAGCTGGAAGGGCGGTCTGTGTCGTGCCTGAAGCCCATTGAAGGCACCTTGGACATCGCTCTCCTGTCGGGACCTCAGGCCTCCAAGACAGAGCTGCCTTCCCCGGAGCCTGCCCAGAGCCCCAGCCCAGGCAGTGATGTGGAGTCCCCCATGCCCCTCGCTCTCCCCAGCAGCACAGGGAGGAAGGCTGACACTGCGGGTCAGAGAGAGTCCTCCCCTGCCGGCTTCAAGGTGAACAAATCCTACCTGCTTGAGCCCCGGTTCCCACCGGCCAGCCGGGGTCTGCAGAGTTCACTGGTGGCTGCCCCGCCTGACCCAGAGCTGAAGCTGGACAAGAAGGTCTCCCAGGCAGCCCGTGCCCCAGCGACCATCATGGAGAGCCATCCCCAGCGGGGAGAGGGCCACCCCAGCCAACACCAAGACCATAGCCCCGACGTTAAGCTCCTTCCCTTCCCAGGGCAGAACCTCCAAGGTGCCAACACATCTAGATCCCGCAGCCCACTCTCGCCTGAAAGTGTCCCCCCTAGAGAGAAGCCGAGTGGGAGAGAGTTGTCCGAAAGGGGCCCTTCCATAGTCGGGAGCGAGTGGTCAGTTGCAAGGCCCGACATCCGCAGAGACCCCTCCAAGGAGCTGTGTCCCCCAGAAGCTGCTAAACCCAGCAACAACTCCCAAACCCTCCCTGTGGCGGGGAGGACCCGCCCGGATGTCTCCACCCAGACCCAGGCCTTGGAGAAAGCATGCGGGCCTTGCGGGAGAGCAAAGCCCAGAGACGGCCGAGAGGAGGTGAGGCTGCCGGCCAGAGAGGACTCCTCTTTGCGCTCTGCGGGGGCTCCTTGTGAGAGAGAGCTGGGCGCAGAGAGAGGCCTGGAATCCAAGATGGGACCTGCTTCTACCAGGTGGTCTCTGGAGCCGCCCAGGCCAGAGAGTGAGAAGAGTGGAAGGCCTTCTGGTTTCCAGTCTGTGCAGAAAGACGGTCCCAAGGAACCGGAGAGGAAAGAACAACCTCTGCAAAAGTACCTCACCAGTTCTCAGCTGGGTCCCAAGGAACCAGAAAGGAAAGAACAGCCCCTGCAAAAGCACATCACCAGTAGTTCTCAGCTGGGTCCCAAGGAACCGGAGAGGAAAGAACAGCCTCTGCAAAAGCACGTCACCAGTAGTTCTCAGCCGGGTCCCAAGGAACCCGAGAGGAAAGAACAGCCTCTGCAAAAGCACCTCCCCAGTAGTTCTCAGCTGGGTCCCAAGGAACCCGAGAGGAAAGAACAGCCCCTGCAAAAGCACCTCCCCAGTAGTTCTCAGCCGGGTCCCAAGGAACCGGAGAGGAAAGAACAGCCTCTGCAAAAGCACCTCCCCAGTAGTTCTCAGCTGGGTCCCAAGGAACCGGAGAGGAAAGAACAACCCCTGCAAAAGCACGTCACCAGTGGTTCTCAGCCGGGTCCCAAGGAACCGGAGAGGAAAGAACAGCCCCTGCAAAAGCACGTCACCAGTAGTTCTCAGCCGGGTCCCAAGGAACTGGAAAGGAAAGAACAGTGTTTGCAGAAGCACCTCACCAGTAGCTCTCAGCTGGGTCCCAAGGAACCAGAAATGAAAGAACAGCCCCCACAAAAGCACGTCACCAGTAGTTCTCAACTGTGTCCCAAGGAACTGGAAAGGAAAGAACAACCTCCACAAAAGCACCTCACCATTAGCTCTCAGCTGAGTCCCAAGGAACCAGAAAGGAAAGAACAACCTCTGCAAAAGAACGTCACCAGTAGTTCTCAGGCAGCTCCCAAGGAACTGGAAAGGAAAGAACAGTGTTTGCAGAAGCACCTCACCAGTAGTTCTCAACTGGGTCCCAAGGAACCAGAAAGTCTGCAAAAGCACCTCACCATTAGCTCTCAGCTGAGTCCCAAGGAGCCGGAAAGGAAAGAACAGCCTCTGCAAAAGCACCTCACCATTAGCTCTCAGCTGAGTCCCAAGGAACCAGAAAGGAAAGAACAGCCTCTGCAAAAGCACCTCACCATTAGCTCTCAGCTGAGTCCCAAGGAGCCGGAAAGGAAAGAACAGCCTCTGCAAAAGCACGTCACCAGTAGCTCTCAGCTGAGTCCCAAGGAGCCAGAAAGGAAAGAACAGCTTCTGCAAAAGCACCTCACCAGTAGCTCTCAGCTGAGTCCCAAGGAGCCGGAAAGGAAAGAACAGCTTCTGCAAAAGCACGTCACCAGTAGCTCTCAGCTGAGTCCCAAGGAACCGGAAAGGAAAGAACAGTGTTTGCAGAAGCACCTCACCAGTAGTTCTCAGGCAGCTCCCAAGGAGCCGGAAAGGAAAGAACAGCCTCTGCAAGAGCACGTCACCAGTAGCTCTCAGCTGAGTCCCAAGGAGCCGGAAAGGAAAGAACAGCTTCTGCAAAAGCACCTCACCAGTAGCTCTCAGCTGAGTCCCAAGGAGCCGGAAAGGAAAGAACAGCTTCTGCAAAAGCACCTCACCATTAGCTCTCAGCTGAGTCCCAAGGAGCCGGAAAGGAAAGAACAGCCTCTGCAAAAGCACGTCACCAGTAGCTCTCAGCTGAGTCCCAAGGAACCGGAAAGGAAAGAACAGTATTTGCAGAAGCACCTCACCAGTAGTTCTCAGCTGGGTCCCAAGGAACCAGAAACGAAAGAACAGCCTCTGCAAAAACACCTCACCATTAGCTCTAAGCTGAGTCCCAAGGAACCAGAAACGAAAGAACAGCCTCTGCAAAAGCACCTCACCAGTAGTTCTCAGGTGGGTCCCAAGGATCCGGAAAGGAAAGAACAGCCCCCACAAAAGCACCTCACCAGTAAGTCTCAGCCAGGTCCCAAGGAACCGGAAAGGAAAGAACAGTGTTTGCAAAAGCACCTCACCAGTAGTTCTCAGCCGGGTCCCAAGGAACTGGAAAGGAAAGAACAACCTCCACTAAAGCATGTCACCAGTAGCTCTCAGCTGGGTCCCAGGGAACCAGAAAGGAAAGAACAGCCCCCACAAAAGCACCTCACCAGTAGCTGTCAGCCCCCACCCCCTACCAAAGAGCTCCCTGGCCTGGCTTGTCAGCACTGCATTCTGCCCAGCCACCCTGCCGCCTCTCTGCTGGGGAGCAAGCCCTGTGCTATCGACTCCAGCTTCCAGGATGCTCTCAGGCCCACTGCTGTGCGCAGTGACAGCAGCAGCCACAAGCCCAGGTCTGACCCCGACCTGGGCCCTCCAAAGTCTAAGTTCCCAGACCGGCCCCTCTCTTCCCAGAAGCCGAGCGCTGAGGCTGCAGTGAGCAAAGAGCCTGGCGCTCCGACCCTCGGCAGAGCTGGGGTGGGGAGTGGTAAGGGTGTGTCAGAGGAGTTCCCTGTCCTTCCAGATCCCCAGAACACAGCCCGTGAAGTGATTGGCCAGGGAGCCAGTGGGTACTCAGGCCCCCTGCCCATGGAAGGGGGTCCTCTAGACACAAAGCTGAGACCCACCAGTGCTCGGTGTCCCCCAGAGGCACTGGAGATGCTTGGACATCCACCAGGGCGAGGACTCCTAGGGGCCAGTGAGTCAGTGGACCAGAAACTTCCCACCTTCAGGGAAAGGCAAAACCTGTCTCCAAAGGCCCCCACACCATCCACTGTGAAAGATTGTCCCCTTCCATGCAAACAGACAGACAGGAGCCCGAGTCCTCTGGCCACCAGCGCCGACGCTGGCAAGTCTGAAGGCAAGAAACGCACTGAAGCACTTTACACCCCTGCGGATGGTGAGAAGCTGGGGGCCGGCTTGTCCTCGGTGCACAGCGAGGCTGGGCCTAAGGGCACAGAGAAGCCGGCAGCAGCCGCTGGGAAGGACTGGCCAGAGGCCAAGGGGAAAGGGCTCAGTCCCCAGAAGCCACTGACCGAGGCCAGCAAGCCCAGCGGCATGAAGCGGTCACCTTCAGCCACGGTGCAGAGCTCTCTCCGCTGTGCCACCCTCCCAGAAAAGTCTCTGAGCTACTCCTGTGGCTTTCCCGAGGCCAGACCAGCAGTTCCAGAGACTTCTACCACCTCCAGCGACACCTCCTCTGCCAAGGCTGCTGGGCCTGCAGCAGAATCCCCAGCCTCCAGCAGCAGGGACCAGCAGAAACCCCTGCCTGGTGGGGATGGCAGAACCCAAATGACCAAGAGCGACTCCTTGCCATGCTTCCGCAGCTCAGCCATCACTCTGGAGTCCCAGCACCCCAGCCCTGGCCTAGTGGTGGGCACCAGCCACCGGGACAGGGCCCTCTCAGTAACCGCCACCGTGGGAGAAACCAAAGGGAAAGAGCCAGCCCCCACCCAGCCAGCTCAGACCAGGAACCAGAACGTGAGCAGAGAGGCGGCCAAGCCGTCCCCCGCTCCAAGCACTGAGCGCCCCATCGTTCTTCTTTCTGAGAAGGACACTGGGCTGCGACAGAGGCGGGGGAAAGAGAGTTTGCGCGGCAGCCCCCACAAAAAGGCCTTGTGACGGGGCAGGCCCGGGCGGTCCTGGGGAAACCCACCCTGCGTGTGTAACTGCGTCTTGACTACCTTGGAAACCAGCGTCGTGGGACACCACCCCCCCTGCTATCGGCAGAGCCTGGAGCCTCACTGAAGAAGCGAGGAGACAAGAGACAGAGAAAGAGGGGACCTTCTTCCAAATGCCTTCCCAAATTGGAACCGGCAAACTGTTACCAGATAGTGTTTGTACAAAATAAAACAAACAAACAAACAAAAAAATTCTTTCTGGTTGAGGTTGAGGGTTGTTGAGGGAAAAGACTTTCTCTGTAAATATCTGGCAATGTGTTTGGTTTGGGGTGTAGAGTTGATACCTTGCTGCTGATGGTGTCATTTACTACAACGTTTGGGTTTTTTTTAAGTAGGATTTTTGCTCTACCATTGATCACGAAGTCATGAAGCGAAATGGCTAAAACTGGGTGTTTGTTAAAATATAGATGCACCCACATTCGTGTATATACACATCCACCCACGTGTTTTGGTCTGTGGTTGAAAAGACTCTTGCAAGGCTACATTTTTTTCTAAGTTAAAACATTCTGAGTAGAGTTGATGGTGAAAGAAAGCCTGAAATACACTAGATTGTGAGTGTGTATGTGTATTTTTAACCAGAAATTTTGATAGCACTGTATCTGGCTACCTATATTTCCAGATCTAAAACTCGAATCACTGCATCTGGAATGCTCCTCCATCAGGAATGGCCACAACAGATGGAGCTAGCCATTTTCATTTCACTAATGGCCATTTTGATCCTGGGCCCAACTGTCTCCAAGGCCAGCTGTCCTTGTGTGTGGGTGTGGGTGTCAACTCTTCACCAGAGGTAGAGCGAGGGCTATACACACACGTTGACTTTTATTTCTGTTCTGCTTTCCCTCCTTCTCATGCTCTTAAATAAACTCAGGCCTTTATGCTATGAGTCGCTAGTCCAAGAAGCACACGTTTTGTAGTAGTTCTGCGCCCGCCCTGCTGTTGAACAAAAAAGAAAATAACTGGCTGTACACGAACCTGCTCGTATTTAGGTTGATGAATAAGCACTAGGCATTGGAAGAGGCTTTCACTTTGCTTTTTTGAGGAAAAGTGGAGGGGGTATGGAGTTTGGCATCATAGCATATATTTTAAGGAATAATCAGGACATCAGATACATTTTAATACATAGCTGGGGCCTTATGTTGTAGATGAAGCTTGCTGTTTTTAGCAAGTTCCTGGGTTTCACATTCATTCCTGGTGCATCAAGTAGCTCCATACATTTCATAACATGGTCTCTTTATTTGTATGCAAAAAAAATATATACTGTATTAATAAAGAGCAGCATTTTTGTAACAAAAAGACTTGTTGGAGCTATTTGGTGCTTGAATGTGACTGTCCTTTTTACTTTTGCTAAGCCTTATTTAAATTTTGTATACCATGGAATATGTAGGATTTGTCCAGTCATTTTAGTGCTGAGGGGGTCTTTGTGTTTTTGTTGCAGTTTTCCTGGTGGCTCGTTTTGTATTGTAAGAGGGCACTCGCTGACATAGTACTAAGGCACTAAGAGAAAATACACACAGATAAGTATTTATAAGATGCTTGGGATCCATAGCAGGATTTTTGTTTTGTTTTGTAAGAGAAAAAAATCACCAGTAAATACTAGTCCAGCACCCAACCCCTCTCCCCGCAGGGATATCTGAGTATCTTCAGGCTATAAAATTGTTCACCGAAGCACAGCATCATCTTACAACCCTGTGGACTGTAAATCATTTAGAGAGGCTGTAAACTCCACTCCAAAAACAAAGGCATAACTTAACCAATTGCTTGGTTGTCCTTCATTGTAAAATGAGTTGACAGTGACGAAAAAACTCTCTTCCTTGCCCCTAATTTTTTTCCCATGAGGTTCTAGCCATTCCCCATCACTGTGTTGTGAATTGTAGAAGAAACAAATATTTTGAAAGAACTTACATGGATTTCAAAAATGGTCTCAACATTTATAATTCATACCTGCAATCGGCGGCTGTCATAACCCAACCCTTCTGCACCCAGACATCTAGACAGGTCTGTCGGGGAGATAGTGTATGGTTTACAGCCTTTGCTTTTTAACTGTCCAGTTTTCTTTAAAGCACAACTAGCTGCTTGTTTACAAATGATATTTTAAAATGTATATTTTGTATAGTGTATTATCATTTTTGCCAAATATGTTTTTGCATTTTGGATGGCTACCGAGTCCCTAAGATTGCATTCGTGTAATACCTGTCTGTTGTTGTGAACCTCTCCAGTCAGATGGTAGAAATTCTCCTGTGTTCTGTTCGGTCGGTCTCCTGTGATTGTAAGGTGTGCTCCTCGCTAGTACTCCCAGCTGTAGATTTACCAGCTTAAAGTTTGTTAGGATCTGTGCAATAAAGTGTTTGCAGTCTTATTTTCTCTAAGGAATTCCCTATGGATGTCATAATTGTTGTATATTGAACAAATATTTATACTTATGCAGTTGCATAACATTGAAATAAAAATTTAGCATGAAAAGATAATGGCTATTAAGTTTTTTTTTTTTCCCCATCTACACACATGCATAGCATCTCCAAAACATGACTGAATAGAACTCTGTTGTGGAAAGGGAGGTTTTCTGCAGCTCCCTTTTGGTGAGTGGAAAGCGGAAAGGTTTGCTAATTTAAAAAAACTGAAACAGTGTTCCTTCCTTTAAGACTGTCTGCCTTTAAGTAGACTCCGCTCCTCCTTCAGTTCTCCCAAAACTTTGCTCCATCCGTTACCATTGTGTTCTCTCATCTTTCTTTTCCTTCCATCCGATAAGACATCGGGATGGCAGGAAGCAGCCTTACACTGACTGTGTGCACACTTAGTGCTGGGCAACATGGGCTTTATCTGCCATCTCCTCTGAGCCCCAACACCAGCCTCAAACCAGATGGTGATGGCATCCCCATCTTACTGAGGAGCAAACAGGCCCGGACAGGCTGTGTGATTTGCTTAACACACCCTGTAAAGACAGCTTACTTTTGGATGTCGATTTTTCTGGTTCTAACGCTCTTGACCATTCTAAACATTACCAGGTATCATGCACTTGAATTCAGATCCAGGCCCCTCTGAATGATCTAAGCTACCTCATTTTCTCTTTTTAAGTTTATATGCAGAAAAATCATATCATGCAAAATTACAAACTTGATGATTAGTGGGAAGCCATGAGCCAAGGAAGCTAATCGTTCTCTGTAATAGGGATCCTTTATTAGTTGTAATTAATCAGTAGGCAATTTCCCTTCTAGATTTTTGGTTCACAACACAAATGTTACATGAAAAAGTATAGCTCTATTAACTGTGGAAATTTGCTTGTTTCAGTGTAGGCTGGACATTAAGCAACTCAGTGGTAGGGCAGTTCACTCAATTTAATTTCCTTCCTACCAGTGTGTTCTTAACACTTTGCTCAATGTCATCATTTTGTGTATTCCTTTCTCTTTCTACCTCCTTCCTCAGTTAGTGTTGTATGCATCTCATATATCTAGGAAAGCTGGAAATCACCACAGCTTTGTTGAACGTTGGTTTCATTTCTTTTTTTTTATACTGAAAATCAATCATTTGGCCCAGGTTCAATTTCTCTGGCAGTTCATACACCTCAGACCCTGGACTGGAGGCTTTAACACCATTAAAAAAAAAAACATGCAGCAGCATCTCATGAATTGCTGGGACCATGCATTCCACAAGACAAGAGTGCCCTCTCATAACGTCATAGGCTGCGATGGGGCTGTCGATCCCAATACTTGGATGCAGGCAAACACATCAAAAAGGGACTCTGTTCCCAAGACCGAAGTTGCCTGTATGTTTTGTGACATGCCATCGAGTTTGCTCAGATGTAGGGGAAAAGGAAGAAGACCCATTGCATACGGTTTCTAGGAACTGCTCCACAGAGCTTTACAAAAAGGCTCGTAATATTATAAAGCTGAAAGCATCTCCCAAAGTCATTGGCTGTTTCACTGAAGCACTGAAGAGACGGCTGTCAGAACCTGGAGGTGAAGAAATAAGCTGTTTGCAAGGCCTAAAGCAAGCATGCTGCCTCTACCCAGCCTTCATATGTGAGCTGGCATTGCCATCTCCTCCAGCTGTAACCTGTCTAAATAAATATCCTTTGCCTGGAAGTTCTGTCTCTTTGGAATACGAATACTGTGTGAAACTGTTGTGCTGCAGTGACTTTCCTAGGCTGGAAGCAGATTTTCTCATGTGGGGGACTGAGGGCAGCTCCTATGGATGGCCTCCCATGTCTGTGAGCTCAGTGCCACCCGGTAAGACGACCCTCAGCCCCTTGGCCTGCCGTCCCTTTCCAAAGGGGATCCTTAGAACACCCATGGCTCCTTCTGTTCTCAAGGGAAAGGCGAGAGCAATCCCGGAAGCTTGGGCTTAAGCTTTTGCCTTTGAAATCGCAAAGCTTTAGAAAAAGCCCGCCTCCTTTTTCAGTACTGGAAATCCTCACCATCTCTTTATTCTTGCGCTATTGTGAAAACCAAAAAAGTCTTTAAAAATTCTTATTTTTCTTTATTGTGCAATACATGGTCAAATGAAGGCAAATTACAAATATAGAAAAGCAAAAAAATAAATAAGTCACTGCCCTTCCCCAGACACTTTTATTCTTCAATTTATATGGAATTTTATTTTAACCAAAAAAAAAAGAAAGAAATAATAGAGGCATGATGTTGGGTAACTTCTGCTTAGTATTAAGTCAAAAATAGATTTCAATGTCTCTAAGTATCCTGCAATACTACGTAATGACCACATAGTATTTCATGTTAAAGATGTGACACAGTATTTTCTCTCATTTACACGTGCACAAGTAGAGAACCTCAGACTTGGATGTTTGAGGTCATCCTGCTCATCGAACTTGGAGCCGGGATTCATTTAACTTACCCCTACACTCCCATCCAGCCTCCTCCTGCCCCATAGGCAACCGTTAATTGTTTGTGTTCTTAAAAAATGTAAGTATCATTTTTCTGTATACATGTATTTTTAATTTATGAAAATCATGTTAATAAGTCATTTGGGTGTTTTTTGTTTTTTCTGTTAAGGTCTATATGTTGGTTCACTGGCTCTCATACATGGAAGACAAGGAGAGACGGAAGAGACAGCAGCCCCAAAGTGGTAGGTGGCAGGTTTATAAGCAGGGGACTCACTGATGAGGCTTCTCTTCAGTGGCCACAGGACAAGGGGATCTCTGCACCCACCTGCCAGGGTCTTAAAAGTTAACATAGAGGCCTTAACAGGATTCAGGCATGTATAAAGTACAGATGATCTCGGCACCTTGCTCTCAAGGCCAAGTCCTTGAAAACGACTCCTCCTGTGGGAGCACCACACATACTTTATGAGGACAGGGGAGGGGGATGAGGAGACTCCAGTTGATGGGTCCAACTTCAGGTCAATTGGTGATCATGTCTTCTCCATGACCTCCTCCAACACTGTATGCTTAAGATTCAGCTACATTGCTGTAGCTGTGTCTAACTCACCACTTCTAGTTACTGGATGATGCCTCAGGGTGTGCATCTTAGATGTTTTAAATGCCCATTTCCCTAGTGATGACCCCTCAAATGGCTTTAAACCCGCCCCTAAAGCAACAATGCTGCACTGAATACCACTGTGGAATTGTGAAATTTTCTTGTCATACATACCCAGCATTGGATTGGTGGGTGATGTATTTAATTTGATGAATTTTTGCCTCGTGGTCCTACAATAGCTACACCAGTCTACACCCCTAAGCAGTGTGTGCGGTTCCTATAAGCTCACATCCCATCTACACTAGTATCCAGTCTCCCTTTTTTTGCCAGACTACTAGATATAAACCTTATCTTATTTTAATCTGTGTTTCTTAATTCCATGTAGTATCAGCATACTTATGCTCTTAATCCCACCCAAGAAAATAGAGTGTCTTTCCTTACCTTATTTAATCCTTTATCTCTTGTTGTATATTTAGATCATTTCCAAGAAGAGTAGAAAGAGAAAAAAGAATTCCCCAAGCCATTTAGAAAGCCCATGAACTGACATGAATGGAGAAGGGGGAGATGGATGAATGCTCAGGTGGTTCCCTGTCCTCTGCTTCCCTTTGCAAGATCTAGTATCATGTCTTGAATAGCCAAGTGTTTAGAAAATATTATGTAAAAATGGAGGAAGAGGTGGGCAGCAAGAGGTGAATGTTCAATGTAGTTCACTCTTTAATTTTTCATGAGTAATAATGGCTTTTTAAAACCAAATTTAAAAATGATAGATTCAGATCAGTTGCTCAGTCATGTCCGACTCTTTGTGACCCCGTGGGCTGCAGCACACCAGGTTTCCCTGCACATCACCAACTCCTGGAGCTTGCTCAAACTTGTCCATCGAGTTGGTGATGCCATCCGACTATCTCATCCTCTGTCATCCCCTTCTCCTCATGCCTTCAATCTTTCCCAGCATCAGGGTCTTTCAAATGAGTCAGTTCTTCGCATCAGGTGGTCAAAGTATTGGAGTTTCAGCTTCAGCATCAGTCCTTCCATTGGATAGTCAGGACTGATTTCCTCTAAGATTGACTGGTTTGATCTTCTTGCCGTCCAAAGGACTCTCCAGAGTCTTCTCCAACACCACAATTCAAAAGCATCAGTTCTTCAGTGCTCAGCTTTCTTTGTTGTCCAGCTCTCACATCCATACATGACTATTGGAAAAACCATAGCTTTGACTATATAGACCTTTATTGGCAAAGTAATGTCTCTGCTTCTTTATATGTCTAGGTTGGTCATAGCTTTTCCTCCAAGGAGCAAGCATCTTTTAATTTCATGGCTGCACTCACCATCTGCAATGATTTTGGAGCCCAAGAAAATAAAGTCTGTCACTGTTTCCATTGTTTCCCCATCTATTTGCCAGGAAGTGATGGGACCAGATGCCATGGTCTTAGTTTTTTGAATGTTGAGTTTTAAGCCAGCTTTTTGACTCTCCTCTTCCACTTTCATCAAGAGACACTTTAGTTCCTCTTTGCTTTCTGCCATAAAAGTGGTGTCATCTGCATATCTGAGGTTATTGATATTTCTCCTGGCAATCTTGATTCCAGCTTGAGCTTCATCCAGCCTGGCATTTTGCATGATGTACTCTGCATTTAAGTTAAATAAGCAGGGTGACGATATACAGCCTTGATGTACTCCTTTCCTAATTTGGAACCAGTCCATTGTTCTATGTCCAGTTCTAACTGTTGCTTCTTGACCTGCATTCAGGTTTCTCAGGTGGCGGGTAATGTGCTCTGGTATTCCCATCTCTTTAAGAATTTTCCACAGTTTGTTGTGATCCACACAGTCAAAGGCTTTAACATAGTCAATGAAGCAGAAGTAGATGTTTTTCTGAAATTCTCTTGCATTTCCTATGATCCAACAGATGTTGGCAATTTGATCTCCGGTTCCTCTGCCTTTTCTAAATCCAGCTTGTGCATCTAGAAGTTCTCGGTTCACGTATTGTTGAAGTCTACCTTGGAGTATTTTGAGCATTACTTTGCTAGTGTGCGAAATGAATGCAATTTTGCCGTAGTTTGAACATTCTTTGGCATTGCACTTCTTTGGGATTGGAATGAAAACTGACCTTTTCCAGTCCTATGGCCACTGCTGAATTTTCCAAATTCCAAATTCCTTTTTCAAGACCCACAGTATTCAATAAGTGATTTCCAGTTGTCAGTAGCTGGAATGGAGTGGGGATGGGTAGGTGGCAGAACAAGGTAGCTGAGGAACAGAGGCTTGTGGCCTGGCAGTGATGGCAGAAGAGACTAATGAGCTGCTTGCCCAGGAGCCTCACTCTTGGACTGGGAGCCTCCTTAACCTTTTCTTCCCATTTTGTTGGGACATTTCCTCTTATAGGGTATGGCCTAGTTTTTTAGCTCATGGAATCTGACATGTATTTCTGTTACTGTTTGATAAAGTTAAGGGAAGGATTTTACATGAAATAATTTGGCTAAAAGTCCAAGACCAACCCTAGTCTAACAGAATCCCAATATCTACAGGGTGGGACATGGAAATCTGTTCTGTAAAGAATTTCCCCAATGATTCTGGTGATAAACCAGTGTCTGAGAGCTCTGGGAGTCACACGGGGCTGCTGACTCCTCTGCAGCCAGACTAACTCCCATCGTATTAGGCATCCTAATTCTTAATGTCTCAGGCAGTTGATTCTAGCTCAACACCCAGGACCCCCCTCAGTCATGAACTAATCACATCCTCTCTTGCTATAATTCAAGTTAATTTTTTCTCCAGCATTCAGAACAGATGGAAAGCAATGTCAGCCACCCCTCTTGCATCCTATAGTAATATATGAAAGTATTATAAAGCCATTTATAAACTTCAAAATTACAAGCGTCACTTATTGGGGAATTAGATGAGTAGAAGTAAAATGACAGTTTCCTGTCCTGAAATTTTACATGGACACATAGATCATGCCTACGTTTGGGTCTGTGCTGTGTTCAGTTAGCAGTCAGGGCCGCTGGCACAGAGGAAAGGTATAATTTGCTTTCAGATTGTGGGAGTTGCAGTTCATTCAGAGCATCCTCTGACGGAGGCCAGTCGGTTTTTATGGACTTCATTGCTGTTTGCTTCAGTACACTTTGAAATGCACGGTCAGCTCAGTGAGCTACAACATGCAATAATAACACATTTTTATAGGAGTAGCTTGTCAGAGCAGCAACAACATGCAATACATAAAACCAGTAAACGCACTGCAGCTGCAGAGTCTATCCTAGTAACTAGGATAAAGCAATAAAATTGACAGCAGCCATCAAAAAGCTCCCTTTCTGACTTTGCAGGGTGAATTTACTATTGCTCAAAACAGAGGAGCTGTCACAAAGCCGTAGATCAGTGCCCAGTTATGGAGTAGCTCGTGGCGTTGCATAGAAGGGCCTGATACAGCAAAGCCGGGCCATTACAGATTGTTAGGGCTTGGGTCCCTCAGTTCACAGCAGTGGCCCCCAACCTTTTTGGCACCAAGGACCAGGTTCCTGAAAAAGTTTTTCCACAGATTGGGGTGGGGAGGGGGGAGATGGTTTGGGGATAATCCAAGCACATTAAATTTATTGTGGACTTTAATTCTTATTATTATGTGTAATTATTATTACATTAGCTCCACCTCAGATCATCAGGCATTAGAGCTCAAAGGTTGAGGACCCCCTGCTGTACAGAATGTTTTTGTTTTTCCAAGTTACATGTCACGGAGGACAGTGTGGCAAGGGAGTGGTTAGGTCAGCAGTTAGTATTTCCTGAAAGTGAAAGTCGCTCGGTCCTGTCCGACTCTTTGAGATCCCATGGACTATACAGTCCATGGAATTCTCCTGGCCAGAATACTGGAGTGGGTAGCCTATCCCTTCTCCAGCAGATCTTCCCAACCCAAAAATTGAACCAGGGTCTCCTGCATTGCAGGCGGATTCCCTACCAAATGGGCTTTCAGGGAAGCCCTATCTGCAGCTTAAATCCTTAAGGCAGGAAGGAGCTTAAGTTTGCTAGGATACACAGGGAACTGGGGGGTTGGTGTATCAGTCTGAATTAAGAGTGTAGACTTTCATCCTCCCTGATAGGATTGAAGGAAGAAGGGAAGGAGAGGAAGGAAAGCAGGAGGTAAGTAATGAAAGGAAGTACAGAGGGAGAGAAAGAGTTAGGAATGAAGGAGGGGAAGAAGCAACAAAGAAAGAAAAACAGAAAAGGGAGGCAAGGAGCAGTGAGCCTGGTTTTGGCATCTTCAGGTCACCACCAGGAATGTTCCTCAAACTTTCCAGAACTGATCACTGAATTTGCTGCAAGCAAATGAACAAAATCAACAAGACTGTGTGTCCAGCTATCTCCCAGATATTCACCTCAGTTCCCAGAGGTGAATGCTTCCTGCCCCACTAGAGTGGGCGGTGTGGATGGTGGTCAGAGGGAGATGTGCTCCCTGACTTGGGAGGGTCGGCTGCCTGCCTGGCTTCAGGTCCCTTGAATGAGGGGCCTTTCCTGTGGCCACAGCTAGGAGGCTCCCTGGAAGAGCACCCGCTCAGCACATTCTGGAGCAGTCATGCCCACTTCTGTGTTAGGTCATCTCTGAGCCTGAAACTCAAGGGGAAAAGGCCTTGGTCACTGCCAGACTCAGGGCAGGAACAGTGCAGAAGGGGCTCAGGCCGGCCTTCTCGGGGGCTGCCCACCATCTTAGGCCTGGGGAGGAATGACAGTGGCCGAAGAGGGGTGTCCCAGGCCCTCAGAGTTCCAGGCACTTTCTCCTTTAACATGTGTCCTTAAATGACTTCCTTGCCCACACTCCCTCAGGAAAGCCGAGGAAAATTCCTTTTCCACACACCTGTTTTCCCAAACGCTGGTGTTTCAGATAATCAAAGCAGTGAATTGTGTGAGTTTTCATTTCATTAGCAAGATGGTGCCCTGCTTGCCCTCTCTCACCAGAGGGTTTTGGTACCCATTCATCTCTGCCACCTCTCTTGGTTTTAAAGGAAGGCTGCAAATCTTTGCACCCAAGAGTTGGGAGGCAGCTGAGGATGAGAACAAGGTATAAGATCTTGAACTCTTCTCCCTGTTTCCAGAGACCAAGGGGAAAGAGGTGGGACATTTTGGAGGAAAACTGAGAAATGGTGCCTGCTAATAGGCCTCCAGGAGATGGTGGCCAGGGAGTTAGATGGGAGTCCCCACTTCTGACCAGTCCTCAGGGCAAGGGACCGGGTAAGGTGAGTGAGGCACCTATTTGGGTACCAAATTTAAGGGGGCACCAAAAAACTCAGTAACAAAGATACATAGCATTTAAATGCAACATTAAAAGAATCAGAACTAATGTAAAATATCCACAATGAACAAACTATCAAAGTTCTAAACAAAGGCAGCATGGTTACTAACAAGTTTCCTTTTGCCTCAGGCTCTAATACATTTCAGCATGGCACTGGTGTAGATCCTGGCTATGTTTAAAATCTTTTTGTACTGATTGTGGATTTTTGGCATTAATTTAGAGTTTAAAAAATAAGAATTTTTTTTGCCTTGATTACTGAGTTTTTTGGCTCCCCCTTAAATTTTGCACCCAAAGCAAATGCCTCACTCCCCACCCTGCCCCGACCCCCCATTTCCTGGCCGCTGTCTGTGTCCTTAACCAAGAACTCTGGGAATACTTAGGCTCCTATGTAGTATCACACACACACACACACACACCCTAAGACTGGTAAAGCATTTGCAATGTATGTTTATGTCTTTCCTTCACTATTCCCTTGTCTTTCCTGCTTTTCTGGACATACAGAGATAAAGAAGAGCTGGTCCCCAAGTTTCTACTCTGTTCCAATATTATGCCCCCAACCTAAGGTCAATCAATTCTGATTGACTGTTAACTAATTTTTACTTTGATAGCCAATCAATATTTAATAACTCTGCTATCTCTAACCTAAAATTGGTTACTCTACTTAATCCAGGCCTTATAAAAGCAACACCTGAGGACAAGAGCTCAGCTATCTTCTCTGCCAGTGCAGACCTCAGAAGATCGAGGCCTGCGTGGGCGTCACCCTTTGGGCCTTGGGAAGAAGACCTGAGTATAACACTGTTGGCTTCCCAGTTCTCTGTCTGCAATCATTGGCCCTGTCCACTCTCTCTTGCTGGTACCATATTTGCAATATCTCCAGCCTCAACAGAAGCTACTACTCACTGAGGCAGCTTGTTGGGTTCCCAGTGGCGAGGGTGCCTGAGTGCTTTCTTTCTTCCACTGGTTTTCACTGTAAATGTGCTGTCTCAGTTGCTGTCCCAGGTGAGTAGGCTTTTGAGAGCTGGCTTGGGAACCAAACCACCATTTATCTCATGGTTCCTATGAGAAAGAAGCTTCCAAGGACCAGACATTCAAATGAAAAGAGTATTTTTCTTTTGAAAAATACACAGCTCACCTGTAAGTTAGGATCTGTAAGATCTGTAATGTAATAAGAGTGAGAACACCAGATAGGTTAAAAAAAACAACAAAAAAAAGCCTCCTTGGTTCTGAAATGAGGGTATTCGTTGTGCAGAACATCTCAACCTTGGGGGAGGGGCATCTTGGTGAAGGTGTCTTTTTTTTCTTTTTCCTTGGAGCTATTTGTACCATGGTGGCATTGTAGAATCCTTGGAGATTTAAGGATTAAAGAAATTAATGAAGTCAGTTTGATGGGAAGATTCATTTCTCAGCCTCTTCTTTTAAATTCATTGTGTTTTCTCTTTTTCATTTAAGATATACTTTGAGACTTTATCCCCAACTTGTTTCCCAAATGGCTATATTACTGAGAACTCAGACCCAAGCACAATGCCAGAGCTGCAGGAGAGAGAGATGTGGGAGGGTCAAGGTAGGAGGTGCCTCCGGGGATGCTCATGAGTGGAAGTGATGACCTCCTAATAGTCTCCTGGCCTTTCCCTACCACTGATTCCCCTCAACTTCTACCCACCTTCCACATGAGCAAAAGGCTCTGTGTCTCTCATAGCTGCATCTGACCCTCTGGCCCTAGTCAGTTTACCTTCCTGGGAGGCTCATCAGTTCTGGGACTCCAAAAAGTACAGTGAATCCCTACCCAATCCCAGGAACCAGTCAGAAAAACCTGGTCACTAACAGACAACAGTTTCTTTACCAAGGGCAATTTTGCTAAGCATATTTATTTTCCCTCTCCAGAAACCTTCAGCACTAAATGTGCTGGTATTTCCACCTAAGAATAAATTTAACTGAAAAAATGAGCAGAAGGATGAGCAAGAATACAAATACTACAATAAAGAAAATTCCCACGCCCGTAATCCCACAGTGCAGTTTGACGTCGGACAGTTTCACTCCCCTTAAAGATGGGGGATTTGCACACGTAGTCTCCTCCGAGTCCTCAAGTTTATGTAGATTTTCTTTGTACCATGTTATGAAATGAATATTTGAGCAAGTGCAGTCCAGGGGATTGTGACTTAAATTGATGATGCTCTGCTGAGACAAGGCAGGGAGGAGATGAGGTGGGATGATGCGAATGTTATTGGAGGCCATATTGAGGTAGAGCCCCTTAAGATGGCTAAGAGCGTCCATGCTGTCTCCTGTCAGGCTGTTGTGGCTCAAGTCTAAGTGGTTCACGTTCCTAAGGCCGTGGAATGCTTGCTGGTCTATGGAGAGGAGATTACAGGAGGATAAAATCAGAATCTCCAAGCTGCCTACCATCTGAAGTAGGTTGGTCTTTGAGATGCTCCCATCTTGAAAGGAATTCCCTTGTAAATTCAGATGCCGGAGATCCCGCAGGCCTGCTAGGAGGTGCTGATTGCTGGTATCAAGGAGGCAGTGAGAGAGATTCAGAACCCGCAGGAGATGGAGGTTTTGAAAAGGGCTGTGTGGAGCCTTAACACTTAGGTGGGTAAATGCCAAATCCAGGAGTTCTAGCTGAGGGCATTCTTTGAACGCCTGATCCTCGAGACCAAGGGGCTCATTGTAGCTCAGGTTTAAGTATTGCAGATGGCGCAGGTTTTTGAGTTGCAGATTGCAACAGTCAGAAGCCTCGATATCACTGTGGCTTAAATCAAGTTTCTGAAGATTTTCTAGTTTTTCTAAACATCTAGTGCCGAGGTCAAGTTTCCTCATGTTGCCTTTGATATAAAGGTCCCTAAGGGACGGGAAACTGGCAGCACTGATTTGACACAATTGATCAAAACTATTTGCATTGAGAACTAATTTCTTGAGAGAGTTCATACCCTCAATCCCAGAAGGCAATCCATTCAAGTGAGCTGCTGTCAGATCCAACTCCTGGACTCGAGTGAAGCACCGAAATGTGGACGATGATAAGTCAGAGAAACGGTGCTTTTGTAAGTTGATGCTCTCAACAGACATGTCACAAAGTCCCTCAAATGTGGCTGAAGTGAGATATTGGTCATCAGTGTCCTCAAATGTCCCCAGCCAAAGAGACTGAAGAGTAGAGTTCTGTAGACCTTTAAATATAATAAATAAGTTGAGAGACCCTCCAAATTTCAAACTTTGAAAGATCTTTGAATTGAAAGCCCCGGGTTCAATGCCTTTAATGTCATTGCCGTTGAAGTTAAGGCTTAGGTTGGTGGCCTGTTCCAGAGAACTGGTGTCTTTTCTAGAGATGTAGTGTATAGCATTATTCTGAAAATCCAGGACTTTCAGATTCTGTGTTGGGAAGTTTTCTGGGAGATTAATGGAGGAAATATGGTTGCTTCCAAGATGCAAACTTTCCAAATTTTCCAGGTTGTGCACTGGGATAAACTCGAGATTGGATATTCCTGTTTGGGTTAAGAAAAGATGCTTCAGGAACTTGGGCCCGGTAAGTGATGTTTCTGCCATGAATATCAGGGGATTTCCAGTTAACACAATGGTGTTCAGTTGATGATGGCTTTGAAAAGTGTCTTCATGTACCCAGTTAATCTGGCACCTTAAAAAGATAAGAGTGTTTAAGAAGAATTAATTAAGGAAAAGAGAAAAATTCTATTTTAAGTTGAATTCTCAGAGATTTGTGTTTGGAACAATTAGTAGTTTGTAGACAAAATCAAACTATTATTTACTGTTACAAGTAATATAAAATATGTCATAAAATACATAATGTATAACATGATATATAAAATATGTTATCTATGCCATCCTGGGCAAGTCACAACTTTTCTCAACCTCTGTTTTTTCTTCTATAAAGTATAGCAAACAATGATTGCTTTGTAGAATGGTTGTGATTCAAATGATGAAAATGGAACTCGAGGTTCAGAGAAAACTCATCCTGATATTATACCTCAAAATACTGCACTATACACCCACACACAGACACACACAGAGCTCCCCTGGAGGTCAGTAAGTGAATGGTTTAGAGATGCAGTGTCAAAAGGAAGCTTGAAACCATAGGACCAAATTCTGGAGCTAGCTGTGTCGTATCTGTCAATATCTGCTGATCCTTGGTGGCCTAGAGTCCAGATTTTAATGAGCCGCACAGCCCAGTGGCAGGAGACAAAGCTTTGGGCTAAGAATAGGAGGTCTTTTCAAAAACCTGAAGACTACCAAGACCCTCAAGGGATCCTTTCAGTGGGTGAACTTAAAAAAGAAAACTCACCGAGGGAGACTTTGAGGATCTATGTTTATCTTGACCTTGCTTCTGGGTAGAAAAACAGGAAGAACAACAAGAAAAACATCCTCTGAGATTCTCTAACCACCACCAGCTTCCACCTATGAAAACTCTAGCCTGAGTTTACACTGTCTCTGTGGACTTCCCCACAGAAACCCAAATGGACGATTTAGCTTAAAACAGTTCCGAAATGGTAGTGATTTCAGGTAACGAGCAGGTGAAAAGATTTACATAAAAACCATTCCACTTTACATAAAAGTAAAGGGAATAATACAGTGAATTTCCATATATATGTATCACACAGTTCTCATCATTTTGCCGTAGTCATTTCTTCTTCTATACCTACTTCTCTCTCTTAAATTAAGTCAAATCCTAGGTGTCTATACATATTTCAGTATGCATTTCAAAAAAATAAAAGGCTTATTTTCTTTAGGCATGATGCCATCGTCACACATACCAATATTAATAGTTCATTGGTATTATCTAGTTCAAGGAAACATTTTAAAGAAAGATTTATACAAAGTTCTACATGATAAATTCTCAAAATAAAAATTAACTAAACACATAAGGAAAACACACTAGCCAAAGTCAGCCAAAAAAAAAAGCTCTACAGAATCAGATTTAAAAAGGCAGCAGATGCCAGAGTTATCAGATATATCTGATAAAGTATACATATATATGTGTGTGTGTGTGTGCAATATATGTATAAGATGTATAAAGAACAGATAGCATATTCAAAAGCAGAGACATTACTTTGCCAACAAAGGTTTGTCTAGTCAAGGCTATGGTTTTTCCTGTGGTCATGTATGGATGTGAGAGTTGGACTGTGAAGAAGGCTGAGCACCGAAGAATTGATGCTTTTGAACTGTGGTGTTGGAGAAGACTCTTGAGAGTCCCTTGGACTGCAAGGAGATCCAACCAGTCCATTCTGAAGGAGATCAGCCCTGGGATTTCTTTGGAAGGAATGATGCTAAAGCTGAAACTCCAGTACTTTGGCCACCTCATGCGAAGAGTTGACTCATTGGAAAAGACTCTGATGCTGGGAGGAATTGGGGGCAAGAGGAGAAGGGGATGACAGAGGATGAGATGGCTGGATGGCATCACTGACTCAATGGACGTGAGTCTGAGTGAACTCCGGGAGTTGGTGATGGACAGGGAGGCCTGGCGTGCTGCGATTCATGGGGTCGCAAAGAGTCGAACACGACTGAGCGACTGATCTGATCTGATCTGTTAAAGAATAGATGATAAAGCTTATATGTATTATCATATCATTATAAATACACTATGTCAAACATGCTTGATATGCTTAAAGGAAATAGTAAGAACCAAAAGTACGATAAATGAAAAAATATTAAAACTGACCTCCTATATTTGTAAAATAAAAAGTAAATGATATTAAAATGAGAAAAGTTAATAATTGAAATTAGAAAACCAACGGATAGCTTATACAAGAGATTAAACACAGCTAAAGAGGATATTAATGGACTAGAAGTAGCCAAAATTAAAAAAAAATGAGTTGGAAAACAATAAAGAGATATTAAGATATATAAAAGACAGTTAAGATGATGCAATATAAGTCTAATCAGAGATCCAAAGATGATACAAGGGTGAGTGGGAGCAAACCGGAGTTCAAATAGATAGTGGCTAGAATATTTTAAAACTGATGAAAGACACCAAACTCAGATTCAAGGAGCCTGACAATCTACACAACGCGTCACTGTGATATTGTAGAATTCCAAGGACGAAGAGAAGCTATTGAGAATATCCAGAGAAGAAAAGACAGATATTCAACATATGAACAATGACTGGACAGATAGATGACCTCCCAGCAGCAACAATGGGAGCCTGGAATGATCATCTTGAAGGGCTGAGAACAAAACTACAGTCAGTTGCCAGAGAGCGATGACATAGGCCAGAAAACGTTATCTTGCAAGAATCAGAGTGAAATAAAAATATTTTCAGAAAATAAAGAACTGAGGAAGTTGACTGATAACAGACAGTAACCAAAGAAGTGAAATGTCTAAAAAGGAAAAGAATTCCAGAGAGGAAGTTCTGAAAAGCAAGACAGAAGAATGAGCAAAGGGCAAAGAAAGCAAACTGGTAAAGCTAAGGAAACAGAAACTGTGTAAGGTCATGAAAACAGTGCCTCATTTGTAGCCAGATACAGGGTGGGGAGGGGAGCAGAGGGAGGAGGACCTTAGAAAGTATGAGGTCCCATTTTTATCACTTTTTGAAAATAGCAGAAGAGGAAACTGAGAGTCGTCTAGTTATGAAAGCTCTCCTGGCCTAATACTTCTTAAAAAGTCAAACTCTTCTCATGTGAGAATGAGAAATATTAAAAGAGAAAGTAAATTCTGGACTGGGAGTCAGGAGAGCAAAAGTCCCAGTTTCCTTCCTGTGTGAATTTAAGCAGGCTCGCAAAATCTCCTTGAGCCTCTGTTTTCCCATCTAACTCGGGTGGAATGGCAGCATTTACCATGCCTGCCGCCCAGTAGCGGTCATGCGGATGTGACTGTATAGTCTTATGGATGTGAAAGGACTTTCCTGGTGGATCAGTGGTAAAGAATCCACCTGCAATGCAAAAGAGTCAGGAGACACGGGTTCTATCCCTGGGTGGGGAAGATCCCCTGGAGGAGGAAATGGCAACCCACTCCAGTATTCTTGCCTGGGAAGTTCCTCGGACAGAGGAGCCTGGTGGGCTACATTCCATGGGGTCACAAAAGAGTTGGACATAACTTAGTGACTGAACAGCAGCAAAGGATGTGAATATGCTCCTGCTCTGCAGAAGCTTCAGTTGAAGGACCAAGGTAGAAGAGATGGAACTTGGGCAAGAGTAGCAGGCTCCATCCACATACGGAGCCCTCCCCCAACTTACACACATACACACACACCCCAGCTGCATTTCTCTCTTGCTCTATCCCTTTATTTTCTTCTGGCACTTCTGCCCGCTGGCTCAGAAGCCCTGGGTCAGCATTTAGAATCTTCATCCTGCCTCTAAAACCAATTTTCATGAAAAAAGTTAGTAGACGGTGTATATATCTCCTCTAACTTTTTTCTTAACATGTCACACCCATTCATAATCAACTCTCCTAAAATATAGTCTGATGTGACATCTGATTTAGTACAAGATTATTTTCAGTTGTGTTATTGATATTCCTTCGACCTTCTTAAACAGCACTGCAGACACAATCTATTTTGAGAATAAGCCACTTTCCTCCCCACTGATTGGTTCTTATTTAAATTATATTTCACCTGTGTAAAAATATTTCATGGGAAGGGGTAAACACGCAGAATAAGCAGGTTGTCGTGCTCCCCAAAGGAAGGTCCTGGAAACAGTTTGAATGCATATTGTGTTTTGACCTAAGTAAAACATCAAGCACACACAAAAAACTCAGATACAAACCTGGTCAAATCCAAAAAGATAAGATTTATGAGCCTGCTGAAGGTTGTATTTTGAATTGTAGGCAAGAAGTTGAAGCTGAATTCCAAAACTTCTGTTGTGTTTGGTAGAGTGTCAGGAATTTCTCTGAGACCTAAATTTTCACAGTTGTATGTCTTGTTGCTTTCTTTCTGAGAAGAGAACAGTGTGAGCCAATATCAGACAGTGTATTTACTGGCTTTCTAGTAAAACAACAGGTTTTATCCTTTGGGCAGAGGTCTCACTTCTAGGAATCTTCACCAAATAAAATACTTGGAAAAGCACAAAATGACTATGCATAACATTATTCATTGTGGTATTTTTTACAATAGCAAAAGGTTGGCAATAACCAGATTATCTATCCATATAGGCCAGTTGAAATATGTACATTCACAAAACGGAACCCTGTGTAGCTAAAAAAGGACTAAATACAATCTTCATATATAATCATAATGGAGTGATATGCAGGTTAATTGTAAAGTGAAAAAATCAAGATGTAGACATCTGTTAGTATATGGTGCATATAATACGTAGTATACCGTGTGATCCCTAGGGAAAGTACGTGTGCATTTTCTTACGTTTACAAAAAGAAACGGGGGAGGTGAACCCTAAACTGGCTATATTTAAGGGAAGGGAAGGAAGCAGATTGACGTGTGGTGATAAAAACAAGCCTTTTCTGAACGTAATTTTATAGTTTTGATTTTGGGTGCATAAAAATGTTTTTTTTTTTTCCTTCATTTTGAAACAAATACATCAACTCTAGTGTCAACAAAAGAAGACAACCAGATATTGCACACTTTGTGATGTGATGCAGCTTGAAGTATGGAGCTTCCCAGGTGGCACTAGTGGGAAAGAATCCACCTGCAAATGCAGGAGACATAAGAGATGTGGGTTCCTGGGTGATCTTCCTGGGTGGGGAAGATCTCCTGGAAAAGGAAATGGCAACCCACTGCAGTATTCTTGCCTGGAGAATCCCTGGACTGAGGAGCCTGGCAGGCTACAGTCTATGGAGCTGAAATGACACGATTGAGTGAGTAATACTTTCTTCACTTCCGGCACTTCTTTAGATTCTGATTCAAATAAGGCATTTGGGAAAACATTGTCAGGGAATTTCAAATGAGGACAGGACATTATAGAATATTAAAGAACTGCGAATTTTGTTAATGATAATGACCTTGTAATTATGTAGGAGAGATGTTCTTATTTTGAGTTACTTTTTGAAGCTTTTAGAGGCAAAATGACATGATGGTGGAGATTTGCTTTGAAATACTTTGGCAAAAAAGGAGAGAGTGGATGGAGGAAATTAGTAGCCAAAATGTTGGTGGTTGCTGAATGTGGAGTGAGCCCATTCACAAGGTTCCCTATAACTAACCATTTTTGTATATATTTAGAAATTTTCTTAATGTTTTAAAAAGAAAAGAACTAGCAGCATGGCACAGACCTTAGGTCATAAGGTCTTATAATCTTGAAGTATGACTCAGTTTAGGCTCCCTGAACTGCAGGCTGCTGATACCAGACCCAGCATAGGGCACAGCTCTGCACGTAAATTCAGAGGACTTCCTCATGCTGGGTCCCACATGCTAATGTGAGAGTCAGGTGTTCTCACATCTGCTGCTTACTGCTTGCTAGATGTGCTGACTCAAGTTACAGATCTTGGACTAAGCAGGTAAAAATGTGAAGGGGTTCTTTAGAGGCCCTTAGAATTATGGGCTCATAAATTTATTTGGCTGATGCCTTAGGATAAAGGGTGGTGGGACAGGTCTGAAGGTCTGGTGGGGTATATATTGCATGGGGAGGCTCCAGGGAAAGAAAGAAATGCTTCTCCATGAGAAGTACAACTTGGAGACACAAAGAAGATAGACATTCCAGGACCACGGACCATCTCTCAGCTCATCTCAGGCTCCATGTGATTTCCTCACACCTTTCAGGCACTGCTTTCTCCAGGCCACGTGGTGTCCTCACCAGAGGCCCCACTAAGACTGCCCCAGATAGGGAATGGCCTGCCCCATTGAAATCTGCATCAGCAGCTTTCCTCATGCTTAGTTGCAAACGAGTCTGCTTAACTGCACACAGAAGATGGGACACATCTGCCTTTACCCTGACGTGCCTTGATTTAGAGGTGTCGCCATTTTAATTGCTTTTTGCCTTACTCACTCTCTGACTTCTGCTTAGCCAGGCCCTTTTTTTAAAGCAAAACTGAGAATGTTCATTTACAGGAAATCACTGGTTTTCTTCTACATGAAAGTGTTAGTCACTCAGTCGTGTCCGACTCTTTGTGACCCCATGGACTGTAGCCAACCAGGCTCCTCTGTCCATGGAATTTTTGAGGCAAGAATACTGGAGTGGGTTGCCATACCTTTCTCCAGGGGATCTTTCTGACCCAGGGGTCAAACCCAGGTCTCCTGCATTGCAGGCAGATTCTTTACCGTCTGAGCTACCAAAGAAGTCCAGTTTTCTTCTATGTTGTGACAATGTTACAAAGTCACCAATGAAAATGCCATATTTATAATCCCTTGTCATCCGTAATTGTTTCATAGACCAAAAGTCCTTCAGGCACTGCCACAAATCCACAGAATGCCCTTGAAATGCACACTTGGCCTTTAAAATATATTTGACTAACTGGTGAGGGAAAACACACGCTGTGAGATCCCTCTTGGTCCCCATGAAGAGAGAAGACCCAGGGAGAAGATGTATGTGCACCTTCTGAGGTTCAGATTGGCTTTGAGGAGACCCATTTTTCTTTTCTGATCTCTGGCATCACTGACGTCGTAAATACATGGAGAAATGGGGCCTTCCCTCAGTTGGTCTTGCTCTGTTCTGGCCCTGCAGTAAAAGGCTTGGCATTGGCAATTCCCTCCTTTTCCAGAATATATACATTTCTGTGACAACTAAATTACTCCTCTTGTATGCTTCACTAAGCACTTCACTGCGTTAATGTGATCCCAAAAGTTGAAAGGGAGTATGAGCTCTCCTGAACCACTGACCTAGCAAATGGAAAGGAATAGCTCAGTTTCAACCCAGTGAAAACCCGAGAGCCAGGGCACAACCCTTCCCAGGAGGACTGAGAAGCTCACTGGGAGCCTGGGTTGTAACATTCAATAATCTCTAGTTAGGTAAACTGCAATGAATTATCTGCCCTTGATTCCTAAGGAATGAGGCAAATGATAAGAACTCATAAGAAAATTTGAAAACCAAGCGCATTTCAGAGACTATTCTGGGTTCCTCACCATGGCTTTTACATCACATTTCTGTTCAATCATTGTCTCTCATTTCCACATCTCTTCTGTCTCCTTTAATCTGAGCAGATCCTTCAGCCTTTCATGATCTCTACTGACATTGATTAATTTTTTTAAGAATTCTGGCTAGTAGTTTGCAGAATGTTCCTTCTCTGTGGTTTGTTTCCTCATGATTTGATTCAGGTTATACACCTTTTGTAAAACTGTATCAGTGAGATTGTGTCTTTCTCGCTGACAGTTTTCACAGCGAAACTTCCTCACAGTGAGCTCCCATAGCATAGCACAGGATTCCTGGGCAGCAGACTGATACTAGAAAGGAACCTGAAAGGGTGGGGTGTAGAAGAGAAATCCTGTGTCCCAGCTATGTGGTCACTGCCCCTGTGCTCAGGGCTGGGTCACCTGTGAGGACCACATGTTCAGTTGCTTTTCTAGGCAGATACCCACCACTGCTTTTGCAGCCCCTTTGGTTTCTTTGAGCCCTACGTGACCACTTCCTATAAACCCAGACTTTGTTGCTAGACCTCAGTCCGGGGTCAGTTTCTCACTCTTCTGCTTTGGCCATTCCACTGCAGTCTGGACCCTTCTGGATGTGAACTTACGCAGGGCTGAGGCAAAGCCCCATGGTATTCAGGACAACTGACCCATGCCCACGTCTATTCCAGTCACGGGCATTTGCACTGGGACCCACGCCCATCCCTTTGTCTCCAGCTCCACCTCAGAGCGGTGCCATTACACAGAGTGGGGCGCCCAAGTGCTCCATCTGTGTCTGCAATCCCTTTTCCCTCCAGGTACTCATTTGCATTTTTTCAATCATGATCTTATTTTGCTTCTTCCTGCTGTATCTCTGACTCCCTCCCACCCCACAGTATTTCTCTCCTCACAAGTGCTGAGATCATTTCTGACTTCAGATTCTCTGAGTTTCACACACGCACTGATTCCCATGTGTTTGGCTGCCTCCTCTGCACTTGGCACCTGCAGCAGCAGCCAGCTCCCCCAGACATGGGGAATCTGGGACACTGAACTCCAACCTTCCCTTGCTAATCACTTCTCTCTATCCAGAGACAGCAATTTGACTGAGTCAAATCCCAGAGTAACAGTTACTCTCTGCAAATAAACACTCTGAAGAGGTCACATCCCTAAAATTCTATTGTCAATCTGACTCCAGGCAAAGGGCACTCAGATTAAAAGAAGTTCACTTTCTGTTTGTCTTGAGGCAGACTGCCTGGGTTCACATCCCAGCTCTCAACTACCAAGCTGTGTTCTCTGAGCCTCCTGTTTTGCTCAGCTATGGATTGAGGACAATAACCTTTCTTGGTAGACCAGCTCTGAGGATTAACGAGGTAATATACATCAAGCGCCCACAAGAAAAGTCAGCATTTCCCTGGATCATTGAAACATCATTGTCATTGTCTAGAGTTATGGGAAGCCCCTGTATCATGAACTTGGAGTTCTCTTAAAACAGAGCTTTACTAAGCACTTTCCCCCATACCTGGACATGAAGGATTGTCTCCTACTGTGGGTTTGAGGGGACTGAATAGTCATCTGGGAAATCAACCCTGAATGTTCATTGGAAGGACTGATTCTAGAGCTCCAATACTTTGGCCACCTGATTCCAAGAGCTGACTCATTGGAAAAGACCCTGATGCTGGGAAAGATTGAGGGCAGGAGGAGAAGGGGACGACAGAGGATGAGATGGTTTGGATGGCATCACTGACTCAATGGATATGAGTTTGAGAAAACTCTGGGAGATGGTGAAGGACAGGAAGCCTGGTGTGCTACAGTACATGGTGTCGCAAAAAGTTGGATATGACTTAGTGACTGTACAGTGACAAATAGTCATCTGAAAGGAGCAGGCATCCCTATATTCACCAGCAATGATTCAAGAACACATCTAAAATATCACCTGAATCCAAATCACAGAAGGCTGAATTCCAGCTACGGTTTGCGTATTTACCAACCTTCAAAAGCTTGGTCATAGATCTCATTTTATTGCGATACACACACATCCATACATACATTCCATTTAAACATGGAAGATTCTGTGTGGAGTATTTATTGGCATTCGTTATAATATTTTGAGAATATTTCAGAATTTTTCAAGGTTTGACATTTTTTTCAAACAAAAAGTTTTATTTAAAAATTCATCTTTAATTCATTTAAAAATTCTCTTTTACATCACATGCAAAAGAAATAATAATAAATAATTCCAGATGGACTGTAAATTTACATGTGAAACTTAGAAATACATACAAAATGATAAAAAATGATAAAACATCCAAAAGAAGATATAGGATAATATCGTCACTGCTTTGGGCTGGCAAAAATTTCTTAAACAAAATAGACATTCACTTAAAATAAATAAAAGAAAAATGATAAATCAAGCTATGTTAAAATTAAGGACTTCTGTTTTTAAAAAAATATTTAGAATGAAAAGGCAAGCCACAGAGTAGGAGAAGATATTTGCAATCTGATAAAGAAACTGTATCCAGAATACATAAAGAACCACTACCAAAAAAAACAAAAAAACAAAAAAAAAACCCAACCAAAAACCCGTGAACAGTCTAAGAGAAAATGGGCCAAAGACTGGAAAAGGCACTTACATGCACACACACACACACACACACACACACACACACACAAATACACAAATATACTCAATTTAATTATCAGGAAAATAATTATCAGGGGCACAGTGAAATGCCCCTACTCATCCATCAGAATAGCTAATGTTCTTAAACAAACAATAGCAAATGTTAGTGAGGCATTGGGGCAACCAGAACGCATATCCACTGCTGGTGAGAATAAATGGATACCAACACATTGAAAACTGGCAATATTTACCAAATATATGTGTACCCTATGATGAAATACATCTACTCCCTGACATATACCTAATAAGTATTTGTTCATTTATTTACTGAAGACCTAGATAAGAATGTGGAGCTTCCAAAGAATCTGCCTGCCAATGCAGGAAATGCAGATGATGGGTTCTATCCCTGGGTTGGGAAGATCCCCTGGAGGAGGGCGTGGCAACCCACTCCAATATGCTTGCCTGGATAATCCCATGGACAGAGGAGCCTGGTGGGCTACAGTCCATGGGGTCACAAGAAAGTCAGACATGACCCAGCAAACAACAGTAACGCAACAGAATACCAGTGATGGAAATGAGCCCATGGTGGCTGAACATCGTCGATAGATCTCATATGCTTGATACTGAGCAAAATCAGCCAGGTACAGACCAGGTACTCTGATCTCATGTATACAAAACTCAAAAAAGAGGCAAAATCCCTTTTTGGTGATAGAAGTGAGACTACTGGAGGGTCTGAGGGGCTGGTGATCTGGAGGAGACACGAGAGGGCTTCTTAGGTGCTGAGAAGGTTCTGCTTTTTGTTGTGCAGGCTGCTCACATGGATGTGTCCTCTTGGTGAAAACTCATTGAGCTCTGCCCTTAGGGGTGGTAGACTCTTCTGTATGTAAATTTTACTTCAGTAAAAAGTTTACTGAACTCAAAACAGAACCAAGCCCTTGTTTTCAGGACAGGGCCTGAGAAGAAGGCTGTCAATAAGCCAAGGAAAGGGGCCTCGGCAACCTTGCTGACACCTTGATCTTGGAGCTAGCCTGCAGAGTTGTACCCAAGCAGGTTCCTGTTGTTGGAGCCATCTGGTCTCTGGTGCACTATTGTGGCAGATGGAACAGTTTGTCCTGGGCACTGTACTTCCTTTTGGTCTGAGTGTGCATCCTGATTCCATCCCAATATCAGATCAACAATGCTTCCCAGGTGGCTCGGGGTAAAGAATCCACCTGCTGATGCAGGAGACGTAGGTTCGACCCCTGGGTCAGGAATATCCCCTGGAGAAGGAAATGGCAACCCACTCCAGTATTCTTTCCTGGAAAATTCCATGGACAGAGGAGGCTGGCAGCCCATGGGGTTGTAAAGAGTTGGACATGACTTACCTTCTGATCATACACGCACCAGACTAACAAGGTCCTATTGCTTTCTGCTCCTAGGCCTTCTTAAAGTCCTGGCTTCTGTTCTTGCTCTTGGCTGGCAGGTCCTTGCCCCACTTTCCCTGATTCTCCTGACCCTGGGTCTTAAGCTCTGCCTTTCTCCACTGAGCTAGTCCTGCCTCTTTTTTGGTCATTCAGCTCCAAACTAGGAAAGCAGCCCACTCAGCCACCGAGACTGACGGTCCTTCCTGTCCACAGCCCTTGTCTGACAGGCCATGTGGGGCTGGATACCTGATGGGATCAGAGGTAAAAGGAGGAAGATGGTAAGAAAATGATCCCTTTTTCTTTCTCTATCTCATCACCCTGCCCAAGAACTTCCTTTGCGTGCGTGATTGCTAAGTCGCTTCCAGTCATGCCCGACTCCTGCAAACCCATGGACTGTAGCCTGCAGGCTGCTCTGTCCATGGGCTTCTCCAGGCAAGAATACTGGAGTGGGTTGCCATGCCCTCCTCCAGGGGATCTTCCCAACCCAAGAATCAAACCCACATCTCTTATGTCTCCTGAATTGGCAGACGGGTTCTCTGTCATTGAGCCACTTGGGAAGCCCCAAGAACTTCCCACAGGTCGATAAACATTGCTGTGGTCCAAACAGAAGGTACAATTTGGCCCTGCTCTCAAATGTTACTCCTATGGGTTAGTGAAACAGGTGGAGGGTCTGACTCGAGGAGAAAGCCAGGTTCATTCAGAGTGGTCTTTCTCTTCTCTAAAGCCTGACACAGGTGGTCTTCATTTACCTCCATCCTGAATGCCAGGAAACTGAAGGACTCTTTGGGGAAGTGGCCCTGTGGTGGGAGGTTGGACAAACAGCCCCTTTATGCTAGGAAGCAGGTTTGGAGCTCTGCTCTTTGCACTGGGAACCTGTTGACATTTTTATGACCCAACTGGGATTATTTGGGGGAAATTGTGTGCAGAGGAGAACAACTCTCACCTCTTCCTACTAGGAATCGGTGAGTGCACCTCCCCAGCGGAGCTCTTTGGCTCCTTTTTCACAGCAAAGAAAAAGTTCTACACACCGCATTGCCCTTTTAAAGACAGTGGATATTGGAATGCCAAAGCTCAGATACAACTGCATGCTGAATCTCAACATTTCCAGAAAGTTGAATCTGGACAAAGACAAATAAGTTGGACTCACCTCAGTGCACTTCGGATCTGAGGAGGGGATGGCTTTACAGCTGGCAGAAATCAGCACAGCCAACAGGAAGCAGCTGACACAGGGAGCCATTCTCAGGACCGAGGCCACCCAGCCTGGTGTGGTTAGCTAGAGTCTGGAGCTGAGAAATTGAATCAAGCTATGACAATCTTGGTAATCTGGCAGCCAGAGAGGTGCTCAGAGGGTAATCTGGGAATAAGAAATGCTCTTGACTGCTCAGCATTTGGTAGCTTTGCACTGCAAAAAAGGGGAAGTCCCTTTTGCATAGGACTCATTCTTGCCAAAAATAGCTGAGCACCCAACCTCAGAATGGCCCCGGGCACTTCTGGCAAACAGGAACCAGTTGTGCAGTGCCCTTGCTCTGGCCACATGGACACTCGGGGCAATGGTTCCTAGTGACCCTCGGCAAGCTTCCAGTCCCTCTCCATGAAAGAAGCTTGTGGGAGCAGGAGGCTGTCCTCATGGAGGACGCCACCTTGTTAGTTAGCCTGGGTGAGTGACCAGGAAAGGGACTGGGGTGCACTGGAAGGGCAGAGCACTCTGTGGGCATGGATGGAAGTTGCCCTCCAGGGGCACCTGCTGGAGCTGGGAACTAGGGCAAGAGGGAGCAGGGTCATCCCAGAAAGAGGGTGGAGCTGCTGCCTCAGCCTCCTCCATGGTCCCCACATCTAGTCTCGGTATAGGAGGAAGACAAATCCATCCCATGATCTAGTGATTCAGGTTTGCTGAAGCAGCTACCGTGAAATCCCTTTCCAAGGTGACCCAGGGAAGTAAAGGTCACTGCCATATACAGAGCAGTCCGGCTCAGAGAGAGCAGAGTTAAGGATGTCAGCCTTGGCTCTATTTCTTCTTAGAAATAGCCTTGAAATAGGATTGCAGCTACCCTCATTATGAGGCAAGATACAATAGTGATTAAAGAAAGTTCATTCATTCCTCACTGGGCTGAATTCAGCTGCCTCAAACACTGTCTGTTTTCAGTCCTTCGGCATATAAGAGACACTTGGCATTACTGTCCTCCCATTCCATTTCCAAGAGCCAATTCTTAGCATTGGAGTTCACAACGCCTTGAGGTACCACCATTACTGCGTTACCACCACTAATATGATAATTATAGTAGCTACCGCTTATTGAACACATATTATGTGTCAGACGCTAAGCAGGTTTTCTTTTGTGTATATCTCCTCATCACATATTCTATCAAAGAGGTGCTATTTTCCCCATTTAATAGATGTAGAAACTGATACTTAGAGGAATAAATGACCTCTCCAAGGCCACATGAGCTTCCCTGATGGCTCAAAGGGAAAAGAATCTGCCTGCAGGAGACATAGGAGACGCAGGTTCAATCCCTCGTTGGGGGGATCCCTTAGGAAAGGAAATGGCAACCCATTCCAATATTCTTGACTGGGAAATTCCATGGACAGAGGCATCTGGCAGGCTATAGTCCATGGGGCCACAAGAGTCAGACAAGACTGAGTGACTACACACACACACACACACACACACACACACGCAAATTGACAGAGGTGGATCTTTCAGATCTAGACAGCTCATTGCAGAGACCGTGCTGTTACTCTGCATAGTTTAAGAAAAAATTCTCTCTCCTGAAAAAGCTGAAATGTGGACAGGTTAAGGAAAGTTCTTCATCCAGAGATTTCAGAGCAGATGTGAATAAAAAGCAAGGGAGGGTGGGTTGGAGACACTACGTACTTGGCTCTGTGCCAGCACTATTACAAATAATTAGACTTTTCTGCCCACCTGTAAAATGTCATCTTCATCAACAGAAGCACCTTCAAAGATGCTTTTGGCAAAATGCCATCCATCCAAGCAAACCCAGAATGATGACAAGCACCTTGCTTTAAAGAAGATATGCATCTAGTGTCATGAAGAGTCTTAGACTGAAAGAAAGTCTACTTCAAAGTCTCAGATCCATCGTTCATCAATGGAGCAAAGCTGGGCAAGTCGTTTAACTTTTCTGAATCTATTTCCCATCTGAATAATAGAACAAGAATTCCAATTCCTGTTCTGCCAATATCACAGGGTAATTATGAGGATCAAATGGGATCATTTACGTGAAAATGCTTTCTTAACCTCAAAGTTCTACATAAATGTGAAGAATGTGAGGCAAAAACTCCTCTGAGTAACCAATTCCAACATCCTGTAAATATCACTCTCAGGAAATTGTCTCCTGCCCCAGAGACATTATTATACTTGCCTTCTTAAAGAAAGGTTTGATGGCTCAGTTAAGACCCTAAGATTTTGTCATTTTCTGAGGCCATGCTATTTGCATATGATTTGCATGTGTTTGCATAATGGATTCTAAAGACTCTCTGCAAGTGTATAAAAGAAAATAAATGAATACGAGTGACCTTCTGCCACAGCATTCAAATCAAATATTCAGGGCACAATACCCTGAAATATGAAATAGATTAAAATTTAAACTATTGCAAACAGATAGGAAGATAGGTTTTAGAGCTTGGAGGCAAGAATGAAACCCTTATTTGGTCCCAAGTTGTAAAGAACCACATACTCTTACAGGTCACCCTATCCAAATGATTTTCAGGCCTGAATTTTCTCCTCCACACCCCTTACCACACCCCTTTCTGTGGACAAAACATACACACTACAGTATCTTCCTGTATTTTCTGAAGTTTCTCTGGTGACAGAAAGCTTACTATCCCCCAACAAATTGTTTTGGCATATTTTGACTTCTTAAAGGATTTTATCTTATACTGACCTACTAAAACCGTTCCTCTTATCTTCTCATAATTGACTTTGTTTCCTCAGGCTGGGAAGACAAGTTCAAGCCCTTTTACTACTTGTCTGTCCTTCAAGTATTTGAATATAGTCATTATGTCCCTGAACTGTCCCCTTTCTAGGTTAAAAATATCATTCCTTCAACTGTATCACAAGTTCATGCATTACAGTCCCTAACCATCTGTCTATATGAATATTTTCCAAATCTCCCAAGAAAGGCACTAACTTGAATTCTGGTCCTAGCTTTGCCATTAACTAGTTATGCATTTGGGAAAGTCTGTCTTAATTTCCTTATCAGTAAAATGATGGGGCTGGACTATTTACAAGGCATTTCTCCATCTGAAAAATCCTATCATTCTATTTCCAAACAAAGATTTTATTTTACTTATTTAACAGCCATTGGCTTGAGCCAATAAAACAGAGCTGCTACTGCTAAGTCACTTCAGTCATGTCCGACTCTGTGCGACCCCAGAGACGGCAGCCCACCAGGCCCCGCCATCCCTGGGATTCTCCAGGCAAGAATACTGGAGTGGGTGGCCATTTCCTTCTCCAAGGCATGAAAGTGAAAAGTCAAAGTGAAGTCGTTCAGTCGTGTCCAGCTCTTAGTGACCTCATGAACTGCAGCCTACCAGGCTCCTCCATCCATGGGATTTTCCAGGCAAGAGTACTGGAGTGGGGTGCCATTGCCTTCTCCAAAACAGAGCTACACTGGCTTTTTGTTGACAATTGCTCTTTCTTTACTAATGTAGGTAGGTGGTCTTAACCCTTCTAAGAAAATATAAAAAATAGAGAGGTTTGGCTGGAGCTATGCCCATCATGACTGCTGCAAACTCAATTTATTCACAATGCCTTTGAGGGATGGACTGCCATCACCTGTTATAAGGACCAGTTCTTGCAGAGATATGGAGAGCGATATGAGAAGATGAAAAAAGGCACAGGTAACGCACTTATTTCTACACATTGGTACCCATGTCAGTGGAGAAACAATAGATCTTTGGACTGTAGAAATTTTCATAAAATTCAAGTACCCTTATATTACATATTTACATGTAAACCCCAAGCCATTCTTTGTTGTTATTGTATTGTGTCTTGTTTTCCACCTGATTTCCGTGAAGTTCATCCCTTGGGTCAGCTGTCACCCTATGGGTGACTCCCCACTTTTATGTCTGGGAGGCCCGTGTACTCACCTTTGTGTATTTCAAGGCAATTATAGTCTGGGAAGCCATGTGGAGTTCTTATATACCTTGTCTGGCTCTTTCTACCCTTTCTTAGCAATGACTAGGGCTAATTGCTTTTTTTCAAGGGTGTGCAAACCAAAATGTGCTTTTGTGATTCAATTTTAGCAAAGAACTAGATGTTTAATATGTTTCAGCTTATGGGTACCAGTTGGTATTAAACTGTATTTTTTTCCCCTTCTTGTACATTTAGTTTTTGTTCTGCTTTTTGGGGCACGCCTGCTTTCCCCTCTGTCTCCAGATGGTTAAATCTACCTGCATATAAAATTCTCCTTTAACTTGACTATGTAAATGCATTTTATGGTCAGTTTTACTCCTTGTCATTATATTTCTCCGTATTTATTTGTGTTACCAAGTTCTTATGACACACGGTTCAGAGTCGTAATGGTTGTAAGTTGCCCGCCTTGTCTCTGAGAGTGTGAACAGAGCCCGCAAGCCTGTGAGTCGTGCTGCCTGGCTGCTACCTTTGCAGCTGATGGCTCTTGGGAAGCCCCCAGACTAGACAGAACAGGCAGTGTTCGTGGGCCTCCTCCACCTGGAGAGGCGACATGGCCCCTCTTACGTCCTGCTTGACTGCAAGCTCAGTTGTGTCAGAGGCTTCAATATGCCAGCCTTGATCCTGCTGCTCCAGGCTCTTTCTCTGCCATGTAAACTGATGTTACCATTGCCACCACCATGAAACCAGGCATAGCGTCTTCCCATGGCATTGCCAAGTCCCCTCCATCACTAAAAACACTCCAAGACTTTTCACGTCTCAGAGCCCAAGGCTTCTTGGCTTTGCACTCAGGGAAAGGGGGTGTTCTTCTGCCCCACAATTTCTATCTCCCAGAGATGATCAATATTGGAAATACCTACTCCTGTGGGTCGTTATAACAATTAAAAATCTCTCTGATTTGGTACATTTATCTAAAACTAGATTTCACTATTCTGTGGTCACCCAGTTATGCACAAGTGGTTCTGGAAATATGTGTAACATAATAGAATATTTGTTCAGCTTTAACTTCTAATTAACAGCGAGTGCCATTTACTAACTTCTCTTTCACCTGGTGTATTTTATAAAGGCGAGGATTTTAAATGCATCTTTATGGCTTTTCTCTTAAGCTTTAAATGAATATGATATTAATAGGCAGTGAAATGTGGGGACTAGAGCACAGGTCTGGGAATTGGAATTCTCAGATAAACACTCTGAAATAAAAGTGATCATAATAGTGGTCCATTAACATCAAAAAATTTAAAGCTAAAAATAAACTTCAAAATAACTTAATCCAACCATGCCATTTTCTTTTTCTTTTAAGAATGTAAAAGAAAACATGAATCTAGCATTCTCAAGAGTTGAGATTATTCATATTATTATTAAGTCATTGACTTTTAGGCCTTCTGGAGCATTTTCCACATCCTGTCCCTTGAGATGCTTTTTACTGTGAGTGTAGTATTAGTTTAAGTTCCCACAGCCCTTTAGAGTGAAGCATGGGAGGAAAGGAGTTTGTAAAACAGCAAGAGATAGGCCACAATTTCTGTAAATTCGCGCTATGGCCTCCTTTCTTCATCATGGCGGTCCTCAGCGTGTCCTGGCAGCCTGACTGGAAGCGTTTGTTGGGGGTGAGATGACGGTGGTCAGAGGGGAGCATGTTCATTCCTCTGCTCCATGTGTGGCACTGACTTCCTCATGTGAGCACAGGATCTGTAGCACGTAGGAGTGTGTGCAGCACAGAGGAGTTCAACAGCCTTTTTCATCCTCAGACACCGCTACTGATGTGGACAAGCCATTGCCCTCCCAGAGTCTCAGCTTCTGTAGAAGAGAAATACTGTCTGCCCTGCTTCTCTCTCAAGGATGCCTGTGAAAGAAAGGTAACCCATAAAGGACTATAAAGGATTACTTATTATTTCTGATATAAAGCTTATGCATGGTCCCTTGCCCTCATGAAAGTCTGTGTTTTTAAGAAGCACCTCCACAGAAGGCAAAGTAAAGCTAGGAACAAAAACTAGCAAGACTACAGTCATCTCAAAACTCTGTGAGTCACTGGTTCCAAGACCCCAAGGGAAAGCAACATCCGCAGATGCTCAAGTCTCACATAAAATGGTGTCAGATTTGTATAGAACCTATGACATCTTCCTATATACTTTAAATCATCTCTAGATTAATTATAATGCCTGTCAGTTCAGTTCAGTGGCTCAGTCATGTCTGACTCTTCACAACCCCATGGACTGCAGCATGCCAGTCCTCCCTGTCCTTCACTATGTTCTAGAATTTACTCAAACTCATGTCCATTGAGTCAATGATGCCATTCCACTCCTCTCATCCTCTGTCATCCCCTTCTCCTCCTGCCCTCAATCTTACCCAGCATCAGGGTCTTTTCCAATGAGTTGGCTCTTCACATCAGGTGGCCAAAGTGTTGAAGTTTTAACTTCAGCATCAGTTCTAACAATGAACATTTGAGGTTGATTTCCTTTAGTATTGACTGGTTTGATCTCCTTGCTGTCCAAGGGACTCTCAAAAGTCTTCTCTAGCACCACACTTTGAAAGCATCAATTCTTCAGTGCTCAGCCTTCTTTATGGTCCAACTCTCACATCTTTACATGACTAACCATAGCTTTGACCATTTGACCTTTGTCGACAAAGTGATGTATCTGCTTCTTAATACTCTATGTTTGTCAGCTTTTCTTCCAAGGAGCAAGCATTTTTTAATTTCATGGCTGCAGTCACTGTCCCCAGTGATTTTGGAGCCCAAGAAAATAAAGTCTGTCACTATTTCCATTATTTCCCCATCTATTTGTCATAAAGTGATGGGACCAGATGCCATGACCTTAGTTTTTTGAATGTTGAGTTTTAAGCCAGGTTTTCACTCTCCTCTTTCACCTTCATCAAGAGGCTCTTTAGTTCCTCTTCACTTTCTGCTATTAGAGTGGTATTGTCTGCATATCTGAGGTTATTGATACCTCTCCTGGCAATCTTGATTGCAGCTTGGGCTTCATCCAGCCTGGCATTTTGCATGATGTACTCTACATAAAAGTTAAATAAGCAGGGTGACTGTATACAACCTCGAAGTACTCCCTTCCCAATTTGGAACTAGTCCATTGTTCCAAGTCTGCTTCTGTTTCTTCTTGATATGCATACAGGTTTCTCAGGAGGCAGGTAAGGTGGTCTGGTATTCCCATCTTTTTAAGATTTTTCTATCTTTTGTTGTTATCCACACAGTCAAAGGCTTTAGCATAGTCAATTAAGCAGAAGTAGATGTTTTTCTGGAATTCCCTTGCTTTTTCTCTGACCCAATGGATGATGGCAATTTGATCTCTGGTTCCTCTGCCTTTTCTAAATCCAGTTTGTACATCTGGAAGTTCTTGGTTCATGTACTGTTGGAGCCTAGCTTGAAGGATTTTGAACATTACCTTGGTGGCTCAGATGGTAAAGAATCCACCTGCAATGTGGGAGACCTAGGTTCGATCCCTAGGTTTGGAAGATCCCCTGGAGAAGGAACTGGCTATCCACTCTAGTATTCTGGCCTGGAGAATTCCATGGACAGAGGAGCCTGGCAGGTTATAGGCCATGGGGTTGCAAAGAGTTGGACACAACTGAGTGACTTTCACTCACTCTCTTGCTGGCATGTGAAATGAGTGCAATTGTGCACTAGTTTGAACATTCTTTGGCATTGCCCTTCTTTGGGATTGGGATGAAAACTGACTTTTTCCAGTCCTGTGGCCACTGCTGAATTTTCTATGTAAATGTTGTGTAAACAATTGCTGGTGTGTGACAAATTCAAGTTTTGCTTTCTGGAATTTTCTAGAATTTTTTCCCAAATATTTTCCATCCATGATTGGTTGAATCCATGAATGCAGTACCTGTGGATATGGGGCTGGTGGCAGGGGGTGTATCTTTATGCTAAAGAATCCACTTGCAATTCAGGAGACCTGGTTTAGATCCCTGGGTTGGGAAGATCCCCTGGAGAAGGGAATGGCAACCCGCTCCAGTATTGTCTGGAGAATTCCATGGACAGAGGAGCCTGGTGGGCTACAGTCCATGGGGTCGCAAAGAGACACGACTAAGTGACAAGCATGCACAGGGATCATTTACTATGTGCTCGGTACTTTTGTAAGCACTTGATGTGCATGATCTCATAAATCTTCAAAGCAACTTGTTGCAGTAGGTCTTTTTGTTATCCCAGGCTTATAGGTGAGTAAACTGAGGTCAGAGTGGCTTAAGGATATTCACAAGGTCACATGTCAGAAAGCGGAAGAGCCAGGTCTCCTACCCAGATCTTGGGTCCAGTCACCGTCTCACCCCTCAACATTTCCTCTCCAGAAATTCTGTTGCTGTAGTAAAAAAAATCCCAGACCCCCAGCCACATGGCAGGAAATTTGCCTGGCTCTGTGTCCCAGGCACTCAGGTTTGCAATTGGGCCCTCTCAGTCTGCCGTCTTCAGGGACTTTTTCTGGCACTGTTTAACAACCCCATTTTCATAGAATGGAGAGGGTATTTGGAAGAGATGTCAGCCTTAGAAATTTAATCAGCTGAGATGAAAGCAATCAAGATGCCATCTGGACAGACTCTGACTTCCTGCCCAGAAGATAAAGACATCTGGACTTAGTAAATGCTAAGGATGTGCTGACTTGTTCCCCAGGCCCATGGTCCAGTCCTCGTGTTGCACAGATGCGTTTTCTTAATTGTGCAGAACGCAGAGCTCTGAGCTGCTGCTGGCGCCACTGAGTGCCTGATGCTCTCGGCCACCCTGGGTGCTCCTGTTCACCTCCAGTGACCGCCGTGAGCTGTGGTGTCTTTCTACTGCTAAGGATATGGACTGACTGCAAAGGCCTCGTGAATAGTCCCCTTTAATGATGGAGCAGGAGGTGGCTGCCCCAGGCCCAATTTATCATTGTAATTAGAGCCCATCATGACCAGTGATTGTTAAGTAGGGCTGAGAGGAAATGTTTGTACATACAAAGAAGCTAATTAAGGTGGCTCACTGGGTTTACATACCCATCTAGGCTGCTTCCTCCTGTGAGGGAGGCTCTGTCTCGTCATGGGAGTTCTTGAACCAACCTGTGGAGGACAAAGGGCTTTGGGGAAGAGCTGAGGATCAAGGAGTAAAAGGCTAAGATAATGCACAGAGAGCTTTTAATGTGGCAACCTCTGGACCCATTTTCTAAACACATTTCTAGGAATAGCTTGACTCTCACACACCAGCTTGTGTCTGTTTTAAAGCAAAGCAATTCTCTCAATAAGCTGCTGAATTTAGCACAGCTGGAACCAAACTCTTCTCCCTCCTCTTCCCCCATAGAGGTGCCATTTGCCCCAAGTAGACTCCTGAAATCCCAATGCCCCAAAATGGCAGTAATAAAACCTACTCCAAATACTTCTCTTAGCTCCATATAGTTGGAACATACTGAAGGCTTTGGGGTTTGGAGGGAAGATTTGCTAGTCTGGGTGTAATCAACATTTGAGTTTTTAATTTCAAAATCATAAAAATATTGTGTCTATAAATGTTTTCCAAGTTACTATTGTTTTTGACTTAAACACCAAATCAAACCAACCCCAGCAGTAGGAATGTGCCTGTTCAGGTGGAGATAGCTGGAGAAGTGGTCCAAACCTTATCATCTCTCTGGCCTCCTCGCTCAGGAAAAATCCTCTTCTTTCTTCTTTGCTCTCTTATAGGCTGCATGTCTTTTCTTCTTGTCTTGCATTTCACTTCTGTTGCATTTCCTTTCTGAAAATCTTTTTCTTGCCAGGTCTCTGTCTTTTGCTGGCATTTGGTTCTTACTTCAGTTGTGTCTCAGTGTAAGGTTTTCCCCCTCTGATTTTCATATTTTATTTTTGAGCCTCACCTTTAGCAATGGCTGGTCATAATCTTACCATGTCCTTTGTCCCTCACTTGTCAAAACTTGTTTTCTGTAGGATCATTGTATTTCTTGGTCTCTGTAAGGGCCCAAGCAACATGCATTTGTCCTTTCCCCTTAGAACTTTGTTTTGTGGGTGCCTAACCAATAGTATAATTGTCACCCTGCTTATTTAACTTCTATGCAGAGTACATCATGAGAAGCGCTGGGCTGGAAGAGGCACAAGCTGGAATCAAACTTGCCGGGAGAAATATCAATAACCTTAGATATGCAGATGACACCACCCTTATGGCAGAAAGTGAAGAGGAACTAAAAAGTCTCTTGAAAGTGAAAGAGGAGAGTGACAAAGTTGGCTTAAAACTCAGCATTCAGAAAACGAAGATCATGGCATCTGGTCCCATCACTTCATGGGAAATAGATGGGGAAACAGTGGAAACAGTGTCAGACTTTATTTTTTTGGCTCCAAAATCACTGCAGATGGTGATTGCAGCCATGAAATGAAAAGACTCTTACTCCTTGGAAGGGAAGTTATGGCCAACCTAGATAGCATATTAAAAAGCAGAGACATTACTTTGGCAACAAAGATCCGTCTAGTCAAGGCTATGGTTTCTCCAGTGGTCATGTATGGATGTGAGAGCTGGACTGTGAAGAAAGCTGAGTGCCAAAGAATTGATGCTTTTGAACTGTGGTGTTGGAGAAGAGTCTTGAGAGTCCCTTGGACTGCAAGGAGATCCAACCAGACCATCCTAAAGGAGATCAGTCCTGGGTGTTCATTGGAAGGACTGATGCTGAGGCTGAAACTCTAATACTTTGGCCACCTGATGCGAAGAGTTGACTCACTGGAAAAGACCCTGATGCTGGGAAGGATTGGGGGCAGGAGGAGAAGGGGATGACAGAGGATGAGATGGCTGGATGGCATCACCGACTCGAAGCACATGAGTTTGGGTGAACTCCGGGAGTTTGTGATGGACAGGGAGGCCTGGTGTGCTGCAATTCATGGGGTCACAAATAGTCAGACACGACTGAACGACTGAACTGAACTGAACTGAACCAATAGTAGGTGGTTCACTTCTGAGAGGGCACCAGTCTAGCTTTTGATCTTTTTTTTGAATGAGATGCAAATATGTGGATTCCTTGGGGGAGGACACAGGGAGCCAAGAACTGGGGTATCTTGAGATTTTCAACAAGGGAGAGAAAATCCATTTTTTATTGCTAAATATATTATGATAAGTCTCAGCATAAATTAGTGTGAAGTTAAGAGCAAAATCTCTACGTGGAGAGTCAATCAATACTAGCTAAGTATAGGAAAATTTTAAGATTGTAGCTTCAACTGTAGCAGAATCTTCCTCTTTAGAACACAATCTGTTCCTGTTGTACTCTGTTCAGTTCAGTTCAGTTCAGTCGCTCAGTTGTGTCCGACTCTTTGCGACCCCATGAATCATACCAAACAAAAAAAAGAAGAAGAAGAAAGGGGAAATTCTAAAACTTCCTTTCTACTTTATAGATATGGTTGAATTCACTTTAAGCAAATCAAGCATAAAAATTTAAATTTTATGTAGGACTGAGAAAAATACAACCATTTATTTTATTAAAGAAGTCAGTTTGTGACTGCTCTGCATTGTAGAATTCCTGCAACCAAATCTTATGCAGTCTATGATCAGATTTTTCAAAATGTAATTACACATATATCTGCTATGAAAAATGAGGCTCATCTGTAGCTTTTAAATACATGCACATTCACTCTTCAAGAGCCAATGAGAAACTAAACAAATGCCAAACATTTTGCTTTATATAAGTCGATAAGGTCCTAATCAAGGTTGAAATTGAGCTACCTGAAGCTGTGTGTATGAAGTTTTTTTGGGAAAGAAAATTGTACAGCCTTGGTGGGACAGTGCAGTTTTGGAGTGTCTGGAGAAGTTGCCTGTGATGTCAGAATTCTGTTCTCATACAGGAAATGAGAGACCACCACCACAGTCATGACCACGGACAGGTCATAAAGCATCTGCTGGCTCTGGGGTCTCAGGCTATGTTTTTCCGTAAGGAGAGGGATGGGGAGCTAGATACCTGGGAGATTAGATGCTTCCTTGTCAGGAGGTGGCCCATTTCCAATCCAGAATTCTACCAGGAAAAGAGCCTGACTATCGCTCATCATTCTAGAATGGATGTAAATACCTTTTGTTGAGTGGTCACTTTTTTCTTTATAATTTTATCTGAAAATTTGGAACTCAAAGTTGTTTTTTGTCTTTGTTTTAAAATTACAACTTAGAATTCCAACTCCTTACCATCTTCATAAGAAATTGAGAAAAAAGTTCTCTTTTTTACTTAGAGAAAATAATAATATTTAGCACATAGTGCTTACAGGTACTATTCTATGTGAGTTAGAGACTTTACCTCATTTAATCTGTATGACTATACTCTGTCACCCCTGGGTAAAGAAACACAAGGAAGCTAAATAATTTGCTCAAGGTCATTTGGTTCTGTGGCTAAGGGAGGGCTTGAACCTAAGGAGTGTGATGCCAGATAAAGCTGGACAGTGGCAGGGAAAGCTGAAGATGTAAAAAGCATAAGAGCCACTTGTTTCCCTTCAAGCTTTGAAGAACTTGGCAGCCTTTCCCCTGCTCCTCCCGGCCAAACCTCACTCTGAACCTGCTCCTGAGGACAGCGTGTGTACTGAGCCCAGTGTCCCTAGAGCAGAGATGGATCCAGCTTTAGAAATGAGGGATTGTGTGCAGAGGAAGCTCTGGGCGAGATTTGAGAAACCACCCAGTCATCCTATGTCCCTAGGACTTGGCTCCACTCTCCTTTGGGATAGAAACAAAAAATGCTTCCAGCTAGAATCCAGCTAGTAGTTAACTGCTACTAGTGGTAATTTTGCAAATGTTAACCCTGCCACCTAGTGACCACTTTCTGAATGTCACATGGAGATTGCCACATAGAACATCCTGCGTGCACCTCAGCTTGGCAATGCAGGAGATCTGGGTTTGATTCCTAGGTCAGTAAGATCCCCTGGAGAAGGCAATGGAACCCACTCCAGTATTCTTGCCTGGAGAATTCCATGGACAGAGGAGTCTGGCGGGCTGCAGACCATGGAGTCGCAAAGAGTCAGACATGACTGAGCAACTAACACTCACACATAGCTATGAGTTAATAGCCCTTTCCACACCCTTCCCGCATTTTTGAGGCATCTTCCTCTTTCCATTCTCATTATGAACTATGTCATTTTTTTCTTCAACTCTCAGAATCCCCCTTACTCCCTTATATACTGCCCACATGCTTAGCACTTGACCTTGTCTTGAATTTCGGAATTATAAAGGTGAAGTCAGAAACTTTCTAACTCACACCCACTAAACCTCCAGACTTAGTTTCATCCATATCTGATCCTCCTTGGACCCAATGCCACTCCTTCCAGATGTGCGCTGAATCCTACACCCCTCATAGGAATCGTCTGCGAAGCTTTAATGGTGACTGATGCCTAGGTTTCAACTCAGAAAATCTGATGTCTTTGGTTTTCAGTGCAAGCTGGGAATCAGGAGTTTTAAAGTGCCCCCAGGGACACCTAACCTATAGCCAGGCTTGAGACCTGACTGCAGCATGCTCCCCCTTTCAGCCTTCTCAGGCTTCATTCAAAGGTAACCTCACCCTCACATATCGTTTCCATTTGTTTTCATTCTTTCGGATTATTTCCAACTCATACACAATGCCCCAAACTCTTCTATCTGAAAATAAGAGTGAAAAATCCTCCCTGGATCCACTATCCATGGCCACTATCTGCTTTGTTTATGTATGTTCCAAGTCAAACCAAATTCAAGAACAAGGTGCCCACACAGGCTGTCTCTGCTTTCTCATCAACTATTCAATCTTGAATCTACTCCAGACTGCATTCTGCTCCAGAATTGGTTACTCTTTTGTTCAAAAACATTCACATCTCTTGGCCTCAAAGACCCAGGTTTTCCTGTTGTTTCCTCCCTGCCTCCCCCTGCCAGGGTGTCTTTCTCCCTGATCTCTCAGTGTTGAGAGTTCCTCAGGACATGGTATTTGGCCATCTTTCCTTTTCACTCTACTTCTGATGCTTTCCGGGCTCTGGGACCTTGGGGCTGATAACACCTGCTCAGACCATTTCCTCCACCAGCACATCCAAATCCCTGTTTGGTCTTCCCCTCCATTAGGTGTGTGATAGCTATCTCAGAGCTCATGTTCCAGACTGAATCGTGATGTCCCCGCACCTTAGATGATCCTCTTACACTGCTTCTAGCTGTGTTAGTTTCCTGTGACTTCTGTAATGAGTTACTACAAATGGATTAGCTTAGAACAGCACATACTTAAACTCTCACAATGGGAAGGCCAGAAATCTAAAATTAGTTCCTCTGGGCTGAATCAAGGTGTCAGCAGGTCTGTACTTTCTCTGGAGGCTTCAGAGATGAATCTGTTTCTTAATTGTTCCAGTTTCTGGTGACTGCCAGCATTTCTTGGAGTATTAATGAGGTTTTCTAGAGAAACAGGCTTAGCTTGTGGCTCAGTTGGTAAAGAATCTGCCTGCAATGCGGGAGACCAGGGTTTGATCCCTGGGTTGGGAAGATCCCCTGGAGGAGGGAAAAGCCACCCCCTCTAGTATTCTGGCCTGGAGAATTCCATGAACTGTATAGTCCATGGGGTCACAAAGAGCTGGACACGACTGAGTGACTTTCACAACCTCACAACCTCTAGAGAAACAATAATGTGTGTGTGTGTGTGTGTGTGTGTGTGTGTATGTGTGTGTGCATGTAGTTTTATTATAAGGAACTGGTGAGAAGTTCTGTAGCCATCGGGCTAGAGGCTCAGGAGGGTCCATGCTATAAATTCCAGTCTAGGGGCAGGAGAAGATGACTGTTTTGGTTCAAACAGTTAGGCGGGAGACATTTCCTCTCTCTCAGACTTTTTGTTCTATTCAGGTTTCCAATTTATTGGATGAGGAACATCCACATTAGGGAGGACAGTCTGCTTTACTCAGTCCACTGATTCAAACAAATCTCATCAGGAAAACACCCTCACAGACACACCCAGAATGGATATTCGACCAAATGTCTGAACATCCCGTGGCCCAGTCAAATTGACACATGAAATTGTCACACTTGGCTTGTGGCCACATCATTTCAGCTTTCAAGGTCAGCATGCTCAAATCCCTTTGTTCCATCTTCACATTGCCCTCAAGTGTGAAATATGTGTCTTAATCTCCCTTTGCTTCCCTCTTATAAGGATACATGTGATTGCATTCAGGGCCCATCCAAATAATAGAGAATAATCTCCTGTCCTCAAGATCCTTAAAATAATCATACCCGTAAATGCATTTTCCAGATAAGGTAGCATTTATGGGTTCCAGAGTTTAAAACATGGATATATTTAGAGGGTCCATTATTAAGTCTCCTACGCTAACTTCATGCAAAGGGCACCTTACTCCAGAAATTAAACTAAAAATTCAGGACTCACTTTTGTCAATAAGATTCTCCCCAACCCCATTTAATCCACTGACAACACCTATATTTTCCATCTTCTAAATAATCTTGAATCAATTCAGCTCTTACCATTTCTTCTTTTACCAACCTCATCCCAAATAGAATGTCTTTTCTGGACTCTTTTAATAGTACACTTATGTCAATTGTAATTATCTCTTTATTTGTGAATTTATTTGTTGAATATCTGTCTCCATTCACTAAGTTGCAAGATCCTTGACGGTAGGACCATATATGTTTTGATCACCATGATATTTTAGACCCCAGCAAAGTGCTTTGTTTGTATAGATTCACTGTGTGTGTGTATGTGTGTGCGTACGCTTGGTCATGTCCTGCTCTTTGCTATCCCATGGATTCTAGCCCGCCAGGCTCCTCTGTCCATGGGATTATCCTGGCAAGAACACTGGAGTGGGTTGCCATTTCCTTCTTCAGGGGATATTCCTCACCCAGGAATCAAACCCATGTCTCCTATATTTGCAGGTGAACTGTTTACCACTGAGCACCAGAGAAGCCCCATTGATTAGCTGCTCAGTAAACACCTATCCCAGGTATGATGGGTGGATGGTACTTATCCTGCCGTGGTGGAGCTACTAGTCTGGGAAAGGGGCCATTCAGTGGCTTTGACTGTAGATCATTTCACTTGCTTATTTAAGCCATTTGTATTGAGAGCCATCTATAAGATAGATGTTCTAGGAGGCTCAAAGAATTAACATTATTACCCATTAACAAACTACATAAAACTCCTTGCTGTTATGAAACTTTGCATTTTAGTGTGAGGAAAGACAAATAGAAAGCATAATATATGTAAAACAAATGAATTCTGTATATGTATATGTGCCTGTATATCACATTAGACAGTGTTAAATGACATGAAAAAAAATAGAACAATTCAAAGGGGATTTGTACGCCTTTGTAATTTTGGATGGGGTAGAGCTTTCTTGAGAATTTCACATTTGAGAAAAGATCTGAGTGAGTCGAGGGGTGAGTCATGACTATATCTGGGGAAAGATCGTCCCAGACTTAGGGACATGCATTTAAGGAGGTCTCTGAGGCAGGGGTGGTCTTGGTCAGTTCAAGGAGGATGAAGAGGCCAGTGTGGCTGGAGTGAGTGAGTGAGGCTGAGAGCAGGAGATGAGGGCTAAGGAACCATGGAAACAGACTGCACAGGATCTTATAAGACAGTGGGAGGACTTTGGCTTTTCCTCTGAGTAACATGGGGAGGGTTTCCAGATGAGGAGGGACACTTTCTGACTTACAGATTAAACATATCTCTCTGGCTGCTGTGTGGAGGCAGGGGAGCAAGGGTGGAAGCAAGAACCCTGGGAAAGTTGTTACAGTAATTGAAGTGTTACATGGTGCGGCTTGGACCAGAGTGCTAGATAGTAGCAGCGGTGGTAAGAACTGGGCAGAATTTTGAAAGCAGACCAATAGGCTTTCCTGATAGGTTGGGTATGGGGTGGGGGTCAGAGAGAGAGAGAGAGGTCAAGAATGATGCCCAGGTTTTTGGCCAGAGCAACTGGAAGCTAGACTAAATTCAGTTTTGTCTGGAACTCCTACCCCAAACATCTTAATTCCCTAAAGTCACTGGAACGGCCCAGCAGCCCTGAACTTTGCAGACAGCTGCTCAGAGTTGTCATCCATCCTTCCCTGGAGAGTGTCGGATCCCTCCCCTAGATGGACGCCCCCTTTTCTCTCACATCTGTGCGGAGAAGCTTGCTCACTGTGCCTTCAGCTCGATGTCAGCCCTCAGCCTTTATTCCATCCATGACCCGCAGTCCCAGCGCATCCTGGGCCTTCCTCTAGAGATCGGCCTGAGCCTTGGCACGCTGTTTGAGGTATCCTTCCGACCCTAGCCTTTGTTCACACTCCAGACTCGGGTTGGGCTTGTTATTATTTTTTCTCATAGAAGTTTCTCGTCATTCTAGTCCAGAGCAGTTGAGGTCATTCAGTAGTCCCTGGATCTCTGTTGGCCCCGGAAGCCTGGCCAAGGGCCACTTTAAGTAACAGTGCCGTTTATTCAACTTCTTCCTGAATTTTTAATATTCTAACTGACAGCGGCTTTGGGCTGGGCTGGTTCAGTGGAAACGACATTCCGTCAAGAAGCGGTAGCTGTTACGAAAGACAGCTCACCCTCCCTTGCATGTGTGGTTATGCCGGCACGGGTATCGGGTGCTAAGGGCTTTGGGGAATGTCTGGAAAGTCAGTGGCAGAACAGTTGTCTCCGGCTGGCCTGCTTTGACCCAGTCTCTCACCCCACATAAGCCTCTCAGCGAGTAACAAGAAAGGGTCAGGCATCTCATGTTTCTTCCCTTGATGAGAGTCAGGGTATCAGTGTGATGGCATTTCTCCCCACCGTCCGTTGCTGGGAGACCCGGCTCGTGTGTGCGTTCTGTCCTCCAGTCCATAAACCTATGTGTACTTGGAGAGCAAAGTTTCTTGCGGGAGGGAACGTAAATGAACTCTCAGCTCTTTCTTCAGGAGTTGCAGTCGCCAGCTTCTCCCTAAAAGCCAGCTCTCTAAATTCAACACCCACCTAAACTCGAGATCCTAGTGGTCTTGCCCTTCCCTGTCCCTGCCTTTCCCCACTGGGTGGCTGCTCCCCCGTGGTGCATGCTGGGTAGGCTGTCAGCGGCAGCGGAAGTGAAAAGCTCCTCAGGTATGGGAACGAACAGCTGCAATGCTACAGGCCTCCCCGTGGGGAATTGATAATGGTGTAAATGCGGGCGGTGCGGTGGGTGTGGTTTCGGCAGAGCTTTTGGACAAAGTCATCCAAACCGAAAACTGCTTCTAGGGGAGCAGAGACTTCTCTGGTGGTCTCCTAAGGCCCCTGCAACTCGCAGCCGAGCCCTCGGTTCAGTTTAGTTCAGTCTCTCAGTCGTGTCCGACTCTTTGCGACCCCATGAATCGCAGCACACCAGGCCTCCCTGTCCATCACCAACTCCCGGAGTTCACTCAGCCTCACGTCCATCGAGTCAGCGATGCCATCCAGCCATCTCATCCTCTGTCGTCCCCTTTTCCTCCTGCCCCCAATCTCTCCCAGCATCAGAGTCTTTTCCAATGAGTCAACTCTTCGCATGAGGTGGCCAAAGTACTGGAGTTTCAGCTTTAGCATCATTCCTTCCAGAGAAATCCCAGGGCTGATCTCCTTCAGAATGGACTGGTTGGATCTCCTCCAGTCCAAGGGACTCTCAAGAGTCTTCTCCAACACCACAGTTCAAAAGCATCAATTCTTTGGCACTCAGCTTTCTTCACAGTCCAACTCTCACATCCATACATGACCACAGGAAAAACCATAGCCTTGACTAGACGGACCTTTGTTGGCAAAGTAATGTCTCTGATTTTCAATATGCTATGTAGGTTGGTCGTAACTTTTCTTCCAAGGAGTAAGCATCTTTTAATTTCATGGCTGCAGTCACCATCTGCAGTGATTTTGGAGCCCAAAAAATAAAGTCTGACACTGTTTCCACTGTTTCCCCATCTATTTCCCATGAAGTGATGGGACCAGATGCCATGATCTTTGTTTTCTGAATGTTGAGCTTTAAGCCAACTTTTTCACTCTCCACTTTCCCTGGTTCTGTTAATTTCTTCATATACACCTCCTGTGAGATCTATTCTAATTAGAGGACTCAGTAAGAGAGGTTGGGGGCAGGAGCTGAAGGCCGAAGACCCCCACATTACCTTCTAGAAACACCTCGTGACGAGGTGCCAAACTAAATCAGCTTGGGCAAAACTTGGGGGTGCTGATTCAACACAGCTCATAGTACACGGGGGAATTTATCTTTCATCACCATGTAATCAAATGAAAGGGCAAGAAGCTGCTTTTTTCTCAGTTTTCTGAAAGGGGTTGCAACAAAACCCGTTAGGAAGCCTTCACTCTTACATGGATTGTTTGGACTAGGTGGGATCAGAGGAAGGCATGTGTGACTACACCGAGGGGACTGGGAGCTCTGGCAGCAGCGTGAGCGGTGACAGCCAAGGCTGCTGGAGCCTGCCTCTGGAACGTGAGCGGAAAGAAGCACTTTTGAGCCCTCGTCCTGCAGAACTGCAGCTTTTTTGTGAGGGTGTGCTCCTGGAGTCTAATTGGTATGAACTTTAGAATCTTGGAATGTCCTCTGCTAGGTACCATGTGAAGGGTCGTTTACTTCGTGTTGATGATGGGCCAAGTACAAAGGCTTTCCATGTATGAGGCTTACACGTTACTGCATATTTACAGTTACCGAATATTGTTAAGAACAAAAACCAAGTGGTCTACTAATGTGCATTGAGTTCTTTTGTTCTTATACAAAAGTGATTGTCTTTTGTATATATTTGCAAACAAGAGAAAACTTCTAGAAGGGTGCCCACAGAAATGATACAGCAGTTTTCTTTAGGAGACTGAGAGAAGCCTCAACTCGGGCAGTATGATGTGGGAGAGGTATTTTTCATTTAGTACACTTTTGTTCTGTTTGAATTCTTTTAACCATGTGGGATGCATTCCTGTTTCAATTTAAAAAATATTTGTTTTTAAAGAGAATGAAATGAAAACGCTGTAGCCCAAGACAACCTTGTGGATCAGATACCTTGGGCTGAGTCCTAGAGGACAAGTCCAGATTAACACAGTGGACAGAGGACCAGGGGACAGGGTGGAGGGGGGGACCTTTGAGGAGATCTATTTTGCCACAAAGGAGCTTGCTATCTTGGTGACTGAACAGCTCTTCTCAAATTGAAAGAACTGGAAATGGCAGTTAAAGTTCACCTGATGTGAACCAGTATCAAACTAAAGTAAGAAATATGAAATTGCACCTGTAACTTGCCCTCTGTGCCACTATATTATCATTCTGATGCCCAAGTTACCAGCCAGATAGACAAGGGGTCCTCACTCTCATACTACTGGTTCCTTCCCAGCTGGTGAGAAACTATGATGTGATTGTCACTGTTACAGGCAGTCAGGAAACTGGCCCAGCCATCTGGTCCTCAAATAGGGAGACAGAAGTCATTGCTATCATTGTGAGGGGTCCAAGACTAATGAGACCCCAAACCTGCCATGCCAAGGAATCCTGCATCTTACAGAGATAAGGCATGACCCATGAACCTTAAATAGAAGCTCTACTGTGTAAAGAGCATCAGAGGAATAGATCCAGGGTTACAGGATTCAGGGAAGAGGATGACACTAGCCAGGAGGTAGTCCAAACAATTATAAAGGACTTTGCTTGGCACTTAGAATGTTCATAGAGGGAAGGAAGTGAAGGAGAAGCAGGCTGAAAGTATCAGGGAGGGTTCTGAGTTCCATTCTGGGTAAGCAACAGGTACCACTTTAGTTCTGAGTACAGGATTAGCCAGAACTTGAGTCCTTCAGGAAGATGAACCTGGCAGCAGAGTGGAGGTAAGGAGATGAAGGACCTAAGCCTGGGAGATGGATTTGGAGGCTCTGGGATTAGTCCTTCAGCTGAGAGCTAATGAGAGTCAAGGAGAAAGAAAGAAGAAGTGGAGACATTCATGACCAATTCTTCAAAGGACACAGAAAAGAAGTGATGATTGATTGGGGAGCCCAAATGGTGGAGTTCTGAGGCTGATTGGCTAAGAGGAAAGGGATAGAATCAGTGGAATTGGTGGTACCGATGCTAAGGAAGAGGATGAGTCAGCACAGGTTATTTTGGGGTACTGGTACACATGTACAGAAGTCTGAGGCTGGAGCTCAGGAGGGAAGCTGGAGATTTTTGTGGGGAGTGAGCTTTGTAGTGGAAGTGGTTGAATCCCAGATATTAGATGATTTTTCAATTAGGGGTTTTTGAAAGAAAAGAAAATGATCAAGCTGGATAATCTAAAGAAAGGTGATGGCAGAATAATAAGGAAAGAATGGAGTCACCGAATTTTGGGTATTGCAGTTTAACACAGGAGTTTGTGATACCACCCCCCACCCCACACACACACAGAAAGGTGAAGAAAATTAGATGAGAAAGGCTATTTTTTATAGCAGCTATGTGGTCACTGATGACTTTTAAAGAGAACTGTTTTAGAGAGATATAAGGCATGTGTGTTATTAGTTGCTCTGTCATGTCCGACTCTTTGCAACCCCATGGACTGGGGCCTGCCAGGCTCCTCTGTCCACAGGATTCTCCAGACAAGAATACCAGAGTGGGTTGCCATTCCCTTCTGCAGGGAATCTTCCCGACCCAGGGATTGAACCCAGGTCTCCCGCATTGTGGGCAAATTCTTTACTGTGGCCACCAGTGATTTAAAGCATAGTTTGCAAATTTCATGGCTATAGGGTGAATCCAGAAGAGGTATTTCATTTCATTCTCAGTGTTTAAAAATCAAATTAAAGGCTAATATTTAGAAATTGTTCAATTTCACTTAAAACCCCAAATTCCAAACCTACATGATCTAGCCAACTGCAGCCCTCATGCCTCTTGGTTGGATGATGGCTGGATGTTGGCCCTGTGTCTGGAATGTGGAATGGGGACTGTGAGAGGTGGCCATGGGGTGGTGGGAATCTCCAGGCAATCTCCAGGTTGCCCCAGCTACACCCAACCTCATTCTGACATTTCTGCTGTCAGTGTGTTTGCACTTGGTTAAAGCATATGCAAGGCTTTCCAGACAGCACTGGTAGTAAAGAAGCAGCCTGCCAATGCAGGAGACGTAGAGACTCAGGTTCGATCCTTGGGTCAGGAAGATCCCCTGGAGGAGGGCATGGCAACCCACTCCAGTGTTCTTCCTGGAGAATCCCCATGAACAGAAGAGCCTGGTGGGCTACAGTACATAGGGTCACAAAGAGTCAGACCTGACTGAAGGGACTTAGCGTACAAGGCACGTGAGACAGATGAGGAAATAGAAGGCATTTACTCTTTCAAGTAGACCACTCCTTCGAAAGCTTGGAGATGACACGCTGAAGAGAAAAGGATGGTTAATCAGGGTAGTGAGGAGGAGGAGAATGGGTGTGTTAGGGTGAGGGAGACGCATGTTCCATTTGGTGTTACCCAAGAGGAAAAATTGAAGTAAAGAATAAGAGACTGAAGAGGTGGGAGAGGAAGTGATTGATAAAACCAAAATTACATGTGGGAACTGAGGAATAAGCAAGCTGGGGAGGAAAAGGAACCTCCCTACTATTGAAATAGGAGAAGCCACATACAGAAATAGCGAGGAGGAGAGGAGGGAGTCTGGAAGAAGAGCTGGGATTCATGCTATGTGTGGGTGGGCTAATAAAACTGGGCTGAGTTCAGGGCCAGACCAGCAAGTGGGCGGGACTGGAGGGGCAGAGAGGGGTGATTCTCAGGGCAGGGAAATAGTTTGGCAGTCTTCAAGTGGTTATTCCTTAAATATTTGTCCAGTAGTCATGTTTTTGAAGTGGCAAAGAGAAGCTGATTTTCTCTTTTAAAATTGCATGCCTATGTTTATATTTAGAAATTGGAGTTCATTGCAGGCCCGTATGTACCGTAATATTTACACTTAGTTGAAATTGTCTCTCACTTCACATATTTTCTGTAGTGATAGGTACTCTTATTTACTAAGTACAGGAAAAACTACATGAATAGTAGGAAAATATTGTTCAAAATGTATTTAAAAGTTTCTTTTTTCTGACTTGCTGCTGCTGCTAAGTCGCTTCAGTCAAGTCCGACTCTGTGTGACCCCATAGACCGCAGCCCACCAGGCTCCCCGGTCCTTGGGATTCTCCAGGCAAGAACACTGGAGTGGGTTGCCATTTCCTTTTCTGACTTACATAATGGTAAAACACATCTCAGTTTTCTTTAGTTCTCTTTCACTCTGTCCTTTCTTTGAGATTTTTTTTTTTTTTCCTGAGCCAGACAACTTCATAGAAGTCTTAGGTCAGTGCTTCAAACTGAGATAACCAGGTGGATCAATGATAAAGGCTACAATCTGCATCCTGCAGTTCCAGCATTCCGTTGGTCACTTGGTGCTGGCCTCAGCTGTTCTATCAGCTGATCTCAAGATCTGTGGCTCTTTGGGCAAACCATCTAACTTGTTAAAGCGAACTGTAGCAAATGGGCAGTGCCTTACAGAATGCTTGAATACAGTATACATGTTGATGTATACATGAGCTTCCCTGGTGGCCCAGCGGTAAAGAATCTGCCTGCCCATGCATGAGATGCAGGTTGGATTCCTGGGTTGGGAAGATCCCCTGGGGGAGGAAATGGCAACCCATGCCAGTATTCTTGCCTGAAAAATCCCATGGACATAGGAGCCTGGTAGGCTATAGTTCATGGGGTTGCACGGAGTTGGACACGACTAAGCAACTAAACAGCAGTGGCATGTTGGTGAGAGTCGGGCGTGGGCTTCTGTCTGGCCAGTTATGTGAAAAGTTTCATGCAGAGAGCTGAATTCACTGGCATCGTGTTGCAGACTTATTCTTGTGCTGGTTCAGTGCACTTTCCTGATGAATTGGTACCTATAATAGGCGCTTGGTTCTTCTTGTGGATTTGGGTAGGATTTAGGCTGCAATATGGAATCAATTTGTGGGGGATGTTATAGAAGATGTGAAAGTAGATCTATTCAAGGCAAACAAAAGGACCACCTAGACTCAGAGAGGGACTTGCCAATTTGTGGCTGAGAGATAAAGGGAGAGGCCAGAATGATTTTCTGGAGGCCAGCAGGGCGTTGCAGTGATGGTTGCTGTGGGCTTGCGTTGGGTAAGTGGGGTCAGAGTTGAGTGTGGACTGACGGTGGCTTTGAGGCAGTGGGGAAGCAGAGGAAGTGAAGGAAACGCTAATTGGATTTCAGAAGTCTAGTCATTTTAGTGAAATACTTGTTTTAATGAAATACCCTTATGTTGCTTTTAAAAATGCAGCCGTGAATCGTGGCTGAGCAGGGAGTGCGCGCGCGTGCGTGGGGCCGCGACTAGGCCCGGCTCGAGCCCGCTGGGCACGCGGGGGCGCGCACATCGTTCCCCGCCAAAAAAAAATAAAATAAAATAAAAATGCAGCCGTATAAAATTATAATTAAAAATTCATTTCCATGATGTGTGAATTGCTTGGAGAATTGACTGTCACTATAAGCTTCGTGTGACTAAGAACACTTTCTGTTTCACAGTTGTCTTTGGGAATCCAAATTGCAGTGCATTTGTGGCAATCTTCAAAATAATAGATTTCTCATGTGACTGCACATGATACATCACTTTATTTTTCATTTTAGTTTTCTGAGTTACGCTAGTCATATTGCTGAGCACTGGCAACTTATGTGGATATAGTTAGGTGTCGTTAAAATGATTTGGTGAGTGTTCATGAAGGGATAAACACTAGCATTATTATGATTGTGACTGTTCCTCAATCTACCTGAGTTTTGGTTCCTTTCTTTTAAACTGTGGTGGGGGGAGAGTGGGGGTGGAACGGGCCAGATGATCTCTAAAACACTTTCCCTTTTAAATGTCAGAGAACATGACTATAAGCTAGGATGGTAGTTAGGACAGAGTTTGAATGCTGAAAGATAAACTGAGGCATATTAAAATGTTTAAAAGTTTATTTGAGCGAATATGGGCTCTGATCAGGCAGAGACAAACCAGAGGTAGTTAAGAGTTAGAAGCAAGACTTTGGTAGAGGAGACTTAGAAAGAGAGGAAGGAAATTATATGTTGCCTCATTCAGGAAAGTCTAGTTGGTTGGTTGTGACTGGTTCTGTTTGGTTTCGATTTCTTAACTTCGAGGCTTAGATTTTGGTTTGCTTACGTAGGTGCCAAACATTAGCACTGCATTAAAATATTTGAGTCACCTCAGTCTAATGGCCTCCTCACTTAACTAATTTAAAGAATGTGATGAGAGTAAGAAGGCTGTGGCATGAATGTCTTAGTTTTGTTAGGAGAGCTAGGTCATCTGTAGCATTACCTCAAAAACTCTTCCGAATTCCAAAAAGACAGTTATGGTCAGTTGCATGTTTAAAGCTCCTTATGGCTAAAATATACGTATTTTGGCTACATGGTAGAGCTGTTTAGAGAACACAGGGAGGCCTTGTATAATCAGTGCATACAATATATTTATTCTTATTTTGTAGGATTTAGGAGATTATGTTACTACTTTAGTTGATTCTGGAGCTTATGGTTTTTCCCTCTTTGTTTCCCTGTGTTCTAGGATGCCACCACTGTTCAGGATCTGGCATCCAGGCCCCATGAACAAGATTCTCTTTCCTGAAATGACTCCACTCTGACCCCTGCAGGAACTGAAATATTGCAGGGAAATTCTTAAGGAATTTTGTGGGTCCCCATCATGGTGGTTTTACCTATTTCCCTTGTCATTTGGGAGCAGTCAGCCTCTAAGCGCTGTTGACCTTCTATTGATCACTGTTGTACTGTAGGCCATCGTGGGGCGCTCTGCGAGAAAGAAACCATCTCTGACTCCACCTCCCCATTCCAGCAGCCAGAATCCCATTTTCCCAAATCAGTATTACTCTTCTCCACAGAAAGGGTATCATCTGGGGCTTCTGTATCAGGTACCTACTGAATTTCTTGATTGGCTATCTGTAATTCTAGCTTGTTAAGCCAAGCTTTCTTTCTATATGGTTCCACCTGGGCAACTCTGCACTGGAATGTGGCTGCAATTACTAAAAGTGGTAAGGTATGACTGGTGAACTCTTGCTTCCTGATATTTAGCTACCAGGCCTGCACTCATCTCACACGCTAGTAAAGTAATGCTCAAAATTCTCCAAGCCAGGCTTTAGCAATACGTGAACCGTGAACTTCCAGATGTTCAAGCTAGTTTTAGAAAAGGCAGAGGAAGCAGAGATCAAATTGCCAACATCTGCTGGATCATTGAAAAAGCAAGAGAGTTCCACAAAAACATCTATTTCTGCTTTATTGACTATGCCAAAGCCTTTGACTGTGTGGATCACAATCAACTATGGAAAATTCTGAAAGAGATGGGAATACCAGACCACCTGACCTGCCTCTTGAAAAACTTATATGCAGGTCAGGAAGCAACAGTTAGAACTGGACATGGAACAATAGACTGGTTCCAAATAGAAAAAGGAGGTATATCAAGGCTGTATATTGTCACCCTGCTTACTTAACTTATATGCAGAGTACATCATGAGAAATGCTGGGCTGGAAGAAGCACAAGCTGGAATCAAGATTGCCGGGAGAAATATCATTAACTTCAGATATGCAGATGACACCACCCTTATGGCAGAAAGTGAAGAGGAACTAAAAAGCCTCTTGAAAGTGAAAGAGGAGAGTGAAAAAGTTGACTTAAAGCTCAACATTCAGAAAACGAAGATCATGGCATCTGGTCCATCATGGCATCTGGTCCCATCACTTCATGGGAAATAGATGGGGAAACAGTGTCAGACTTTATTTTTTGGGCTCCAAAATCACTGCAGATGGTGATCGCAGCCATGAAATTAAAAGACACTTACTCCTTGGAAGGAAAGTTATGACCAAACTAGATAGCATGTTCAAAAGCAGAGATATTACTTTGGCAACAAAGGTGTGTCTAGTCAAGGCTATGGTTTCTCCAGTGGTCATGTATGGATGTGAGAGCTGGACTGTGAAGAAGGCTGAGCACTGAAGAATTGATGCTTTTGAACTGTGGTGTTGGAGAAGACTCTTGAGAGTCCCTTGGACTGCAAGGAGATCCAACCAGTCCATTCTGAAGGAGATCAGCCCTGGGATTTCTTTGGAAGGAATGATGCTGAGGCTGAAACTCCAGTACTTTGGCCACCTCATGCGAAGAGTTGACTCATTGGAAAAGACCCTGATGCTGGGAGGGATTGGGGGTAGGAAGAGAAGGGGACGACAGAGGATGAGATGGCTGGATGGCATCACTGACTCGATGGATGTGAGTCTGAGTGAGCTCCGGGAGTTGGTGATGGATAGGGAGGCCTGGCGTGCTGCGATTCATGGGGTGGCAAAGAGTCAGACACGACTGAGCGACTGAACTGAACTGAACTTCTAAAACCTCATTCCTTTTAGATACATTGAAACTTTTTTGTGTGTACTATTATTTTCCTTTCTATTTTTTTTTTTGGTTGATGTTTCTAGGCTACAAGGATAATTTTTATCAACAAAGTTAACTTATTATAGTTTTTAATGGTTTATACCCAATTGCCAAAGGTATACTAGTCAGCTTCAGTTCAGTTCAGTTCAATCGCTCAGTTGTGTCCAACTCTTTGCCACCCCATGAACTGCAGCACACCAGGCCTCCCTGGCCATCACCAACTCCTGGAGCCCACTCAAATTCACGTCCATCGAGTCAGTGATGCCATCCAGCCATCTCATCCTCTGTCGTCCCCTTCTCCTCCTGCCCCCAATCCCTCCCAGCATAAGAGTCTTTTCCAATGAGTCAACTTTTCGCATGAGGTGGCCAAAGTACTGGAGTTTCAGCTTTAGCATCATTCCTTCCAAAGAAATCCCAGGGCTGATCTCCTTCAGAATGGACTGGTTGGACTCCTTGCAGTCCAAGGGACTCTCAAGAGTCTTCTCCAACACCACAGTTCAAAAGCATCAATTCTTCAGCGCTCAGCCTTCTTCACAGTCCAACTCTCACATCCATACATGACCACAGGAAAAACCATAGCCTTGACTAGACGGACCTTTGTTGGCAAAGTAATGTCTCTGGTTTTGAATATGCTATCTAGGTTGGTCATAACTTTTCTTCCAAGGAGTAAGCATCTTTTAATTTCATGGCTGCAGTCACCATCTGCAGTGATTAGAACAGCATATTTAATACTGTGCTAGAAACTTTATGTACATTAATTCTTTCCCCCCATAATAACACCTCATGAGATAATCATGAGAAAGGAACAGGTTAAATTCACGTCTCTTTTCTCCAATATCTGCACTGTTTCTGCTGTACTTAGCTGCTTCTTCACCATGCAGTTTATTTTTTTTTTTTAAGATTTTTTGATCGGGACCCTTGTTGCTGCTGCTGCTGCTGCTAAGTTGCTTCAGTCATGTCCGACTCTGTGCGACCCCAGAGATTGCAGCCCACCAGGCTCCCCCGTCCCTGGGATTCTCCAGGCAAGAACACTGGAGTGGCTTGCCATTTCCTTCTCCAATGCATGAAAGTGAAAAGTGAAAGTGAAGACACTCAGTCGTGTCTGACTCTTAGCGACCCCATGGACCACAGCCTACCAGGCTCCTCCGTCCAATGGGATTTTCCTGGCAAAAGTACTGGAGTGGGGTGCCATCGCCTTCTCTGGGGGGCCCTTGTTAAAGTCTATTAAATTTGTTACAGTATTGCTTCTTTTTTTTATGCTTTGGGTTTTTGGCCTTCAGACATTTGGGATCTTAGTTCCCCTGGCCAAGGATTGAACCCACACCCCCTGCATTGGAAGGCAAAGTCTTAACCACTGGACAGCTAGGGAAGTCCCTATTAAGTTGTTTATAATATTAATTACCATATATCTCTGTTATATTAGTGTATAGTGATTAACATTAAAATTTTCTCTGAGTTTTCTTGGTAGAAAAAAAAAACATGTATTTATGTATATACAGGTATATATATATGGTATATATATATATTTAGACAGCTATAGGGAGAGGGAGTAAAGTCTATGTTAATAAAATATGTATATTCTTACACATTTAAACAAATTTAATATGGTAAATTTGATGAGGATTTTTTCACTAACTTAAAAAGTCAGATAGTAATTAAAAGAAAAATAGTTGAAATCACTATAATTCAATTCCATAGTGTTTGAAAAGTAGATTATTTAAAGTACTGAGTCATATCCCACCCCACCTCTGCCCTCTTCATGGATAGGTCTTAAATACTGATCTGAAGATGATCTCAGCCATTTGTAGAAAAGCTTATTGGTCAAAAGGCCCCAAACATGTGCATGCGTGTGTGTGCTAAGTTGCTTCAGCTGTGTCTGACTCTGTGTGACCCTATGGAGAGTGGCCCACCAGGCTCCTCAATCCATGGGATTCTCCAGGCAATAGTGGGTTGCCATGCCCTCCTCCAGGGGATCTTCCTGACCCAGGGATTGAACCCATATGTCTCTTGCATTGGCAGGTGGCATTTTTTTTAACCTCTAGCGCCTCCTGGGAAGTCCCAAATACATGCATACAGTATATTGCATATTTCTATTCCATTTTGAATGTTGTCATTTTTATCTCCACCTCTAGATTCTAAGCTCCTCCTGAATGGAGACCCCTCTTCTGGTTCTCTCCTATCTTTTCAGGGAATTGGTCACAGTCAGGCCCATTATATGCTCACTAATTAGCGGCGGACAATCAAAAGTGCCTTGAGACCCCAAGCGCCTCGCCCATGAGTAAACAGAGGGAAAAATGAAGAAGACAGAGATGCCTGGCAGGAGAGGCCGACTAAACCGGATGGGAACTGACCTTGCAGCCTCATCGTCTGCTCCTAGGGCTTCTTATTCAGGCTCCAGTAGCCTCAGATGTGGAGATTACAGCGCTTAATGCTGTCGCCCCTTCCTTTCACCGTGAATGGAATGGGGATACTCTCTGGGGTCACAAGGCATCAGTGATCTGTCATGACTCCAGGCTGGGGTGGATGTCCAGGCAGATATATATATATATATATATATATATATATATATATTTTTTTTTTTTTTTGAACGAACAGACAGGCTGTCTCCTGAGATCTGATCATGCCTAGAACTTGGAGGAAATTCAGCTGGCTTTGGTTCAAACCAGATGAACTAAAACAATACCAACAGTAAGGGAAGGAGTCTAGACCTCACAAGAAATGCTCCTTCACCTTCAGCCTGAAGTCTGTAAATTCTTAGCATGAGCCTTCTAGCAGCCTGAGTGTCCTTCTGTATTCCCCCCAACTCACCCCGCACAGAACCATGAATGAAGAGCTTTCATGGAGATGGATAACGGTTGAAGATTTCTCAATAATAATTCTAAGTGATATTGCACCCATGTCAACGTGTCATAGGTAGAAACAACAGAAGCTTGTTCACAATATAGAGGATTTTTAGTTGTAGAAAATTAGAGAACTCCTTGGAAAACTCCTAACACTGCTGTTTACTGAATGTTGACCAGGCCCAGATTGTAAGGCCCACCTAATTGTCTCAACTTATTTGGGTGGAAAAAATAATGTCTCTGAGTCCAACTCTTTGTGACCCCGTGGACTGTAAGCTGTCAGGCTCCTCTCTCCAGGCAAGAATACTGGAGTGGGTAGCCATTCTCTTCTCCAGGGGATCTTCCTGCCCCAAGAATCAAACCTGGGTCTCTTGCATTGCAGACAGATTCTTCCCATCTGAACCACTAGGGAAGCCCAAGAGGGAACTAGAATGGAGTGGAGAAGTGGCAAGGATGTTGTCCATGTTTGTTAGTGCTTTGGAAGCAGCTGGTCTGCTGAGTCTAGCAGCACCTCAGCGTGGTTCTTTGGGCCTGGTGTCTAATCCTCTGTGCACTCTCCAGGCCTCTTTTGGGTCAGGACATGAGCAGTAGTCTGAAGCATAGCAGCTAGCTAATTCCATGGCTTCTCCATCTCTTTCTGTCTCTGTCTCCCTCTGTTACTGCCTCTGTCTCTCTCAAACACACACTGACATTTGTATGAGGGAGGGCAAAATGGAACACAGAATGCGTTTAACTTTCAGAAGTTTAAACGATAAGCTCTTTGTTAGTGAAAAGCAAACAAAACGAACTGGCCAAGGGGTCAGCGTGCTCTGGAATGCAGAATTGTTTGTCGCCAGTCAAACAGCCGCCTGATGCTGGGTTTACATAATGTTTCAGCAAACCGAAACAATGAGTACATTTACCATTAACTCAAGGCCTGAGCCATAAAATCAGAATGGGGAAAGATGAGGGTCACTGACTATGCTCTTTAAGGCCCTCAGCAAATAGCTCTGCCCAGGGCAAAGTAGCTCCTTAGACCAAACGGTCCAAATTTATTAAACACCTAGTCTTTTGCCCAAGACTCTGAATAGGAAGATGGAAGACCCCAGTCCCTTCATAGGGCCAGGACCATGCTGACATCTAGCTGGCAGACAGAGAACCAAATAATGATGAGGTGACACTGTTAAAGTGAGTTTCATTTTAGACAAAACTCCCTGTGTGAGAAGAACAGAAGGGAGAGCCCAAGTTCTCACAGGTCAGAAAAGGGGCCCAGAGAGATAGCATTTGAAATGAAACCAGCAGGAAGAGTAGAAATTTTTCAGGACTGCCTGGAGGTGTGATGGGGTAGGAGGTACAAGTTAGAAAAAAGGTTAAATAACTGCAAGGCATGAGGAGCCTGGATTATTCCAGAAATGACCAAGAATGACTTAGTGTTGTCCAATGTGAGGAGTGTCAGGAGAAGGGGTGGGGAGGGTGGTAGTCAGGTTAAGAAGGGTCTTGTGCGCATGTGAGGCCAGGTGCTGTGTGGGGAGGGATGCCGGGGACATCTTTTGAGCTGGCTTGGCCACAATTGCTTCTTGGCCATGGCCCTGAGGAGTACAGGTGGGAGGGGGTGGCTGGAGGGATGAAATGGTCCTATGAGGGGAGGGGAGGGCACTTCTGTGGTGGATGTTCCAAATGGACACACTGAGGAGTCGCCAGGCCCAGGTAAACTGAGACCCGCACAGATAGTGGCGGGATTCATGAGGGGGACGGTGGATGGCAGGAGTGGGCTGGATGGTCAGCGCTAGCTCCAGGCAAACTCCAGGGCTCACAAATGGCTCTGGGGGGCTCCAGGGTCTCACCTGCCCTTTGAGGGCCATTCTCAATGCTGAGACATAGCGTCACTACCGACCTGGATTTGTGTCAGCTCTGAGGAGTGCCTCTGAGGTCCTGCTTCACTGCAAGTGTCTGGAGCACAGCAGTGGGTCTTAATACGTGGTGACTGAACCGAGTTGATGATGTTGGTACTAATAGAGGAGCTGGGGTGCAGCCCTGGCACCTTCACACAAAACTCCATCCAGGTGATGAGAGAAGCAATTAACAAAAGAAACAAAATGCATAGAAAGCTAGAAGGTGAAATACACCGTAAGGAAACAATAAGGCAGAGAGCATGGTTTGCAATTTTAAATAAGATGAGCAAAGACCTGGAGGTGGGGAGTACCCCTTTGGATCTGTGGGAGATAAGCATTCCGGGAAGAGGAGAGAGGGCCAGAGTGTGGACTGGGTGTGTGCTTAGTTTGTTGGGAAGCCCCAAGGAGACCAGCGTGGCTGCAGCGAGGTCTGCGAGGTGGAGAAGTGGGGTGAGGGCAGGTGTGTGCTGGGCGGGGCTGCCGCTGTCCTCAGTCCGAGCGAGGTGGGAAGTCCCACGGATTCTCCTGTGCTGTGTCCCTTTCTCCCCTCCTGCCCCTTCCCGTCACGATCACTACTCACCAGTGCACGTCTTATAGACAGCTGGCACAGACACAGGCAGGAGCCAACGCCGCTGAAGCGAGAGGTAGAGGACTGCTCTAGTTTCAGGGCCCGAGGAGCTACAGTAATCGAACACCGCGCTTTAATTCTTAGGATAAGGAGGACGACTGGAGTGTGGACTAGTATCAGGCGATATTCGTTGCTCTTGATTTGCTTAGGTGTGATTTTTCTACTAAGTTTACAGAGGAGAATGTCTTCATTCTGAAAAGACACACACTGAACTATTTAGGGGGTGCAGTGTCTTTGATAACAGCAACTTTCTTTCAAATGGCTCAGCACACACACACATAGCCACAGTGGAATGGATACAGACAGACAGAATGCCAAAACATGAACAGCTGCTCCGTCTTGGTGGTGGGGATGCAGTTACGAGTTATTCTAGACTATCAGCTTTCACTTTAGAAAATGCTCACGTTAAAAAGTTGGGGGAAACCCCCTCTGCTATGGCCCGTTTCTTTTGACTCTGCCTTTAGTTGCTGTTATTTGTTTTCTTGAGATTCTGCCCAGCCCCCCCGGCAGTTGATTTGCTTTGGGTCAGAAATGCTTGTCTCTGGAGACTTAGGCGCAGAGCACAGAGATTCAGGTGAGACGTCAGAGGGGCGGCATCTACCCGCTTTGGGCTGGCAGACCCCAACAGAACAGGCCCGCAGTCAAAGCAAGGCAGGTAGCCCTGATGATTGTAAGAGACACTCTGCAGGGCAAGAGGAAGACAAAGAAGAAACGCAGCCGTGCAGAGGTCATTTCCTCTCTGGAGCGTGTACTTTCCCCCTGATGTCGAGTTTCTAAATTATTCCACTCTTTACCTGCTGTGTGAGTTGACAAAAGGCTAATGTGATTTAGAAACTCAGCAGTCATCCAGAAAGTCTATTTCCAGTCTGGTGGTTACCAGGCTCTGTCAGAGGATTGAGTTCTGGTGTATTAAATCTCAGATTTAATCCAGGGGCCAATATGTCTGTGAATATCGGAAAGCTCAACCCCCTCTTTGCATGGGTCACATCAATTCCGTATGGTATTTTCCATGTGGAAACAAGAAATAGTGCACCCAGAAAGTTGGGCTTAGCACCTATGGATCTCCTGATTAAATTTCAGTCTATAGTTAGGATGTGAGGATTTATATACACACAACCTCTGCCAGCCACATAAGACAGAAAAAATAAATAATTCCTTATTATTATTATTAAGAATAGAGCTCTTTAGAGCTCAGAGAAAAGCCAAATGTAGGTGATAATACATAAAGGACTTCCTAAAGAAAAAGTTATTTGCAGCCTATTTGGTTTTTAAAAAGTCTTTTGTTTTGCTGCAGGAATTAAAATAAGAGACAAAAATTATTTGAAACTAAGGGAGGAAGTAGAAAATTGGTCACTATTTGTAGATTTGTCTGTTCTCGGTACAGTAGTAATAATAATAGCAATTATAGCAACAGTTAATATTTTTGAACACTTACCATATGCCAGGTATAGTTAGCACTTTTGAAATTTAATTCTGTGACAAACCTATGAAGTAGCTACTACTATTATCTTAGTTTTTAATGAGCTGAGGGGCAGAGAAGTTAAATAGCTTGTGTGAAGTCAGGTGACCAGCAGTTACCATGGGTAGTATTCAAGCTGTCTCTTGAAGTGAGTTAAATAAAATTTGATCCTATTTTCTTTTGCAAAATCTTAGTTCCCTGACCAGGAATCAAACCCATGGCCCCCTGCAGTGAAAGCATGAAGTCCTAACCATTGGATCACCAGTGAATTCCCAATTCTATCCTATTTTTTAGAGGTATATTTTTGTTTTTCCCTTTCTCCATGGTAAGGCTTGCTGTGGTCCCTCTGGGGGATTTACTGAAAATGCTAGTCCGTTACATTCCTAGCAAGCCAGGTCTCTAGGTAGCCAGGTCTCACCAGACTGCGAGCGTGGACCATGGCTCCAAAATCGATGGCAGACTTGGCTCCATGACAGAGAGGGGCTTGAACACGAGCTGAGGGGCTCTGGATTACCTCTCTAGAAATGGGTCAGCCTCGTCACCCAGCCTCAGTAGCAGTTTTCATGAATGGTCTGGCACAGGGAGGAATGGGTGTTCCTCATTATAGATGGTGCAGAGCTGAGGCCCAGCGACTTGGTTGCTCCTTCAAGCCTTTCTTTTGTGACTATGTCTGTCCCTTCGTCTTTAGTGTCACACCTTTAGTTGCTTCTTCCTCCGTGGACACGAGCCCCGTCTTGTATCTGGCACACAAATTCATGTAAAAGGAGCCTTAGAATTACTATTTTTGGCAAATTTATTAAGGTGGCCCTAGTGGTAAAGAACCTGCCTGCCAGTGCAGGAGACATAGGAGATGTGGGTTCGATGCCTGGGTTGGGAAGATTCTCTGGTAGAGGGCATGGCAACCCACTCCAGTATTCTTGCTTGGAGAATCCCGTGGACAGAGGGGCCTAGCAGGCAAAGCGTTGGGCACGACTGAAGCAACTTAGCACATTAATACATTGAGAACGGCAATTTTGTGTATTGGATGCCTGTTACTCATCATCTCAATAAAAAACCCAAATGACTCATTTTCTTCTCGGTGTGGTGGCAAAAAGCTACACTTCTGAATTGAGTCTTAGCAGTAGTCTTCCTGAATTATCACATTGCTTCACAGAGGTAAAGGGCTGGGGGAATGACCAGTGGGTTTAAATTATTTCCAGACCTGATTGCAAAGTGCTGTGAATGCTAAATAATAAATAACAGACTTGCACTGTCACAAAAATCTGATGAAACCTTGTAATGGTTTTCATTTAGTCTTGTTAGTTATAGTCTTAATTTAGTTATAATGTTCTGTACATTTACAGAAAAATAGGTTATGGTGTATTCTATGATTTGAGATGTTTGACAGATCTGCATTATTTTAATCTTGGGATCATCAATAAACATAAACTTTAATCTACCTCTGAAATTCCTTTGAGATAATATGAATTCCCTTCCCTGATGTTATTAGAGTTATCATTCTTAAAAGCAAGTTGAATAACTCCCTTCTTCTTTTTTTTTGTAAAGCAATCTTTCTATGTTCCTTTATTGTCAGGAGATAGGACTTCAAGGTACCTGGGATGGGATCCAGTGTTTCATGGTTTGGGCTCTGCTCTCTCTTCGTGGTTGACCGTTTCCCCAGACGTTATCTCTATTTTAACCTTTCTGAAGTCCCTGTATTTTCCTGCATGTATTCTGACTTGTCCAACTTCCCTGGCTTTGCATAAGTGATTTGTTCACTTATCTTGCTTTACTTCCTGGAAAACTCCCAGGGGTCCTTTGAAACCTCTCAGGTATCACCCTCTCTCTGAAGACTTCCTTTATGCTGACCTCCATTCCTTGCTACTCATCTGACAGAGTAGCAGAATCTGTCTGTTCACATATTAACCGGCAATGTTGATCTGAATGCATTAACATGGTTTATTTACGGAATTGTATCCTTCTTTAAAATGGAATTCTGCTTGAACACAAGGACAGCGTCTTCACTATCCTTCCTTATAGCCTCTTCCTCGACCTTTTGACTCGTCACTGCTGTGCCTGCTCTGTGCAGTTGTGACCTACTGGGTCCTTTCTTCAACTGCCTCACACAGTTCTTGCTTTCTGACATGGGGCTTTCCTGAGGCTGTTGTTTCCAGAGGCCAAGTTACCATTCTGCCCCGTGCACACACTGGAAGTGGGAGTGAACTAAAACCCCTTGGGGCAATGATGGGAGCTGGAGGATAAATAATGCCCACGTCCCGTACTATTTAGGGAGACATCAGGGTCTCATCCGACTAGGCATTTCAAAGCGTCTCGGGCTCTGGAGCTGTAGTTGCCCGTTTGAGTGACTAGTTCAGTGAAGAGGCTTTGGATCAGCTCAGCTTCCCTTCTTTCCCTGTTTAAATCGGCCCAGTCCTCTACTCCTGTTCCTTGGAATTACATCCCAGGGTAGATGATCTTATCTCAGGCTCCGCTTTTGGGGAGAACCTAAACTAAGACAGAGCCCTCATGTAAAACCAGCTTCACTATGTTACACTTTTCTACATTGAGAGATGCTTGGAAACTATTTGCAAGTCTCAAAAAGTAACCCCTAAATAAAGATGGTACCGAATACAAGTAAGTAGGATAGCATCCACCACATAATAATGCTGCAAAGAGTGAAATGTTTTGTGAATTAGGCATTTTTATTCCATCAGTCAGGAGATGGACTCAGACAATTGCTCAGTTTTATAGAAAATAATTCTCCATAATTTTACAGCTGTGTCTTAAGTTGTAACTGAGTAGTGATGTTCTGATCATTGCTTTATAGATGGTGAAGCCCTGACACAGCAGCTTTCCCTGAGCAAGTGGTGAGGCCCGAGAAGACTCATGTCTTTCCCATAAAAGGTCAGTGCAAGGAGCCTGGGTGTGAAATCCTATACGTATACCAGTGGCTTGCTCTGATGTGCGTGACTGTGTGTGTGTGTGTGCGCACACATGTATGTATGTGTATTTGTTTCTTTTTTAAAATACACAAATGGGCTCCAATCTAATGATCTTAAATATTACAATCCTTGGATTACATATTAAAAAATGACATGTTTTGAAAATGAAAAGTATTGGGCAGTGAAATTGACATCTAGAACCCTGTGCATTTCAAAGGTTTAAATCACAGGATTTTAGGATCTTTTACAGCTAGGAAAAAAAAAAAAAGTTACTCAGGGCAGATGGTTAGTAACAGAACCCAGGCTAGAACCTAGGCCTGGGAAGCCGCCTTCTCATGGTCCTTCTGTTACACGACACTGCCTTCTCTTGATGTTCCTTCTTTTAAACCAGAGGTTGGCAGACTTTTTCTGTAAAGGTCCAGATAGTAAGTAATTTAGGTCTTGCAGGCCAATGGTTGCTGTCCCAGCTGCTCAATTTTTATGTGAGAGCAGCCGTAGAGGATACTGCTGTGAATGAGCATGGCTGGGTTCCAGAGCAGCTTTAGTTACAAACCCCAGTGGTAGGCCTGATTTGTCCCCTGTTTCACAGCATTGGTGTCATGGTAGTTTCTGCCTGATGGTCACCAAAAGGCTACTGAGTCCTAGAGAATTAAAGCCACCCCCAGCCTGTTGGTGAGCTGGGCGGTTGCATCAGCCCCCACACACGACTGGGCTTCCTTCCAGGTCAGGGTCTGCTCAGACTCTGAGCCAGCAGCTGAGAGAGTGAGCCTGGCACCCGCAACACTCTGGTTTCCAGAAGGAATCACAAATCCCCTTCCTGTGCAGATAAAGGAACAATTGTACCACGGGAGAACTTACTGGAAAGTAACGCAGGGTCACCAGGAAGGAAAAGGAATTCACTCCTTGGTCAGAGTCCTTCGTCTGGGTTGGGAGTCGCTCAGACTTGGAAAGTGAGGATGCCTGTCTGATTTTGGCAGGCCTCCAGGGCTCTGCACTCACGGCATGAAGCACTGTGCTTGGCTGGTTTCTGTGCAGCTTCCTTTGGCTGTTCCAGTGACCCCGTCCTCTTCACAGTCAGGTATATAATTCCCCCCACTGTTTCACCCCCTCTCCTACACTTATCGTCTGCCAGTGCTAAGCTTTTCTTCCTGTTCATCAAAATCTCCAATAGACAAAGATGGTCTCCTCTCAGTTTCATCTTCCACAAAACTTGGCAGCTTGACTTGTGAGTCCCAGGTCTGAGGACCTACAGGACCAATGTCTTTCCACAGAAGGTCAATGAAAGAAGCATGGATTAAACCCTATGCTTATGTCAGCGAACTGGATGACTATTTCAGTTCGTGTGCATTAATATGTGTGCATGTGTGTGTATGTGTTCATGTGTGTGCCTATGTGTACATATGTGTGTGTGTATCTGAGTTTGAGCTTTTAATCAGGAGCTCAGCTTCCCTTTGGGCCTCTCTGAGCAGGAAAGACCCTTTGGTAGCTTGGTGAGATCCTTTGGTAGCTCTTGGCTGGACTCATGAGTGGGTGTTCCCCAACCATCATTCTCAAGTCTTCACTCCTCTCTCGGTTTTCACCCTGTGAATTCATACAGTGGTCTTACAGGTGGGATGATGCTTCCAATGGATTTAATCATCTCATCCTGAAAAGAGTACATGCATCACTTGTTTTGATGATCAACTGGTCAGAACTGCTGCTGGGCATAAGCTCCTAATGGATGTCTAAATCCCCGGGCCTGAAATGATTAGGAAAACAAGGGGCATTATTAGTAGTTCTCCAAGTAGCACTCTAGCCCCTGGGGAAAGGGTCGCTGGTAGTTCTGTGAGAGGAACAGAAATGGAGAGGAAGGAAGAAAGGAAAGAATAATTCATAAACAACCAATTCCTTTAGCACCTGGCTCTGGTTCCTACTGCTGTGAGAAGAATACCAATGGCTTCGATATTCCATTGTTTGTTTCTGGGAAGCATTTGCTTACTATGCGGAGCGGCCTGGATCTCAGACTGGCAACAGGGCAGAGAATGTGGTCGATATAAAAGGAAAACTCCAGGAAAAATGCTTTAAATCACATTAGTTTTTCCTTTATAACCCACTTGGAAATTCTTCTTACTAAATCTCTGGTTGATTTTTAGTTACACTCCTTTCCTCTGCAGCAGAGTGCCATAGTCTTAAAGGTACAAGTTCTTCTGTTCTCCTCACATTATTGCTATTTTGTTAGTTTCTTTAATGGCCTAGTTTGTTTTGGTGAAATCTTTTTCATCCTTAGTAACAAATGCTGAGGAATGATTAATGAATACAAACGAAAAAACAGCTCACAAAACAGAAGCGAGGAAAGGTGTGGGAAGAGATATGACTCTGGGAGGGTGACTGTGAAATGGCTCACCACCACAAGGTGGCGCTATTAAAACACCTCATTTTAAAGTCCGAAGAAGGTTGCAAATGAAGGAAAACACAGAGACTTTCACATAGAAAATGCTTAGTATCAAAGGAGCGAAGTGTGTATGTGATTATTTGTGTGTATATGTGTGTGTATTAAAGCTGTAGTCATTTGAGGAAGAGTAAATGTTATGGGGAGCAGTGATAGAATTGTGTTTGTTTTTTTGAGGGAAGTGTTTCACAGCTGAACTCTTGTAATTCAAATACTAAATATTTTTTATTAGATAGTCAATACATTTAATTCCAATCAGATCTTTCCTGGAAACTTCTGAAGTGTGGCACTGTAGACACCAGAATGACGGGTTACGCTTCCCATTCCTTAATCCATTTTCATTCTACATGGAGAGCTTGCACACTAAAGGCATTTATTTGAAAACAGCTAGTGCCCCGTTAGGGACACATGAAGCCTGCAGGGCCTCACATGTTCTTGACTGCTTTGGGAACTTGGCGTGTGGAAAGTTGGTAAATGAAAACTTGGAAAATAATGCTTCACTTTAAAACATGTTGTCCGTTATGTGACTCCCTCGGTGCCAGGACCGTTGTCATTAAAAGTGAACGTTTTCGAGTTTGCATGTTCTGTGTATGCATGGAGTATCCATTTACTGATGGACAGAGAGATAAAAAGCTGATGTTTTTCAAGTTTATACATTGCAGGTGGGGTATTGATATAATGGTACAGATAATCTTTCTTGAAGAAAGGCAGGAGTGGCCAGTGTTCCAATGTAAGTAAGTAGAAGCACCCAGAACTTTACACTGATGCTCCTTTATTTTGTCTCCATAGCAACCCTCTGAATCGGATGATGTTAATATCTTCATTCTCAAGGAGAGGCTCTAAGAAGTTAAATAACCTGTCAACAGTCACAAAGCGACTGTGTGGCAGAATCAAGAGGTAAGCCTGGAAATTATTCATGGGAGAACAGTGCTAGGATGTGAAAGGGAAAAAGGGTCTGCGTTGTCTTGCAATTTCTATTTAGATAAAACCTGGGAAAATGACATAGGTCTCTCTGAAAGGAACAGACCTGTTCTGTTCTAATGCCTGCTTCCCATGCAAGCAGATGAGGGATGTATATATTGTAATATATATACATTACATATATCGTAATACACACACATTGTTTCTGATTCTTTTATATACATTTTCATCAACTTCTATGTCAGCATCACTATAACATTTTCCACCATTCACAGAGCAGGAGGCCTGGAAAAATTGAATTTTTTCTATAACTGGGGAAAATAGTATAAGTTGATCATGGAAATTGTAGCTGTGGTATCTTCCAGATAATTCATACTACAGAGGCATTGACCTAACTGGAAATTCAATTCATCATATAGAAATCAACTGGTTCCTGCTTAGGGAAAACTATGTTAATGAGAATATAAAACTCCAAGGACAGTGATATATATCATGCTGGTGGAATGTTAGCCTGTAGAAATATTTTTTAAAAAAGCTTTTTATTATTTTGAAGTGTATGGAAGAACTTTATATCAATTATTAGACTTTATGGTTGAACTGTAGGGTAGTAATGTTTAGCCTTTATTTTGCAGAGGCAGAGGTGCCTCTGGGTCCATCGAGGAAGTTGTGTGGAGGGAAATGTTATGTGTGAAGGCACTGATGGTGTGTGTAGAGGGAGTGTAGGGAGAGATATGGGTTTTAGTCATTCACTTCAGTTTATTTTGAAGCAGCTGGGCTATTTCTGACATATACAGTGCTTTTGTACGTGTGGAATATTCGGTTTTGATGTCAAATCCCATAATATATCAAGGATCTAAGAGGTTTATTTAGGACAGTTTTTCATGCAGTCATACTTAAAATATTCAGATATTTTGATGCTTTTTTAAAAATGAGAAAATATCCCCTGTGTCCTATGGCTGTCACTGTTGGATATGACATAATATTTGAGAAGAAAAGTCATTGTAGATTTTAAAGAGATGCATTGCAAAGGAATCAAGTTCCTAATTTTATACATATGAAAAGGAAAGAATCTCACTCTGTGATGACAAATCTTGAACCAGCTGGAGGCTAATTATCATAGACGTAAGAGCAGCTAAGAAGCCTTTTGATGGAAGCAGAAGCCCTGGGTTTATGTTGAAGTTTTTGACGTGTCCTCTGGTGCTCTGGAGCATTGACAGGAGTGCCATGGATTTCATTGTTTCTTTGCTCGTTTGTTCACAAGTATATGTTATGAAGGGCTCTCAAATGCCCACTGTAGCAATGCAAATCAGAAGGCTCAGATCCGCTGCCAGCCGCCAGCCTTCTTTGTTTATGAGAAAGGTGTGCTGTTTACATTCTAGCCGATCAGTCGGATTTTCAGGATAACATCTTTGGTAAAAGGGCCACCTGCTTGTTGTTGCAACTGCGCTGTTGCCTTTTGCCTGTTTTGCTAATGATTTGCTGCACTTGAAACATAGTGTGACTTGGTCTGGTTCCCAGCTCCTGCTGCTGCTGCTGCTAAGTCGCTTCAGTTGTGTCTGACTCTGTGTGACCCCATAGACGGCAGCCCACCAGGCTCCGCCGTCCCTGGGATTCTCCAGGCAAGAACACTGGAGTGGGTTGCCATTTCCTTCTCCAATGCATGAAAGTGAAAAGTGAAAGTGAAGTCGCTCAGTCGTGTCCAACTCTTCGTGACCCCATGGACTGCAGCCTACCAGTTCATGGGATTTGCCAGGCAAGAGTACTGGAGTGGGGTGCCACTGCCTTCTCCTGAGACCACAGCAAACACAGGCAGGTACCTGCTTGACTCTCCAAGGCTGCAGACATTTCTTGGCCTGTGTTGTGCAGCACAGGCTGAACTCCCTGGGCCATCCCACACCCAGCCATTGGGCCCTCACCTGGAGGGCTTCAGGGAATCTTGGGAAACTTTGTGGATTTGGGCTCAAGGTCAAGTGGTCTGTTTTAGACTTTAGGAAACTTAGCTTAAGGAATACTAAAAGGGCTCATAAAGGATGTTTGGAGGGTTGGCTTGCAGTTGGTTTGTTAATGCAACTTCAGAAGCATATCTTGTCTTGCTATTTGATCACTTAAACAACTATTTTCAACATGATATTTTCTTTTTTCTTAAAAAAAAGTTTGTCCCTGACAGTAAAGCATTGGCAAGAATGTAGTCTTCGGTGACTTCCTGGAATATGCCTCTTGCTTTTCTTTTATTACGATGTCCCATCTCTCCTCAGTGTGGAGAAACAACAGAGGAGAAAGGGAGATCTAGGATAAATGCATTCCGCATCAGAAGTCAGACTAGGATATTTGGATTCCAAGTTCAGTACACTGTTTTAGCATGAATAGTCAACCAAGTATTTAATAGTTAATCAATGAAGACCTGAGATTGTGGCTTCATTTTTAAAGTTAATTAATTTATTTTCATTGGAGGATAATTACTTTACAATATTGTGGTGGTTTTGGCCATACATAGACATGAGTCAGCCACAGGTGCACATGTGTTCCCCCCATCCTGAACCCCTCCCCCCCATCTTCCTCCCCATCCCATCCCTCCACATTGTCCCAGAGCACTGGCTTTGAGTGCCCTGCTTCATGCATCGAACTTGTATTGGTCATCTAATTCTCATATGGTAATATACAATGCTGTTCTCTCAAGTCATCCCACCCTCGCCTTCTCCCACAGAGTCCAAAAGTCTGTTCTTTATACGTGTGTCTCTTTTGCTGTCTTGCATATAGGGTTGTCATTACCATCTTTCTAAATTCCATATACATGCATTAATATACTGTATTGGTGTTTCTCTTTCTGACTTACCTCACTCTGTATAATAGGCTCTAGTCTCATCCACCTCATTAGAACTGACTCAAATGTGTTCTTTTTAATAGCTGAGTAATACTCCATTGTGCATATGTACCACAACTTCCTTATCCATTCATCTGCCAATTGACATCTCGATTGCTTCCATGTCCTAGCTATTGTAAACAGTGCTGCAATGAACATTGGGATATCCGTGTCTATTTCAATTCTCGTTTCCTCAGTGTGTATGCCCAGCAGTGGGATTGTTGGGTCATATGGCAGTTCTGGTTTCATTTTGGAGATTCATATACACCAAAAACTAGGGGGCAACGTCTGAGGGCACATTTATCACTAGCTTACTTATGCACAACCTCATTCCATAAAGGGAATGAAGTGTTGTGCAACAATGACATGTACAATAAATAATGGCAAATAGTAAACTGGAGGAGCTGGAAGATCTAGATGAGGACAAAAGACTGATGCAAACTGAACCAAAGGACTTCAAGTGTGCTACGTGAGGACTCATCGGGTGTTACAGTCTGTTTTCCTCTGTGGCAGCAAGCCAAGCTGAATTCAAGTGTGAAAGGACCACAGACAGAAAAGAAGAAGCTTTCCCTAATAAAAATATCCTCTCTGAGTATTCATCACCACTCAGTTCACTGCACCCTAGAAAGTGAAACAATTTAATGGAGTTAATTTCCCTGGGTAGGAAACCAGCATTTATTGTTAGAGGATGGGGCACGGAGCAGGCAACTTTGTTGGTGAAAGGAGGTCAAGTTGGGAGGTTAGCGCCCTGAGGCTGAGACCAGAGTGGTAATGCAAGGATCTTGGCTCAGGGAGGGTGGCAGCCATGTGCGGATGGGGAGCTCTGATGACAGCTGTGACCTACACCACAGTTAGTTTTGTTTTTTTCCTAGTATTGGTCCTAGTGTAATAAATTACAAAATAAAAGGAGGCAAAGGAGTGCTTGGTAGAGAAATATGCACACTTAGTCCTAAGGAAAGAAAGACAGCTGGCAAGGGACGCCCTCTTTCTACAGAGTAATTTGTTGGTCTTTAGTTATAACAGGGTCATTCTAATGAAGCCAAACCAAGGCATGTGGAAGCGAAGAATTTAGGTTAGCCTGATTTTATTTCACAGTCTTTTGCAAACTTTCATGGGTCATATTGTGATGCAAGGCATTTATGTCTGCAGATGACCTTAGGTGCCCTCTCTGGGTTGCCTTGGCAGTGAGTGATTCAGCCAGCCCCCGGGGGGCTCCCCTTGCCAGGGAGAGGGGCTGTAGGTCTGAGCTCAGCTTCTTACCTGAAGCATGGCCTTTCTCCTGAGTGGGGTGGCCTGCAGTCCTGTGTGGATCTCAGATCTCTGGATGCTGGGTGCTGGCTTGCCCTGACAATTCTAGTAGACAGCTGGCATCTAAAGCTGCCCCGCCTCGCACCAGGAACCTGTCTGCTCTTCCTAACAGTGTCACCTTCTCCTGTGTGGCCTTATCAGAGGCAGAGAGGAAAGGGGCTCCGTGTCCTTGACTGGGATGTAAGCCGCACTGCTTGTCTAGTAGGATGCCCTGGCCCCCTCTCCGTGGAGACAGAGGGTGACCCCACCTCCTCTTATGTTGTGAGTCTAACTGTGCAAGCCTCCACTTCCCTCAACAAAGTCCTTTCTTTAACTTATATTCTGTGACATTGCCCTTCCCTCTAAGGTCCTTACAGACAGATAGCCATCCATGAGATCCATGTTTAGGACAGTTGTTATGAAGGTAACGAGTGATAGTCCTTATATCCTAGGTTTAAATCAGGACTCAGAGGTCCTTCCAAAAACTTACAGCAAAATGGCATTTGCTTCATGATTGAATATCCTCTTGAGTGCAGGGTGAACTCTCAACCTGGAGCTAACCAGCTCTTCTTAGGCATCATTACAGCCTTAACGGTAAAATGCTTCCTCTATTTAAATTCTAATCTCAGCCCTGTTAATGTGCTGCTCTCTGTAGGGAAGTACTAAGCAGGCCATAAAATGAAGTGTTTATGATCAGATTTCATACTAACTCCTGAATGAAAGATGCTGAGCTCTATGGGTGGTCTCGTCAAAGCAGTCACCGTCACTAATGATTATTTATCCATCTCAGACTGGATGCTCTGCTCCACTGGCTGTGTGCTGAGTGGATCCTAGTGCTGGTAACAAATATGAGTTCTAATGTCATGGAAACAGCAAAGTCTTATATGAGTGGAAAGTCATCACTCAATTATTTTTCTTTTTATTGTTGTTAGAACATTAGTTAATTCAATTCTGTCCTCTGAATTGAACTTTAACTATGATTAGTTTTATGACTGTGAAAGACATTGCTTATGAATGAGGGAAAATAGGGATTGAGTTGGTTTTTCACAAGTCTTTAAGCTTTGTGCCTGAACATAGCAGAACTTGTTTTTGTCTTCATTTTTATTAGCATAGTTTATTGTGTAGATTCAAATAGGTCATGAGTCCATAATGTCCTGTAAACAGAACATCTGCTTAAAATCAAAGGCCCCATTATGTGTTTAGCTCACTTATAGATATTGAGCACTGTCTGTCTGCCATTTTCAGTATTAACGAAGGATTTTATTAAGCTTTAGACAAAAATATTAAGTAAGATATAACACTGAGTGCTAGTTAAGTTGAAGAGCCATACAAAAACAGAATAATTCTAATAATAGACTGAGGATTATACATTATAGGAAGATTTGCTCTTTTTAGTTTTTTTTTTATCCCTAGCTGCATTGAATTTTATTGATCATTAATTATAATCTTAAGTTCAAGACATGTGTGGTTCAATATTTTTAAATAAGATGAACATCCAGGAACCCACTGCCCATTCCCTGAACAAGGACATAACTGAAAATAACATCTGCTCATATGATTACTCTTTATAGTAAAGTAGCCTGTATTGCCTTTATTGGTTGCTTTCATTATTATTATCATACTTATAATTTTCTTGAGCTAAGCAACACTTGCAGATACATTTTAGAACTCTATTGGCTATTCAGTTTTATACCCACAGACTATGTAAACTGCATGTCATAGAAGATTAAACTAATACAGCCAAATCTGTACACTTTTGATCTGTCAAATGTTACCATGCTTGTCTGGGGGTCCTCTATTTTCAGTTTCAACCTCAACTTCATACTTAATGAGAGAATGGTACTCCTAGCAGGTGTCAACATCCCACGTTCCTAGACTTCCTAACGGTTTAGTTCCCGTCTTTAGTTCATTCATTTGTTCATCCATTCATTTATTTGGAGAACGTTTCTCGAGAACTGAGAACTGAGCTTGCCTCTAGGGTTTCAGATGCCAAGGTGGGGAGACAGAGTTGCAAAGAGATCACTATACCAGGAAGTGATGCTTCTGACAGAAGCTCTGTTTGGTCAAGGGGCCGAGGGCTGTGCTGTCTGTCCTGGAAGGATTAGGGAATGCCCAAGCAGCTCATTTTTCGTATGGAGAGGTTTCTGGATGAAGAGAAGTGGAGGTTTATGCAACAGTGAATCAAGTTACTCTAATGGAGAACAGGAGGGAGACTTGAAACAACTTTTTAGGTGCCTCTCGACCCAGATAATCACGATGGTGTGATCACTGACCTAGAGCCAGACATCCTGGAATGTGAAGTCAAGTGGGCCTTAGAAAGCATCACTACGAACAAAGCTAGTGGAGGTGATGGAATTCCAGTTGAGCTAGTCCGAATCCTGAAAGATGATGCTGTTAAAGTGCTTCACTCAATATGCCAGCAAATTTGGAAAACTCAGCAGTGGCCACAAGACTAGAAAAGGTCAGTTTTCATTCCAATCCCAAAGAAAGGCAATGCCAAAGAATGCTCAAACTACCGCACAGTTGCACTCATCTCACATGCTAGTAAAGTAATACTCAAAATTCTCCAAGCCAGGCTTCAGCAATACGTGAACCATGAACTTCCTGATGCTCAAGCTGGTTTTAGAAAAGGCAGAGGAACCAGATATCAAATTGCCAATATCTGCTGGATCATGGAAAAAGCAAGAGAGTTCCAGAAAAACATCTATTTCTGTTTATTGACTATGCCAAATCCTTTGACTGTTTGGATCACAATAAACTGTGGAAAATTCTGAAAGAGATGGGAATACCAGACCACCTGACCTGGCTCTTGAGAAATCTGTATGCAGGTCAGGAAGCAAAAGTTAGAACTGGACGTGGAACAACAGACTGGTTCCAAATAGGAAAAGGAGTACGTCAAGGCTGTATATTATCACCCTGCTTATTTAACTTTTATGCAGAGTACATCATGAGAAACCCTGGCCTGGGAGAAGCACAAGCTGGAATCAAGATTGCCAGGAGAAATATCAATAACCTCAGATATGCAGATGACACCACCCTTGTGGCAGAAAGTGAAGAGGAACTAAAAAGCCTCTTGATGAAAGTGAAAGTGGAGAGTGAAAAAGTTGACTTAAAGCTCAACATTCAGAAAACAAAGATCATGGCATCTGGTCCCATCACTTCATGGGAAATAGATGGGGAAACAGTGGAAACAGTGTCAGACTTTATTTTTCTGGGCTCCAAAATCACTGCAGATGGTGACTGCAGCCATGAAATTAAAAAACGCTTACTCCTTGGAAGGAAAGTTATGACCAACCTAGATAGCGTATTCAAAAGCAGAGACATTACTTTGCCAACAAAGGTCCGTCTAGTCAAGGCTATGGTTTTTCCTGTGGTCATGTATGGATGTGAGAGTTGGATTGTGAAGAAGGCTGAGCACCGAAGAATTGATGCTTTTGAACTGTGGTGTTGGAGAAGACTCTTGAGAGTCCCTTGGACTGCAAGGAGTCCAACCAGTCCATTCTGAAGGAGATCAGCCCTGGGATTTCTTTGGAGGGAATGATGCTGAAGCTGAAACTCCAGTACTCTGGCCACCTCATGTGAAGAGTTGACTCATTGGAAAAGACTCTGATGCTGGGAGGGATTGGGGGCAGAAGGAGAAGGGGACAACAGAGGATGAGATGGCTGGATGGCATCACTGACTCGATGGACGTGAGTTTGAGTGAACTCCGGGAGCTGGTGATGGACAGGGAGGCCTGTCGTGCTGCGATTCATGGGGTCGCGAAGAGTCGGACACAACTGAGCAACTGAACTGAACTGAACTATTTCTCTGAAAGCCTGCAGGTCTTCAAGTTGTTTACACCTGCTCATAGCCAGAGAAAGAAAAAGTATGAAATTGTGCTGAGACCCCATCCCTTGGCTAGGGTTTATTCTGTAGGATACTACTGGAGCTACATTTTGTGGGCAAATGGAAAGATATACTTCCAACTGTCTCAGAATGTGCAATGGGCAGATAGAAAGAGCAGCAAGCATATAATCATGACAAGTCTTTGTGGTTCTAACATCTTTACTAACCCCACTTTCTGTTGAAAGTGTATTGCAATGTCAGTAATATTACAATGCTGACCAGAAGTCATTGCCCTTCTATCTTTTACACACCACTCAATTCTGTGTCTTTTCTCAATGGAAATACAAAGTGCATTTGGAAGTCCCCCAGAATCAAACAGAATACAGCGTCTCTTGAGGTTTCTGCTTCATCTGCTTGTTAGAGATAATGGGAGGAGAGCTCAGTGAATAAAGATTAGGAAAGTATCGTTTGGGTGTACAGTCTACATAATGATGTCATAGAAACAATCCTTTGTTTCTTACAGTAATCCAGTCAAAGGCTTATCATAATGTGATTCTATAGCCAGACCAGACAGCAGATTTCTGTGGACCTGAGTCTCTCAATTAGATTTCTGTGGCTTTGCCACAGGAAGCCATCAGAGGTTAAAGACTTAATTTTTCTCAATCGTGTGTCCTGAAGAAAAATGATCAGTATGCAGTTTTCCGAACTGCCTCTCTGTCTGGTAACATTTTATTTTCTCTGCTTTCTCCTATCATTGTCATTATGGTTCTTCATTGTTACAATCGTGATGAATGGGGGGGGGGGGGGCGCTGTTGTCTTTGTTCTCACGTTCTAGAATTATCCTCTGGTTAGGAGCATCTTCCCTGGGTGCCAGAGAGCCACAGTTCATCTGGACTGGCCCGGAATCTGTGAAGAGCCCTCTGTGGTAGTTACCCAGGTTGGGTTCACAAATTACACTTCTTCTTCCCCCTCAGAAACATTAGTCTTAAAGCCATCCCCATCTCATGGTAAAGAAAGCTATTCAGAAGTTTTATTTAAACTTTCTCTTAGCCGATGGGCTGCTTTCATGGAATATACTGAAAATTATTTTCAGATTTCAAAGAGACTACCCAGTACTTAGTGGGCAAAGGTAAGACTCAGCAAGGCAGTGAGTGATGAGGAGCAGGGCACGTCAGACTGACACTCTAAAGAGTTTAAAGTGCTCTTTTCATGCTGAAGCTTTCTATTCTCAGGAGTATTAGAATAACGTTGTCTTATTTGACTTCTTTCAACTCCATGGTGGCCTCAGAAGGTGGAGATTTTGATATCCTGTAGTTGCCAATCCTTACCTTCAGGATCTGTGCCCTGGGAACAGACCGTGATTTATAATGATGCCTGTAGAAAGAGGCAGGGAGACCTAGAAACCCAAGAACTAGGGTTCCATTTCTGCATCCTCCTTTGATTTTTAGAGTGAATGGGATTGGCTTTTTAAATTCATTTCACTTATAACAGTTTTTCATTTAATAAAAGTATGGCAACTTGTGTTTCCCTCTGACACCTTCTGGGACAAGGTGGGAAAAGGTGAAGAGAGTCCCTGTTCATCACCCCACACATGGTGGGGGTGATTATCCCTTCCCTTCCCTTTGAAGACACATATTCACAGAACAAAAGCACTGAAAATCTTTTTTGAGTTATGATTGAATTAATAAATGCTTTAGCAAGCTTTACTGAGTTTCTTACAAATTCTCATTTACTCCTCATTACAACCCTACAACGTGGATAATGTTTTCATCATTCTGTTTTACAGACAAGAACACAGAGGCACAGAAAGGCTAAATAATTTGCCTGAGGTTTCACAGCTAGTAAGATGTGAAAAAATACTCAAAGTCTCAGAATATTGCTTTCTTTAGGGCCTTTGGGGCCTTTGTTCCATGCGGAATAGGGATTGAAACTCAGTAGTGTGCTCCAAAGTGCGTGTTTTGAGTCCCTGGGCTTCACTTGCACTCCTGTCTGATGCTGGCTGGCCCTTCTCTTGGGAAAACATATGCTGCATATGTTTTCCCAATATATGCTTGAGCAACATATCCCCCAAACAGCAGAAACCAAAATACAGAACAACAGGCTCATACAATCTCTTTGTAATAGCAGACGATATGTAATTTTGGCCCACTACTTTCCAGGTAGTATTTGCAGGTAAAGTGAGCCCTAATCCTAAGTAGGGCCCTCATGATTCGGAAGGTGCCAGAAACTGAGATTATTGGCATTTTTGCTGACCCTTTCTAAGTTAGAAAACTTGTATCCATGGGCTTAATCCCTCAAAATATAAATGAAAGAGAAACAAAATGAAGTGACTTCTCAATTGTAAACTCCAAAGGAAAGTATAGAAAAATCAATGATGGTGTTTAGATAGTCAAGGTCAAAGAATTCATTTCCTTTTTCAGAATGAACCACTTTTACTGTGTCAGACTTTATAGCCTTGTATAATTTATGTACTCCCTTGATGTTGGAGGCATTTGGAAACTTAGTGAACTTGCTCTAGGAAATCATAATCACCAATTTTTTGAATTTTGGGTCCTCCATTGGGGATTATGTTTAATGCTCCTTTTATAATTTCAGTGTACTATGTGACATCTTACTAATGAGTATTTTCCTCTAATGTGGCATTAAGATTAGAGACCCATACTATGTTAATTTGTAGCAAAATAAAAGTTTTTGTTGACTTGTTCAATTGTCCTTGTCTTTAATTCCATGTTCCAATTTAAGGCAGGGAATAATTTGCTGAACAGTCTATTCCTTCTGAATCTCAGAGAACTAGTTGGAACAAAGACCTATCCCAGATGGTAGCATTCGCTTTCTTTCTTTCTTTCTTTTTTTTTTTTTTTTACCCAATTTTAAAGTCTTGTTTAATATTGAGGCTCTCTAAGCACTAAATTCCATAGCTCCCCAGCTGTAATGTAGATAAAGAAACTAGTTGGTGAGTGGAAGTAGCTCAGGAATGGGCAAAGAACTAACATATCTTGAGTTTTGTGTACCGGGAATTGTGCTAATGCTTTATACATTTTTTCATTTAATTCTCAAACCAAACATATCAGGCAGTAACTAATCACTCCATTTTTATAACTAAAGAAAGCAATATTCTAAGACTATTTTTCCCAAGGGCTCAAATTAGCTAAGGACTGAGACTGAGAATCAAACATAGGTCTATCTGATTATGAAATGCATGTTGCTTGCACCAAACTGTTCACCATGATTCACAAGGCCTTAGGTTGTTCATTTATTCATTCAGTTCACACATTTTTACTGAGCACCTGCTCTGTGCCAGGAATTCATCTAGTCCTTAGAGATGCAGTAGTGGTTAAGATAGGAATTATGACTCTTCTGAAACTTTGCCTTTAAGGATGGGAATGTGGCCAGACAAATTGAGGGGAGAAGATACACACTACACAAATAAATAAGTCAACATTTCACAGTAAATTGGTTTAGAAAAATAAAACTGGAGGATGCGATAAGAGAGTGATGGGGTCTACTTTAAATTGAATGGACAGGGAGGACCTTGTTGAGCGTGACACTTAATGTGAGCTTCAGATGGTCAGCAGGAATGGTCCTCTAGAAGAAGAGCTCCCAGGCAGAGGAAGAGCTTGCAGAAAGGCCCTGAGGAGGAGATGGTGACGTGGGAAGCTGAAAGAAGGCAAGGGGGTAGAGAGTGCTGAGAAAGGAGAACAGGTAGGAAGTGCGGTTGGAAAGGGACGTGGGGCCCAAATCCCATAGACCTTGTGGGCCCCAGTAAGGTACTTAGATTAAAGATGCCTGGGCCGGAGTGCGGTGGGGGGAGTGAGTTTAAGCAGGGATGTGATATGATTTGTTCATTTGTGAGATACAAAGAATGAATTAAAACAGGAACTGTGGGGGGCCAGTGACAAAATTATAATAACAATAGCCCAGGTAAAGTTTGCTGGTGCCTTGACCAGTGGTGGTGGAGATGGGGAGAAGTGGACTGTTCAGGGATGCATCCTGGAGACAGAGTCTTTGGAACTAGCTGATGCCTTTATATACTAAGTTCAGTTACAAATAAAATAGGTGACTTAAAAAAAACTCAGGTATCATTATCACATAAAATTATATTATTTTCAGATGTACAACATGATGGTTTGAAATGATCACCGCAGTAAATCTAGTTAATATCCGTCTCTACCACACATAGTGACAAGCGTCTTTTTTCTCGTGATAAGAACTTTTAAGGTCTACTTTTAGTAAATTTCAAATATACAATACAGTATTATTAACTACAGTCACCACGCTGTACATTATATCCCCCAAATTGTTTATTTTGTGGCTATAAGTTTGTATTTTTTCACCACCTTCACTGAAATGAATGACTTTTAAATGACAATTAGTATTTTTTGGCATCAACTTTACCCTTAAAAGAATGGGAATGGCTTGGAGTTCAGTTGTATAAGTCTCAGTTTCACAATAGCCAATTGTTAAATGTAATTGGGAGAAGATTCCATTCATATAATAGGATACATTATAATATATGAAGAAAATAAATGCATTATTAAGAAAACCTGAATTAAATAGACATGTTTTGCTTGTTCCAGGAAGGAACAGTTTAATCAAATTGTAAGGCTTCAGTTCTTTCCAATTATTCTAGTGATATAACACAGTTCTAACCATAATCCCCCATTTTTCTGAAACTGAAGGGATGTCTTTTAAATGCATTTGAATGAATAAACAGTTGGTAATAATGAAGGGAAAATTGCCCTCTGAGACACTGATGTGGCTTATAAAGCTGTAATGACTAGAACAGATAATAATGGCATAGGAATCAGAAGAAAAAAAATCTATGGAGTAGAACAATAATTCTAGACATAAATATATAAAGTTTTGGTATACAATAAAAAATTAAAAATGAGGTATGATTTTGTAGATCATTTAGTAAATGGTGTTTAGACATTTGGTTTAAAAATTGTAAGAAATAAGCTATATTTTATACCAAGAAATGCTATATATTAAATATTTAAATGTGAAAAAATCCTTTGAAAGTACAATAAGGAAATTTAAGTTTTTTAAATAATCTTGAAGGAGGGGGAGGTTCTTTGTAAGGATGATGTCAATGACAGAAACCAAAAAAGAAAAGAAAAATTGTGAACATTTTTTATTAAAAAACCAAGAAAATTAATAACAAATGAAAAAATTGGGAAAATATATTTGACACATTATTTTGGCAAGTGATTACTATCTAGTGAGCTGTGAAGTAAAGATTAGCTATTCACATAAGTAGAGATTTCACAAAAGGACTAATACAAATACCAAAAATGAAGAGTGTTCCATCGGCAGAACTAATTACGGAAGAACAACTAAAACATCAGTGAGATCTCTCCATGGGATTCTCCGGGCAAGGGTACTGGGGTGGGTTGCCATTTCCTTCTCCAGGGGATCTTCCCGACCCAGGGATCGAACCCAGGTCTCCCGCATTCCAGGCAGATGCTTTAACCTCTGAGCCACCAGGGAAGCTTTTAAATTGGCAAAGACGATAAAATACCCAATGCTGGTAATGGTGGGGGGAGAGGATGATTTAATACATTTTTGACAGGAATGAAAATTTATACATTTCCCAAGGCAGTTTGGCAATATGTAAAAACTGTATATCTTGCTTCTAAGAATTTATCTCAGAGGTCTAAAGATGTGTGAAGGAGTCATCTATTAGATTATTTATCACAGCATTCTGTATAAGAACCAAAATGTCCAAAAGGAAGATTTATTACATACATTATGGTGTAGGGATAACAATGGAAAACAGTCATTAAATATGATAGGGTAGAAGTGTATTTATTGATGTAAAAAGACCTCCACAATATATTTCAAATGTAAAACACAAAGCTTTTACAGCAGTATGTTAAGTATGATCTCTGTCTCATTTTTTTTAATTGGGGGTGTATGTACAAAGTTTGTTTATCAAGTTGTCTCTGAGTGTGGTGAAAATTGTTTTTGCTCTCCTTTTTACATATCTAATTTAAAAACATTTCCATCATGAAAGTATTTTAAAGTATTGTAGCCAAGATCATGTTCTCTGAGTTCAACTGAACCTGTGCATATCCACTAAGTGTCCATTGATACTGGTTACCTAATTAAATCTCAGGCTTCCTCTTATAAAATGTACATCATAATAATACCAAGCTGAAAGATGGTTGTGTTAAAGTAATGCATTGAAAAGTGCATACCATATTTTTGTCAGAGTTAACGCACTTTACTTTTTACAGTTGGTATTTTATCAATAATGAAAACTGCTCTTTCAAAATAGAAAGGATTGATTCTACAATTCAATGAGAATTGGAAAAAATAAGCATCAGCTCCTCTTCTTGGAGGGTCAAAACCAGTAAATTTTCTTTCTTATTTTTCACCTGTCCCTGACACGGTCTCTGGATTGTGCGAGGCAGGTTGCCACCAGCCAGGGCAAGGCAGTCAGCGCTCCTTGCCAAGATTATAAAACCACCTGGCCATTACCGTTTCTGGGTGCGATCTCTGAGGGTTCCACGTGCTCTTCAGTTTCAGTTGGTCAGCTGTGAAAGTACTTGATTTTGGAGGAGAAAAATAGACTAAGAATAGCACATGAAAACACCACTAAGTAGTCTTAATGTTTCCCTAAATGATGGGCAAACAAGATAGAGCATATTCAAGCAACAGAGAGCGCCTTGAAAAGTCTGGTTTGGTGCAAAGAGTTTGTGGTACAAGCACAGCGCATGTAATTCCTTCTGAAGCATGCTAGGAAGAGGGCGGGCGCCAGTCTGGGGATTGTTTGTCATGAAAGGAAAGGTGTCTTTGTTCAGACCTGTGGTCATGGCATGCATGTTTCAAGAAATAATATTTTCTAAAGTGGAGCCTTTTCGGCTTTTGCTCGGCTTCACATACAGTCACATGGGGCTTAAGATGCGGAGGGAGGGTCGGTGATGGCTCAGGTGAGTTGTCTGTCGTTGTGCTTTTGATTGCTCACTCTCCTTTTCTTCTCTTGCTCACTTTCTTCTTTCTCCTTATCTGTGAAACACATTCATCCACTGCTATCAGTTTTTCGTCGAGGAATGGTGGATATCCCAGTTCTAAGGGGTGCTTCATCCATGCTCATTAAACATTTTTGATGTGTTTAAACATATCCGTCCATCTGAAGACTGCAGGCAGGACAGTAGTGAGTTACGGTCTCTCTTTGCTCAGTTAAGGAATATCACCAGCATTTTTTTTTTTTTTTTTTTACTTTTACTTTTTTTTTATTTATTATTTTTTTTTCTTCCAATTTTATTTTATTTTTAAACTTTACATAATTGTATTAGTTTTGCCAAATATCAAAATGAATCTGCCACAGGTATACATGTGTTCCCCATCCCGAACCCTCCTCCCTCCTCCCTCCTCCCTCCCCATACCATCCCTCTGGGCCGTCCCAGTGCACCAGCCCCAAGCATCCAGCATCATGTATCGAACCTGGACTGGCAACTCATTTCCTACATGATATTTTACATGTTTCATTGCCATTCTCCCAAATCTTCCCACCCTCTCCCTCTCCCACAGAGTCCATAAGACTGTTCTATACATCAGTGTCTCTTTTGCTGTCTCGTACACCGGGTTACTGTTACCATCTTTCTAAATTCCATATATATACGTTAGAATACTGTATTTATGTTTTTCCTTCTGGCTTACTTCACTCTGTATAATAGGCTCCAGTTTCATCCACCTCATTAGAACTGATTCAAATGTATTCTTTTTAATGGCTGAGTAATACTCCATTGTGTATATGTACCACAGCTTTCTTATCCATTCATCTGCTGATGGACATCTAGGTTGCTTCCATGTCTTGGCTATTATAAACAGTGCTGCGATGAACATTGGGGTACACGTGTCTCTTTCCCTTCTGGTTTCCTCAGTGTGTATGCCCAGCAGTGGGGTTGCTGGATCATAAGGCAGTTCTATTTCCAGTTTTTTAAGGAATCTCCACACTGTTCTCCATAGTGGCTGTACTAGTTTGCATTCCCACCAACAGTGTAAGAGGGTTCCCTTTTCTCCACACCCTCTCCAGCATTTATTATTTGTAGACTTTTGGATCGCAGCCATTCTGACTTATCACCAGCATTTTTAAAGGGACTTTCCGTCTAGTCCTTTATGCTGGAAGTTAAGAAAGTGGATCAATCCCAGGAACTGGCCAGTGCAGGGTTGTTTTTTTTTTTTTTTTTTCCATTAGGCATTCATTTGAGTCACAAAAGAAGAGCTGGATTCAATAAGATATATGCAGAATGACAAGTGGCTTATTTAACTTAATATGGAAAAATATAAAATAATGGGAACTAGGTCAAAAATGGCAAAAAGGATTAGAGCTTAAATAGAGACAGGCTTCCAGACAGTGAAGGGAAGAGGATCTGGCAGTAATAGTGTCTATAAAGGCCGGCCCATCAGCTTCATGTCTGGCAGTAATTAGGAGGCTAAGGAACACCGCATGAATCTGCTGAGGACAGGATGGAAGGACAAAGGGTTCTTGGGCTCTGTGGAGCGGCATGACTTTCCAGAGGAAGAGGAGAGCTTGCAGGAGACAGTCCCCCAAGGTCAGAGGAAACAGCAGGGGCACCTCCTCTTTGGCTCTTTGTGGGTGGTCGGTTGCTCCACGCATGACAGCAGACAGCGTAGTGGGCGGAGGGAGTGGTGAGCGGTGCATGAGGTTTCCTCCATGACCTGTTGGGATTCAGACATCCCAGCCATGATTCTCCAGTATGCCCCCTGTGGGTCTCGTGGCCCACCTCTCACTGCTGATTTCCACCCGTCTCCTTAAAACTAGACTCCAAGAAGGAGTCAGCTATTTAGTAGGGTCTTTCTTAGTTATGACACCTCCAGCTTCCTTAACATCTTGCTACTGAATCTTTCTCCCCGCCATCCTCCTGCCTCCCAGGGATGCCAAACACACACAGACATGACAGCCTTCTGGACTTCAGCACTGAGCTCTCTGAGACTTGCCAGTCTGTTCCGTTATTTAACCAGGACACATACCAGCTGGGTTTAAGAGTGCAGCTGGATGCCTTTCAAGGCTCATCTGAGCCTCAGCTGTGGTGTATTTTTTTGTGTGTTTGTCTACGTCAGGGATGCCAGTTCATGCTGGGAAGCTGAGCAGGGATCCTTTTTCTTGCATTTACTCTGCAGAACACCATGTGCAAGGTGGTGTCCAGTCATCACTCCAAGATGGTTAGGATTGCTACCAACAGCAGGGGAATGAACTGTGCAAGAAGAACCATAGGCTCAGGTAGACACAGAGAGCTCTGGGATTGGAATTAAAATGTGGCTCTCTTCTGCAGATTGGGACAAACACACTGTCCTAGGAAGAGAGGGAAAGGCACAGTCCACATGGGGCCTTTGTTGAGTCAGTCCTCAGCAGGGGTGTGGGAGGACCTGAGGCATCTAGGGACATAAGAAGAGCTATCAAACAGCTGAGCTTAGCAAGATCCATACTAAGGGAGGGAAATTAACTCTTGTGGGTCACCTGAGATGCCTATAGTGTCTGCTACCAGGGAGAACTTAGCATTGGTCTACATGTGTCTTATTTTTAGGACAATCAAGTTTACATGGCAGTCCTAGTGACTTCGCATGACTGTTCAATATCCAGTTGTAGAACAATGGATATTGTAATTTGGATATTTCTTTCATGTTTGCCTTTAGGATACTTCCTAGCAATCAAGATATATGAGGATGCTGTGAAAGTGCTGCACTCAATATGCCAGCAAATTTGGAAAACTCAGCAGTGGCCACAGGACTGGAAAAGGTCAGTTTTCATTCTAATCCCACAGAAAGGCAATGCCAAAGAATGCTCAAACTGCTGCACAATTGCACTCATCTCACACACTAGTAAAGTAATGCTTAAAATTCTCCAAGCCAGGCTTCAGCAGTACGTGAACCATGAACTCCCAGATGTTCAAGCTGGTTTTAGAAAAGGCAGAAGAACCAGAGACCAAATTGCCAACATCCGCTGGATCATTGAAAAAGCAAGAGAGTTCCAGAAAAACATCTATTTCTCCTTTAATGACTGTGCCAAAGCCTTTGACTGTGTGGATCACAATAAACTGTGGAAAATTCTGAAAGAGATGGGAATATCAGACCACCTGACCTGGTTCTTGAGAAATCTGTATGCAGGTCAGGAAGCAACAGTTAGAACTGGACATGGAACAACAGACTGGTTCCAAATAGGAAAAGGAGTATGTCAAGGCTGTATATTGTCACCCTGCTTATTTAACTTATATGCAGAGTACATCATGAGAAATGCTGGGCTGGAAGAAGCACAAGCTGGAATCAAGATTGCTGGGAGAAATATCAATAACCTCAGATATGCAGATGACACCACCCTGATGGCAGAAAGTGAAGAGGAACTAAAAAGCCTCTAGATGAAGGTGAAAGAGGAGAGTGAAAAATTTGGCTTAAAGCTCAACATTCAGAAAACGAAGATCATGGCATCCGGTCCCATCACTTCATGGGAAATAGAGGGGGAAACGGTGGAAACAGTGTCAGACTTTATTTTTTTGGCTCCAAAATCGCTGCAGATGGTGACTGCAGTCATGAAATTAAAAGACTCTTACTCCTTGGAAGGATAGTTATGACCAACCTAGATAGCATATTCAAAAGCAGAGACATTACTTTGCCAACAAAGATCCGTCTAGTCAAGGCTATAGTTTTTCCAGTGGTCATGTATGATTGTGAGAGTTGGACTGTGAAGAAGGCTGAGCGCTGAAGAATTGATGCTTTTGAACTGTGGTGTTGGAGAAGACTCTTGAGAGTCCCTTGGACTGCAAGGAGATCCAACCAGTCCATTCTGAAGGAGATCAGCCCTAGGATTTCTTTGGAGGGAATGATGCTGAAGCTGAAACTCCAGTACTCTGGCCACCTCATGTGAAGAGTTGACTCATTGGAAAAGACTTTGATGCTGGGAGGGATTGGGGGCAGGAGGAGAAGGGGACAACAGAGGATGAGATGGCTGGATGGCATCACTGACTCAATGGACGTGAGTCTGAGTGAACTCTGGGAGTTGGTGATGGACAGGGAGGCCTGGCGTGCTGTGATTCATGGGGTCGAAAAGAGTCGGACACAACTGAGCGACTGTACTGACTGACTGACTGAATCATCCCTTAGAAAACTAAAGTGAATTCACTCAGTCAGAAATAAGCTTTGCTTTGGGCATGGAGAAGTGTAGCCATCAACAAAAGACATATAAATTTTTGCCCTCAATGCTCATGCAGCCTTGTGGGTGATCAGGGAAAACACAAAATAAGGTATTCCATATGGGGAATAGATATAGTCAAAGCTATGGTTTTTCTAGCAGTCACGTATGGATGTGAGAGTTGGACCATAAATAAAGCTGAGCGTGGAAGAATTGATGCTTTTGAACTGTGGTGTTGGAGAAAACTCTTGAGAGTCCCTTGGACAGCAAGGAGATTAAACCAATCAATCCTAAAGGAAATCAGTCCTGAATATTCATTGGAAAGACTGATGTTGAAGCTGAAACTCCAATACTTTGGCCACCTGATGCGAAGAACTGACTCATTAGAAAAGACCCTGATGCTGGGAAAGATTGAAGGCACAAGGAGAAGGGGACGACAGAGGATGAGATGGTTGGATGGCATCACCAACTCAACAGACAGGAGTCTGAGCAAGCTCCAGGAGTTGATGATGGGCAGGGAAGCCTGGCGTGCTGCAGTCCATGGGGTCACAAAAAGGCAGACATGACTGAGAATCTGAACTGAACTGGATATAGGGTATGATAGATGGTGATAAGTACTATGAAAAATAAGACAAGAAGGACATGGGTAATATTAGGGAAAGGACTGAATTTGACATCTTGAAATATCCAAACATCTAATAATACGCAAGCATAATTTTGGATATCTGGGTGATTATTGTCTGTTATCTTATAGACACTCCATTTATATGAATAATATCCTTAGGTTTGTATAGTACAGTATAATTTTCAAAGTATTTTCATATCCACAGACTGGCCCTTTGCCAATTTCACATAGATAAACAATTTGCTCTGGTCAGGCAAAGATTTGAAGTGTATTAAATTTGGACTTTACATTTAGGTAACTTAGTGGGGAAATCAGAGAAGGCAATGGCACCCCACTCCAGTCCTCTTGCCTGGAAAATCCCATGGACAGAGGAGCCTGGTAGGCTCCAGTCCATGGGGTCACTAGGAGTCGGACACAACTGAGCGACTTCACTTTGACTTTTCACTTTCATGCATTGGAGAAGGAAATGCAACCCACTCCAGTGTTCTTGCCTGGAGAATCCCAGGGATGGGGGAGCCTGGCGGGCTGCCATCTATGGGGTCGCACAGAGTTGGACACGACTGAAGCGACTTAGCAGCAGTAGCAGTGGGGAAATGCCCTTTTACATCTTTGAATGTCTTGCAGTGAACTGCATCAATCATTCCTTCATGAAACAGAAGAGTGAGACATCTCTCGAGTGGGCTGGTGGACTCTTGAGAAGGCCTGGAATGAGGAGGAGTCATGGAACACAGGAGCATATCAGTGGTCTGTCACACTGCCTTGGCAGTGTGGGACTTTAGTCCCACAAATTTGTGGGATGATAGTCCCACAAATCCTCCTCTGTCATGTATGTGGAGCATGTACGTGACTGAGAACCCTTGCAGACCATCCCTGTTGGTATGTAGGGACACTCCATGACCACTGTCATGGGAAGGCCCTAGCATCTCATCTCCTACTCGGTGTTCAGTCCTCCTTGTGGGTCCTGCTTTCCCATCAGTACCGTTTGGTCTAAATGAAGCTCATCCTCCCTTGCCTGCCCCTTCTAATCTGGCTTCTCCTCTTGAGTCTTAAGTCTTTGTAGATTCCTCAGCTCTCCTTTCCATCCCCCAGCACACTTAGAAATCTGCCCTTTCTTCCTGTCCTTTTTTCCGGTCGCCTCTGGGCCAGTTCAGGACTTTTAAACTGAACAAACGTCTAAAGAATGGCAGTGGCCCTCTCTCTCTGATCACTTCCACTTCCATTTCAACATTCTCCTCCTTTCCAGCCTCTCATTGTTTGTGAGCACCAACTTCATGCTCTAACAAGACCAATGTGAAAATTCCTTGCAGGTCCTGGTCTCCATGTACTTGGCTCATCTCCCCTCCCACCAGTCTCCAGTGAGAAAAACCAGTCCCCCTTCTCTTGCCCTTTCTAAATCTGAGTCATCCATCAAGCTCTTGCTCAAAGGCAGCCTCTTCAAAGGTAGGGATACCAGATAAAATACAGGACGCCCGGTTCAACATGCATTTCAGGTGAATGGGTATTTGTTTACTATAAGTAATTTCGCAAATGTTGCATAAGAACTACTTACAAAAAAAAAATATCATCACTTACCTAAAAGTCAAATTTCACTGGGCATCCTGTATTTTAATTTGCTGATTATGGCAGCTCTACTCCGAGAAGTCTTCTCTGGCCACTCTGACTTCTGTACTTCCCAGAGCTCTGTGTTTGTGGAAAAGGCTTATAGCATTCATTCACAACCTTGAATCTTGAGGGTAGAGTGTAAGTAGTAAGTTAAAAACTAGCAGTGTTTATATTCTGTATTTCAGTGACTACTGAAAACCTACTATGTTCCAGAAAGTGTGGGAGGCAATGTGGATTGAAACGTAAAAATAGTTCTGTCCTCAAAGGTGCCTGATATAGCAACAGCCCCGCCTGCACAGTTACAAGGCAGCATTTGGTGGCCCCTGTGCTTGCTATGGAGAAGGCAATGGCACCCCACTGCAGTACTTTTGCCTAGAAAATCCCATGGACAGAGGAGCCTGGTAGGCTGCAGTCCATGGGGTCGCTAGAGTCGGACACCACTGAGCGACTTCACTTTGACTTTTCACTTGCATGCATTGGAGAAGGAAATGGCAATCCACTCCAGTGTTCTTGCCTGGAGAATCCCAGGGATGGGGGAGCCTGGTGGGCTGCTGTCTATGGAGTCACACAGAGTCGGACACGACTGAAGCAACTTAGCAGCAGCAGCAGTGCTTGTTAAGGAGCTTCCCTTGTGGCTCAGCTGGTAAAGAATCTGCCTGCAATGTGGGAGACCTGGATTCAATCCCTAGGTCGGGAAGATCCCCTGGAGAGGGGAAAGGCTACCCCCTCCAGTATTCCAGCCTGGAGAATCCCATGGACTGTATAGTCCATGGGGTGGCAAAGAGTCAGACATGACTGCTAAGGGCTGACTTCCTGGTGGAAACCAGGTCTGGAAGGATGATGGTTGGCAGGGGTGGGTTGAGGGGTGTGAGCATGGGGGAGAGGCAGAAGGAAGGTCTTTCTGGGCAGAGAAAGATGTGCAGAGGCCCAGGTAAGGGAGAGACATGGTTATGGCCAGGGAGTTGGAGGAGCTTCATTGCTCAGGGGGAGTGTGTCGTGTGAGATGACACATGGTGTGTCTGGAGGCCTTGGTTGTTAAACATTTCTGAGCGCACCGCTGAAGATGAGGTTTGGAACGTGGACAAAAGCCAGGTCATGATGGTTTTGTGTGTCATGCTTTGCAGGCTGAGCTTTATCCTGAAAACTGTGGAAGACTGCTGAACCATTTAGAGGAGTGGCACACTCAGATTTCCCTTCAGACCGAGAACCTGGAGCGTGGGTCTGGGGGATCAGATCAGCAGCAGCGAGACTGATTCAGGCTAGAGATGCTGAGGGTGATGGACGCGTGCAAAAGATGTGAAGGCATAAATTAGCAGGACCTTCGGCCACACCGGACACGAGCTGAGGGGGAGTAACGACCGTTCATGGCACGGGCAGCCTCAGGGAAGGCGGAAGCTTCCAGTGAGGTAGAGCGGATAGGAAGTTAAGCAGCTTTGGGGTGGGGTGGGGGTTATAAAGCGATCCATCAGAGTGTGTTTGATCTCACATTTGGCCTTTTATTCCGTTCGGTTGTATTTTGTAATTCATCTTTTCATGCGCTCTGTTCTCTCCCCAGATGGACCCTGATCTTTCTGAGGTCCTGGACCATATTACCTGACCTGGGTGAGCCCGTGTGCCTTTAACTCACAACCACTCCCTGTGCGTTCACCTCCCACACAGAACACGTGGCCCCCGCGCCTCGCAGGCCAGCAGCTGCAGCCAGCGTGTCTACTCAGTTGAGCGTGGCAGGATCTTTGAGCTGGGACACAAGTTCACCAGGGATGTGTTTCTCCTCAGAGGGAAGCTAAACACCCGAGCTGACCTTGCCCCTTTTGGGAGGGAGGGCCCCGTCTCCCAGTGGCAGCAGAGGCTTTGGGTCAGTGGGATGATGAACCGGTCCTGGGAGACCCTGCTGTCTCCTTGCAGAACCCCATAAATCCTTCCAAAGGGAGCAATTCCCTCAGGATCAAGAAGGCCCTCTGCATTCCTGAAACCAGTGAAGGCAACATGGACAGGGATTTCTGAGAAAAGTAAATGTGGCGTGAGCATGATCCTTGGGTGTTACTATGCAGCAGAGGAGTCTTTTTTTTTGCTTCCCTCCGCTGAATGGTGTTCTTTGCTCTCCAGTTAACTCACGCTCTGGATTAGGTCCAAGTACATTTTGTTTCTTGATTTCCAGCCAGGCTTCTCTCCGTTGTGGTGCATTCTCCGCTTTGCTCCTGTCCTTCCCCCCGTCCCGTTCTCTCTTTTTATCAGCATTTCAACTTTTCCGCGTGACTGAACCCATACAGAGGCAAACCCCACCGGCTTAGGTGGGGCTTCCGCCCGGAGTGAGGCTGGAGGGACTCTGTGCATGGTGGCCCCTCACCCAGCCACAGCCCACGCTGCAAGGAAGGTCTGCGAGCGGCTGAGGCAGAAAGCGTTTGAACTCTGCCCCCTGCCAAATGATTTCCAGATGTGTAAACTCCAGCCTCCCTCTGTTCTCTGACTGTAGCCCTGCCAACATACATCTGCAGATTGCCAGTGCGGAGGAAACATGAAAGACTATCTTTCACAACATCTGCTCTCTTTCTCTTGTTCTCCCCCTCTGTCCTCTCATGCTGCCCTATATTTCATCTCCCCCACCTCCGCCCTTAAATAAATTCATTAAGGAATCACCGCACAGCTCTCCTTCTCCCACAGATGCCAGGTCATCTGCCCTCATCTCCCCATCCCCCCGATCCCCTCCAAGTCTGTTCTTGTCTCTCTGGACACTTGACCGAAGCACCACCAGACTCATTAAAGAAGCATATTGGACTTGCGGAGGGAGAAAAGAGCTGAGTTTTCTCCATGGGGCTGGTGCCAGTCCACAAGCTGTAAGGGTGAGTTTGGCTATAAGGAGGACAGAGCAGGCCCTGGAGATGAACACGCGTCTCCCTAGAGGGTTCGCTTGCTGCATAGCCTCGGGAAGAGGTGAGGTCTTCTTTCAGGGCAAAACTTTTCTCATGGACATTCAGTTTCTTGAAATCAACAAAGCAGGCTCCTGTAAAGTTGGAAGTATGTATGTGCAGAGTGAGTTCCTGGTCTCCTCTCATCTCCTGGGGGATGGCATCCATCAAACAAGAGGAGAGAGGAAGACCTATTCTTAATGTAACTCAAAGTGGGAGAAAAGAGTCAGTAATCCTTTTAGCAAAGTTGAACAGAATCTTGTTCCTGAGGCCCGCACTCTCACTGGGAAGACAATCTGATCAATCTGGGTAAGACTGTCCTGCCTGATTTTAAGGACACAGTGGAAAGAGGGCGGCATTTACACTCTGCTTTAGTAGGTCCAAGCACCTCAATCTCTGGCGTCAGATGAAGCCCTAAGGGATTTGTCTGCATTGTTTGCCACCACGGCCTCCCTATTTGAACAGTTAAGAACATCAGCCTCATAACTTCAAATAGGGCTTGTTTTTTTTTTTTTTTTTTTAAACCAAAAACAGAGGAGATAAAGCTGGTTCTGGAATTCCTCTCCATCCACCCATGTCTTTCTGTGCAGCTCCCAAAGACTTTGAAACACCCCTGCAGCTATGGTAGCTCCGTCCTGAAGAAAGGACAGAATTTGTAGAGTCTGCTTTTTAGCCAGGGTGGCTAAAGTAAGGGGTAAACAAAGCTTTCCCTTCTACATGAGAACTTGTCCTTTGGGTAGCTGTACAGCTATGTTGGGCTTCCCAGGTAGCTCAGTGGTAAAGAACCCACCTGCCGATTTAGGAGACTCTGGTTCGATCACTGGGTCGGGAAGATCCCCTGGAGAAGGAAATGGCAACCCACTCCTGTATTCTTGCATGGAAAATCCCATTTACAGAGGAGCCTGGTGGGCCACAGTCATAGGGTCACAAACAGTTGGGCATGACTAAGAGCGTGTGTGCACGCACACACACACACACACACACACACACACACTGCCGTTACTCTGGCAACCTCTTAAGGGTAAAAGGCAAACTGTATTTCCAAGTAACACTGCAGATGATAAAAACAACCCTGATTGGTGAGTTATGTTTGGGCTGGGAAGAGCTATGAAAGACTGTGCATTTCTGCTAAGGACACGGTTCTTGAGGCCTCCCTGGGTGTGGTGACTTTTATAGGTATCCCTGGAGGGAATGAAAGCCACGTCCAGGGAGTTGTTACAGGAGAGGTTCCTTTGAGGAGTGAAGATACTCAGCCAGGTTAGCTCCCACACCTGCCAGTGTGGCTCTCACCCTCGCACCTGAGCAAAAGCTAGCGCGGAAGGACTGTGCAGGCTGATGCACAGACTTCCACGGAGGGGGACCCCTGGTGCCGCCCCGCTGGCGACCTGTGGACCTGCCCTACACTGCTCTGAGCAGACCAGTGGGGGCCTGTGATAAGTGTCTAGGCAAGACCAAGAAGATCCTCTGATGGGTGATAGAGAGGGTATAACTGACTTCCTGTTTCTGTGTGGCTCCCTTTGGGGTGAGTACCTTTTACAGAAGCAAACTAGCGGGTGGAGAGAATACCTGGGTGCCCCGTATGCCGCACATCACCCCTGGGGCTCATTCTGCCTTCAGCACTTTTCATCCCCCCTCAAATGACACCTGGGAAGAAAATGCTGCTGCTGCTGCTAAGTCGCTTCAGTCGTGTCCGACTCTGTGCGACTCCAGAGACGGCAGCCCACCCGGCTCCCCCGTCCCTGGGATTCTCCAGGCAAGAACACTGGAGTGGGTTGCCATTTCCTTCTCCAATGCATGAAAGTGAAAAGTCAAAGTGAAGTCGCTCAGTCTTGTCTGACTCTTAGTGAGCCCATGGACTGCAGCCTACCAGGCTCCTCTGTCCATGGGATTTTCCCGGCAAGAGTACTGGAGTGGGGTGCCATTGCCTTCTCCTGGGAAGAAAATGGGTGGTATCTAATTTTGCTTTGCGTGTCCCTATCACCTACAGCTGTTAGAACTGTAAAAAGTCACAATGGCCTTCTACATGACCCTAAAATTCTAACGTCAAAATTCAGGGAGCTGATATTAGGGCTTTCCATTTTCTAAGTTTACCTGTCCCAATTATAGACTCAGTTACTGGAGAAATAAGTACGGATTTCACTGTGACTTGGACCAGGGTGGGACTTTCAATTATCACCTGTCCTCTGTACTTCTCTAATCAGACAAACGGTAGTAACTGGCATTTATGATTTCTTACAGTAGGCTAAGGTCGAAGCAACTCTGTGTTTCCCTTTCCCCAGTACACAGTACTCTGGTAAGTGTCCCTAGGTCACTTTGGAGAAAGACTGAGGGAAAGCTCATTGTTTATACTTGTGATGGCCTGCCAGGGCTCCTCTTCAAGGAGATGCAACCTCACCTTCAGTCAGTGGGCTCTGGGCCTATGAATGAACTTACCTGGGAGCCAGGCAGAGGGCCTTATTTTTTTTCCATTATAGCATCTAATTTCAGCTTTCTTTCCTCTAGCTCTTAAGCTTTTATTATTTTTTTCTTATATATAGAGCTCAAGAAACACTCTACTGCTGCCCATCCATGCTACCCTGTGGAATACCAGGGTCTGTATCAGACATCATCACAGGCTAGGAGCAAAGCCCTGCCAGGTGGCACCTGTGCAAGGCTAATTAAGACTTGAGGCTTTGCTGCAGCAGGGGCTTGAATAAGAGGTGGGGGTTGCGAGGGTTTGAAATAGGACACACATGTATCTGATGCGCCCAGGCCTGGGCTCAGACAGAGTCTGCTGGCCCCAGGTGATTTCTACCTTCTGGCGTTGTGGAAGCCACTCCCCTTGCGCAAGTTCAGTTCAGCTGCTCAGTCGTGTCTGACTCTTTGCGACCCCATGGACTGCAGCAAGCCAGGCCTCCCTGTCCATCACCAACTCCTGGAGCTTACTCAAACTCATGTCCATCAGGTCAGTGATGCCATCCAACCATCTCATCCTCTGTCATCCCCTTCTCCTCCCACCTTCAATCTTTCCCAGCATCAAGGTCTTTTCCAGTGAGTCAGTTCTTCCAATCAGGTGGCCAAAGTATTGGAGTTTCAGCTTCAGCATCAGTCCTTCCCATGAGTATTCAGGACTAATTTCCTTTAGGATGGACTGGTTTGATCTCTTTGCAGTCCAAGGGACTCTTAAGAGTCTTCTCCAACACCACAGTTCAAAGGCATCAATTCTTTGGTGCTCAGCTTTCTTTATAGTCTTAACTCTCACATCTGCATATCTGAGGTTATTGATATTTCCCCCGGCAATCTTGATTCCAGCTTGTTCTTCATCCAGCCCGGCGTTTCCCATAATGTACTCTGCATATCAGTTAAGTAAACAGGTTGACAATATACAGGCTTGACATACTCTTCCTATTTGGAACCAGTCTGTTGTTCCATGTCCAGTTCTAACTGTTGCTTCTTGACCTGTATACAGATTTCTCAGGAGGCAGGTCAGGTGGTCTGGTATTCCCATCTCTTGAAGAATTTTCCACAGTTTGTTGTGATCCACACAGTCAAAGGCTTTGGTGTAGTCAATAAAGCAGAAGTAGATGATTTTCTGGAACTCTCTTATTTTGCTAGCATGTGAGATGAGTGCAATTGTGCAGTAGTTTGTGTAAGTTGCTTCTAACCAAAGAAGATGGCAATATGGAAGGGCTATCACTCCGAGGACTAGGTTACCAAAAGTGTTACTTCTGCCTCTCTGGAAAATTCTCTCTTTTGGCTTTGATGAAGCAAATTGCTATGTTGGGGAGACCCACATGGCAAGAACTGAGGGTGACCTCCAACCTACAGACAGAGAATAACCAAGGGTAGCCTTCCAAAAGCCCCATGGAACCGACTTCTGCAACAACCTTGTAAATAAGCTTGGATGCAGCTCCTCCCCTGGTTGAGCTTTCTCTTGAAGCCCTAGCCCTCTTTGACACTTGAATGCAGCCTTGTGAGAGGCCGTGAAGCACAAGTTCAGCTGAGCCTTGCCTGGACTCCCAGAAGTTGTGAGCTAAATAAATGTGTATTATTTTAAGCTGCCAAATTTTACGGCATATTTTAACTCTTTTATTTTATACTGGACTATAGTTGACTAACAATGTTGTATTAGTTTCAGGTTTACACAGAGTGATTCACTTATGCGCATATTTATTCTTTTTCAAATTCTTTTCCCATTTAGGTGGTTACATAATCTTGATCAGAGTTCCCTGTATTATACAGTAGGTCCTTGTTGGTTATCCATTTTAATATAGCAGTGTGTACCTGTTGTTACTGGGATGACAATCCCAGTTTGCCTGTTCTAGTCTTGGCATTTTAAGGTTTAAAAATTTTTTTTTAGAATTGAGAAATAATTGGTATATAACTTTATATTAGTTTCAGGTGTACAACATAATGACTTGTTATTTGTATACATTGCCAAATAATAACCACAATAAGTCTAGTTAATACCCATTACCACACATAGTGTTTTTATTGTCATAATGAGAACTTTTAAGATCTTTTTCTCTTAGCAAATTTCAAATATGCAATACAGTATTTTTAACTGTCGTCACTATGCTGGACTTTACATCCCCTCACTTATATTCTTATAGCTGAGCATTTGCATATTTTAGCCCCCTTTACCCGTTTCTCCCCTCTTTCCAGTCTCCCACCTCTGGCGGCCGCCAATCTGTTTTCTATATCCGTGAGCTTGGTTTATGGTTGTTTTCTAGATTCTATGTATTAGTGAGCGCTTACGATATTTGTCTTTCCTTATCTGACTTATTTCACATAGAAATAGCATAATACCCCTGAGGCCCATCCATTTTGTTGAAATAGCGAAACTTCCTTCTTTCTTTGTGGTTGGATAATATTTCTGTGTGCGCATGCATGTGGCGTTTTCTTTATCCCTTCATTCGCTGGTGGACACTTAGGTTGCTTCTTGTTTTAAACAGTGTTGCAATGAACATGAGGATGCATATATCTTTTCAAGTTAGTGTTTTTGTTTTCTTCAGATAAATACCCAGAAGTGGAATTGCTGGGTCGTATGCTACTTCTGTGTTTAAGTTTTTGGTGATTTCCATACTGTTTCCCAAAGTGGCTGTACCAATTTATATTCCCACCAACAGTACACGAGGGTTCCGTTTTTCCTGTGTTCTCACCAGTGCTTATTATTTTTTGTCTTTTTGATAATAACCATTCTAACAGGTATAAGGTGATAGATATTTTACTGTGATTTTGACGTGCATTTCCCTGATGGTTAGTGATGCTGAGCATCTTTTTATGTACCTGTTGGCCATCTGTATGTCTTGTTTCGAAAAATATCTATTAGTAGTTGGATCTTCTGCTTATTTTAAAATTGGATTGTTTGCTTTTTTGCTGTTGAGTTGTATGAATTTCTCACACAATATTTTGAATATTGTATGAGGATATTTTGAATATACAATATCTTGAATATTAACCTCTTGTCAGACATATAATTTGCAGATGTTTTCTCTTATTCAGTAGGTTGTCTTTTCATTTTGTCGATGATTTCCTTTGCTGTGGAGAAACTTTTTGGTTTGATGTATTACCACTTGTTTATTTTTGTGTTTGGTGTCAGATAAATCATTGCCAAGACCACTGACAAGCTTACTGAATATGTTCTCTAAATTTTAGGGCAATTTGTTACTAGGATGACCAATAGTCTGAGTTTGCCTGGGATCGTTCTAGTTTGAGTACTGAAAATTATGAGTTTCAGTAAAATCCACAGTCCTGGACAAACCAAGAAGATTAGTAGGTGTATTTGTGATGCAGCAATAGATAATTAATACACTTTTGCATCTTCAATATATATTCCTGGAAGTGGATTTTTTTAAGGTCTAAATGGTAAATTCATCTAGACTTGTGTTAGATATTTGCAAATTCTCCTTTGTAGGGATTGTAACATTTCATACTCTGATCTGTAATATGAGTGCTTATTCCTCCATGCTCTCCTAACAGTTTGTTCTAATTTTTTTTTGATAATTAAATATGTTTGATTATATGTGTAACTGTAAGCTGACTCAAATTAGAATTAAAAAGTACATTTAAACATTAACGCTTGTAGAATTAAAGTGCATGATTTATACTTTGTTTATGCCCACTCATTTCACTGAGTTCCATAGGGAAACAAATGAACCTAACTGAATATAGTCAATCAATCATGGGCTTACACAATGTACGTATGTATCTGTTTGTTCATTTGTATGTGTCTCTGTGTGTCATTCAACCTCCTCCCCCATGACTTGATTTCCTGTGACTTGTTGATTAACCTTTCAATTTCACTTTCGGTCTCTTGCTCCAACATTAGAATTATCCCAAATGGCATGTTTAGCTTCAGTACTGGAAGATGTGATGTGGTGGAGGGAAGAAAAGATGGTGATATGAGCGGACCCCCATGTGATTGCTAGCAGATTTGGCAAATTCAGATGCCTATAAGGTCAGGCATTTAACTCAAGGGAATGAATATGGCTGGGTTAGGAAGCTGATGAGCTGGATAGCACGTGCCATGTCTAAACAATCAACTCTAACAGTCATGTGGCCGTGCAGAAATAGGGCCCACTGTTGCCATCCCAGTTTTTCAAGATAAACCGAAATTGCAGTTTTAGAAAAATATTTAATTGTAATGTCTTCCTAAAATTAAAAAAGAATCAGAATGAAAACAACCCACAACTTGCAGCAAAATCATGTCTATAGGCCAGCTTTGGCTTGTAGGCTGCCAGCCTGGGGCTATGATACTGTGTGGAAGAAGGGGAAAATAAATCAACATTTACTGAACATCTGTGGCTGTTGTTTTTCACCTGATCCTGGGATAAATGTAGTGTCACTCTCATTTTCCTGATGAGGACACGGCAGCTCATGGAGGTTAAGTTCATTTAACGGTAAAGCTAAGGTCATTTAACAAAATCGTGTGAGGCGCCTGTGCAAAGCTTTAGATGCCTACATCTCCATTCTTCCCACACCATCAAACTAAAGTCAGTGCTCTCCATGGTGTGAATGATCTTTCAGTTTTCCTCAGATAAGGAAGCTGAAATTAGAGTGCAATTGAAGTGACTTCTTGTTCCTCTCAATTTTGTTACCCAGAGCAGACGCATGAGGGTTACAGTTGTTTCAGAAGTGCCCTGGACACTGGACAGTGCACAGTGGAGCTTCAGCCTGTGTGTGTACAGGGGCGTCCTTTCAATGGGAAGTGCACCCAGAAAGAACCTCGCAGTCTTGATTCCCCCTGAACTGGTTTAAACCTCCCTTTTAAGAAACATGGGGGTAAAGGAAACACAAAATTAGATTAGGAGCCCAGTGTAGACGAACGGTTCTGCCTTCTGTCCCGTACCGGGCAGAACTTGTGATCTTGTTTATTATGGTTTCTGTTTATAGTCCTTGTTTCCCCAAACTGCTCCCCCACGACAGCCTGGGAGGTGGTTAAATGGAGGGTTTGTAAGGTGGTGTGAATGGGGCTCTTGTAAACACAAGTAAGGCCGAGGAAGTTCAGGCCCACAGGTGATCAGTCCTTCGGGCCACTGGTCCTCTTATAAAAGAACCTCCTGAGGTTATAAAATATTCTTATTCTTATTTAAATCATTTTTTTATTCTAGGTATCTTTTTTATAAATTTGCTTTTAATCACTTCACTCAGCAATTTTCCCTATTAATTCTCCTTATTTGGGAATTTACTTTTTCTTTTTTTTTTAAAGATTTTAGAATTTACATCTCTCTACCTGTTTTGCAGATTTATTTTTAATGATCAGAAGAAAGTTGTCTGAATTTTTTAGAATCCATATAAGTCAGCCAGCCTCTACAAAATGCAAAATTACATAGTTTAGTAAGAAAGTGTTTTGGTGCTCTTTGAGTACGCTGTGTGTGGGTTAAGTCACTTCTGTCGTGTCCGACTCTTTGCGACCCTATGGACTCTAGCCCGCCAGGCTCCTCTGTCCATGGGATTCTCCAGGCAAGAATACTGGAGTGAGTTGCTATGCCCTTCTGCAGGGGGTCTTCCCATCCAGGGATCAAGCTTGCATCTCTTATGCCTTGTGCACTGGCAGGTGGGTTCTTTACCACTAGTGCCACTGGGAAGCCTCTTTGCATACACTGGGTACTAATATAAGAAGATGGGAATTAGTAACAATAATTTGGCTCCTAGAGTAAATTTTTCCTTATTTGGAACAAGTAACAGGGCTGGGTACTTTCTTCATGCAGTTTTGGGGACATAGAGTGATGTGACTTATAAGTCTTTTGTACATTTTCATTTATTTTCAGTTTAACTGAAAAAGAAAAAAGCAAAGATTAGCAGATTAAGATAATAGGGATTTTTTTATGAGATTGACACATTTGTCCTCAAGAGAGCTAAATCAGGGGAGAAAAATCAAGCTATCCACAACTTTTCATTTTTAACTTTCTACTTTTTAGTATTATTTAATAAAGCTAATTAGATCTCTATTTAATTCCAGTCAGTTAGGAATTGCTTCTGGCTTCTACTAATAAAGACTCAAAATAGCAATGGCTTTACAAAATAAGGCCCTTCTGCATTTCTTTCATGTGAAATAGAAGCAAGCAGCCTAGAACTAGTACAGCAGCTCCATGGTCCTTAGGAACTCAGGCTCCTTTTATCTTTTTTGCTTTTCTATCCTTAGTGCTTGCTTTCTGTGTTCAAGGTCACTTCACCGTCAAGAGATGGCTGTTGGAGCTCAATTCATCACTTCTGCCTTGCAGACAACAGGAAGAAGGAAAGCAGGGTGAGTAAAGGTACTTGCATTTCAATTGAATCAACTTCTTTTAAAGATCTTTCTCTGCAGCTTTTGCCAATGTCTACTTAAATCTCATTGGCCGCCTGTATCTAAAAGGGATGTTTGGAAATGTGGTTTGTCTATTGCAGAGTCTAACTGTGTAGGCGTTTCTTACTAAGGACAAAGGGAGAAAGGATAATGGGTGTGCAAGCAGCAGCTTCTACTGTAGTCCCTGTGGTTCTACTTCTTTCTCTGGGCAGGCTCACCACCAGATGTGATGGTGAGGGTAGGGAACAATCGAAGCCACAGGGTACCTTGCTCAGTACAATCCAAGAAGAATCCACGTAGGGCCTGCTTCTTGTGGCTGAGTTGGGCATATGTACTCATGTCGTTATATTGTTGTCATTCGGTCAATAAGCTGTGTCTGACTCTTTGTGACCCTATGGACTGCAGCACACCAGGCTCCTCTGCACTCCACAGTCACCCATAGTTTGCTCAAATTCGTGTCCAGCCCTTACATTACCAAGTCATTATGATGTTTATATTCATTTCCTATAGCCCCTGTAACAAAAGAAGCCAGTGAACTCTGTGGCTTAAAGCAACAGAAATTTATTCTCTTATAATTTGGGAGGTCAGAGTCCAAGATCAGTTTCACCAAGCTGAAATCAAGGTGAGAGGGCTGTGTTGCTTCCAGCAGCTCATGGGGAGAACCCATTTCTTGCCTCTTCAAGCTGCTGGTGGCTACGTCACTCCAGTCGTCACGTGGCCTCAATCTTCGCACAGCCTCTCCTCTGTGTGTCGCACAGCTCCTTCCTTAGAAAGACACATGTGATTGTGTTTAAGGCAGACCCGAATAATCCTCCTCTCAAGATTAGCTTAATCACACCTTCTCCCATATAAGGTAATATTCCTTCTTTTGTATGTTAGGTAACATTCATAGGTTTTGAGGATTAGGATGTGGACGTATCTTGCTGGGCGACCATTCAGTCCACTCTGATGGTGGTGGTTTAGTCGCTCAGTCGTGTCCGACTCTTGTGATCTCATGGACGGCAGCTTGCCAGGATCCTCTGCCCATGGAATTCTCCAGGCAAGAATACTGGAGTTTCAGTCGTGTCCGACTCTTGCGATCTCATGGATGGTAGCTTGCCAGGATCCTCTGTCCGTGGAATTCTCCAGGCAAGAATACTGGAGTGGGTTGCCATTTCCTTCTCTGGAGGATCTTCCTGACCTAGGAATCAAACCTGGGTCTCTGCATTGCAGGCAGATTCTTTACCAACTGACCTATGAGGAAAGCCTCACTGTATATAGTTTATATCCTAAATCACCTTCTCTGGCATCTATATAAATATTTTCTTTGTTGATAATCCAGTTTAGGATAGTTGGTTTTATTCCAGATATATGAAAACTTATATAAATATGATCTAAATCATACAAAGAGCCAGATATTTACCTTCTTTGTATCTTACAGACATCAACTAGTGTTAAACTGACTTGTCACTTAATAGGACTTTGTGTTTTTGTTTTCTTTCTGTGTTTTGGTGCAAAAAAAAATACTTTTTCTCACTTTTTAAAAATGTAAGGTTTATTGAGGTACCATTTACATACAGTAAAACTCTCCCAGTTTACATATATAGTTCTGTAAGTTTTGAAAAACATATATAGTCATGTAATTCCACAAAAGTCAAGTTATAGATATTTTCAAAGCTCTTAGGCAAAGTTCCATCATGCCTCTTTATAATAAATTTTGCCCCTCCACCATACTCTCTGGAAACCATTGATCTTTTTCTTGTCAACAATGTCATAAAAATGGAATCCCACAGTATTTAGCCTTTTGTATCTCACTTCTTTCACTCAAAACACTGTTTTGAGATTCATCCATGTTTTGCATGTATCAGTAGTCTGTTCCTTTTTACTTCTGAGTAGTAGTCCCATTTATAGATGTACCATAATTTCTCTCTCCCCTAGTTGGCTTGTTTCCAGTTTTTGACAATGATTAAAGATGCTATAAACATTTTTTATGGTTTTATGTGAATATCAATTCTAATTTCCTTTGCAAGGATACCTGAGAATGGGTGTTGCTGGGTTGTGTGGAAATTTATGTTTAACTTTCTAAGAAACTGCTGAAGAGTTTCCCAAAGTGGGCCTTTTTGTGCCCACTGGCAGTGTATGAGAGTTCCCAGTGCTCTGCATCCTCACTAGCCCATGGTAATGCCACCTTTTATATTTGTCTGTTTACATTCTAATAGGTTTATTGTGTATCTCAGTGCAATTTTAATGTACATTTCCCTAATGACTAATAGTTTAGAGAGTCTTTTTTTATGTTCCTGTTTGCCATCCACATCTCTTTGATGAAGTGTTTCTTCAAATCCTTTGCCCATTTTTAATTAAGGCTGTTTGTTTTCTTATTAAGCTTTGAGAGTTCTTTATGTATTCTGGGTACCAGTCATTATCAGATATGCATTTTGTGCATATTTTCTCAAAGTATGCATGCTCATTTCATTTTCACAGCTGTCTTTTAAGCAGCAGCAACTTTTAATTTTGCTGGATTCCAGCTTGTACGCTCATTGCAGAGGTAGCTGGGAATGCACAGCTAACCACATCAGCTACGCACACAGTTTGATTCTTGTCTTTGCCAGTTACATAGGTAATAAAGAGCAGTTTCTTGAATCAGTCAACTCGTTAATCAATGAGTGTTTATGGGTCTCGGCTCTGCCATTTCCCATTTGTATGACCTTTGGCATCCTGCCACTTTGACTATAAAAGCAGAATGAGGAATTTAATAGTACTTAAAATTTTTTTATTAGCATACAGTTGATTTTACAATATTGTGTTAGTTTCTGCTGTATTGCAAAGTGTATCAGTTATACATACGTCTTCTCTTTTTTAGATTCTTTTCCCACTTAGGTCATTACCAAGTATTCAGTACAGTTCCCTATAGGTAGGTCCTTTTAATAGTACTTTCAATAAAATAGGTACAGTCATAATTGCTTCTTTGCTTTCATGTTGATACTTTTGATGATTTTTAAGTGAAAAACAAAAGGTAAAAATATCTTATAAAACATAAAATAGAATCCAAGCATACTGAGCCCTGTTCCATGACCAGTAATCTTCTAGGCCTTTGGAGGAAGAGGGATGTAAGGAATATATAGAATATAGTTCTTATAACTGCAGAACTATAAAAATTGGTGCTATTCTATCAATACATGTGGCATTACTACAGCAACCATGTGTCTAGGATTTCCTGGAACCATCCTCTCTTCCCCCTGCAAATTCTGTGTCAGACATCATGTCTCAACTTTTGGTTCAGAAATATATGAATCACAGACACAAAGCCTGTTTTACAGGAAAGTTCATAAACCTCATGGAAACTACCAGGGTTTGGGATTACTTCTGTAATAGTCATAATTGTTTTAGTTTTCAAAAAGGCAAAAGGCTTGTTGTGTGAATGTATCACTCCTTTGGCTTTTGATGAGCCTGAGGGGTATGTGTGTGGGTGTTTATATGTTAATCAATATATTTTAATTGGTTTACCAGTTTTTAAAAAATTAAACCTTTCTTTTCAGGAATAGTATTCACATGATCAGTTTCACTCTCCCCTCATTTGATATAAAGTTGATTTTGAATCAACTAAACACAAGGGAATGCTTTGTCTGAAATGTTTTCTTTCTTTCTTTTTAAACTTTTTTTTTTACTTTCCAGAAACTTGATCCAGCCAATTAAGAGTCTTAGCCAAAAATTTGTTCCCAAATTGATATTATCCTATAGTCCAATTCCAAGAACTAAGAAATAGTTCCTGCTGAAGATAAAGAACCTTTATAAGATCTTTATCTTTAGCAAGAACTGGTATTTTCTTTTCCTTTAGAAAAGAAATCATGTTCGTAAAGAAAGCATGAAAATACCATTTCTGCACTGTGGCTGAGCAGGTCAGCAAGTGCAGCCCACTGAGGTCCGAACATGCAGGGATGGGAAGAGGAGCAGACACTCTGCTCGCTGATGCTGACTTCAGCCGAGGGCTCTGCTGCCAAACCACAGGAGCTGTGATCGGAACTGTGCATACCGTGTCTTCTCAAGATTTTAAATTAGCACATCGTTCAAAACATACTACTTGCACGTCAACCTCTTCTTGATCACTTCGGAGGTAAACAGCAAGCAGAGACCTCCTAAGCTGTGTTTCTAAGAGCCTGTTGATATGTCTGTGCCCAACATAAACATAAAATCAAACACAGGCATTTCTAGCCTCGGGGACTTCCACCTGGATTCTAAGGACTCCCTGAATACAAGTCTGGAAATTGAATGGGGGAGCTGAAAGAAATCGGGCTCTTTCCCATCCCTGCTCACCCCGCCCCTTCTTTTTTCTCTTCTGCCGCTGCGGGGTGCTCTGAGTCCTTTCCTAGGAAATCCGAGGATCCCAGGATGGACCAGTGCTGAAGGCCACACACACCCCTACCCCACCACGCAAAACTATACACTTCTCTGACCCTGCCCTGAGGCCAGTAGTAGTGGTAGGACCCAGATTACCAAAGTATTCTTTCTTGATGATTCACTGAGTAGATGAGGAATATGCCAACTAACAAAAAAACCCACCCTGGTTAGGCCTAATCATTCCTGCTCTGATACTGGAAGTGGGGAGAACAGGCAAAAGCTTGTGCTGAATCCAGATCTCGTGGTATGGCTGCTCCGTCATTGCCAGGTTCTGGCATTCTTCCAGCTGGATATACCTGCAGATGAACAGGTTATCTAGGGAAGAAAAGAAACCGAAGTTCCCTTGCCTACCTTGCAGACGCTCTTGGCTGCAGAGATTTTCATCCTGGGTGTGGGAGGAGGGTAGCAGAACTTTCTAGAGGCTTTGTGAATGCCAGTCTCTGAGTCTTCTGCTCTAGTCTCCTACTAATCCCCTTATTGAAAATCAGGGCCCAAGTGAGCCATGGTTTAGACAGAAAAGTGTCACATCCCTTAGGTAAGGGTGGGGGTACAGCTGGAAAAAAATCAAGAACAACTTTGTTGGTGGACTTGATGATATCATGTGATCTCGTCCTGATTTGCGTGGATAGCCTTACTTCTTCTCTGTATGAGTCAAGTTCGACCAGAGACCCAGAACCAGTAGGAGATAGATACTGCAAGGAACTGGGTTGCATGACTGTTGAAGCTGGAACCCATGGGCAGATAGAGCTAAGAAGTGAAGAGCAAGAGCAAGTTGGAGCCCACAGGCACAGGCTGAAGCTGTTTGAGGGACAGAAGTGCCGGTGAGGGGAGAGTAGTTAACACCCAGGTGCTACTGGTATGTGGCTCAAGGAATGCCATGCTCTGTTTAAAAGGCATACTCTGGTTAAGTCAGGTCTACCAACATAATTTTATTTAAAAGGCAGTTGATTAAGGACCTTAATTTGAGCCATAAAACCCCTTCACAGCAGTGCCTAGACTAGTGTGTGAATAACTGGGAGAAGGTATGTGTTTTCTGCAAAAAGGCTGTTGTCATCCCTTCCATCCTTATAGTTTACCCCAGTCAATCTAACATCCTGAAACCCAACACACCCTTCCTTCCCTCCCTTCCCTACCTCCCTCCCTTCCTTCCTTTCTAAAGAGTTCCAGAACTCTTTTTTCTTTAGGACTTAGAATTCAAGCATTTCCAAGGTGCAGATTAGATTTTTAGAATGTTTTTTGTTGGAAAAATTAGGGCTGTAAGCTAGAACTATGTCAGCACGTGTCCACTGGGTCAGCGTGCTTCTTTGGCTTCTTCCCCGGCCTCAAGATGCCTGTTCATTCTTGGACTCAAGACGCTGGCTGTCCCATGTGCTACCCCATCCTCAGATTATTCCAGGCTGGGCTGTCCAGTCCAGGAGCATGGTAGGCAAAGATCTGTGTAACTGGAGAACCAACCACCAAGCACTCGAAGAATAACTTTAATATGGAAATCTCTATCCCTGATAAATCTGCACACATGAAGCAGCCACAACAAATGCGGCCATAAACAATGCCAATTGTGCTGACTCCAGAGCCTACACAGATGCGGCAGCTTTGTAGATTCAGTTTAACAAAGGGATGAGTCAAACTTGTTGTTGGCAAACAATGCTACATTGTCTTCTCTTCTCTCTCCCCCAAGTGGGGCAACATTCTGTGAGCTCTGGGAAGCACCGCATGCTTGGGTGCGAAGCTCTGTGGGGCAGTCAGTGGAGAAACGCCAACTACCCCAAGATCCCGGATTGCCTGACACTCAGCCTGAGCATTGTAAGAATAGGGCAACATTAAATCCTTCAATCCCAGTGATGCTCATCTAGGGCAGATCCTTCTATCAACAAGGCAAGTCCAGAGTTCTGGCCCCCGGGGTGTGTGTTTGGAATGTCTGATGGATTACACAGTCCAACACCACAAAACGGGGCCTCATTGGCCTCTTTTTCCCTTCTCAGTGTTTAGCTGATGTAATTACACATTTATATGATTACAGTCTGCTGTTTACCACGAGGTAATAGGGAGGCCCAAGGAACTTGAATGCAGGAGCTGAAAACACACAGATCATTGACTTTAATGGCTACACAGCCAGAGGAATCAGAATCCCATGACACAGCAGTTTCTCTCAGGCCTCAGCATCCAAGAGCAGTTTGGCCTCTGGGTTCTCCTCCTTGGTGAAGGAATCTTTAATGGGGAAAACAGCCTCTTTCCTCCTGATCCCAGATAGAAGCGCCCAGAATACTCTCTGCTCTTTACTCTTTCCTTCAGTGATCTTAGAGAGAGATAGGCAACTTTTCGTTAAAGGCATGCTAAGTTGCTTCAGTCGTGTCTGACTCTCTGTGACCCCATGGACTGTGGCTTGCCAGGCTCCTCTGTCCATGGAGTTCTCCCAGCAAGAATACTGGAGTGAGTTGCCATGCCCTCCTCCAGGGGACCTTCCTGACCCAGACTGAACCTGGGTCTCTCATGTCTCCTGCACTGGCAGGTGTCTTTTTTTTACCAGAAGTGCCACCTGCGAAGCCTTTTTTTAAAGGGCCTGATAGTACATATCTTAGACACTGGGGGCTGTAAAGTCTCTGTTGCAACTACTCAACTCTGCTCTTGTAGTTTTAAAACTCAGCCACAGACAATATGTAAAGGAACAAGTGGGGCCATGTTCCAATGAAGCTTTATTTATGGACACCAAAGCATTTTAATTTTCATGTAATTTTTGCATGTGGTAAAATATTCTTTTGATTTGATTATGTGAAAACCATTCTTGGCTTGTTGTTGTTGTTCAGTCGCTCAGTTACGTCCAACTCTTTGTGACCCTGTTCTTCACCAACTCCTGGAGCTTGCTCAAACTCACGTCCATTGAGTCAGTGATGCCAATGAACCATCTCATCCTCTGTCGTCCCCTTCTCTTCCTGCCTTCAGTCTTTCCCAGCATCAGGGTCTTTTCTAATGAGTTGGCTCTTCACATCAGGTGGCAAAGATATTGGAGTTTCAGCATCAGTCCTTCTAATGACTATTCAGGGTTAATTTCCTTTAGGATTGACTGGTTTGATCTCCTTGCAGTCCAAGGGACTCTCAAGTCTTCTCCAGTATCACAGCTGGAGTTGGCCCACAGCTGGAGGTGTTGAATCTTGTCTCAGAGCGTCTTCAGATGCCACTCAGAATTAGGAAGGGAGGCAGCTCTGGTGCTCCTTCCAGCCATAAGGTCTGGCATTTGGTCCAAAACCCTAGACTTGCCCTGGGGTATCTCAGCCTTGGTTTTCTCGTCTGCTCTCTGGTGCTGCCCCCAGTTCCCTAGCAGCCTGATGCAGGAATGAATGAATGACAGAAAAGCCTGTAAAGAATCATGAATTCAAGTTCAAACATCCTTTTAATTTTGATTTCCATTTTTTCTCATGTTCACTGCGGTTTTGAAACATTTTCTTCCTTCTTAGCCACCTGTGCCAAGGGTCTTTTGGTTTCGAGGATGGCAGTAGTTTTGATGAGATAAGCTTGTCACTTAGATTTTGAAGTGTGAAAAGTCACTGAATGTCAACATGCTGATGAGGCTGTGGGAGGCTCTGCTGGTGCTATTTCAGCCAGGTTGAGCGCCCAGTGGAGCCCACTTAAAAGCTTTGTCTTGTCCATTTCTCTGAGTAGAAGAAAAGCTTTCCTCAGATGTCTTTTCATTTTAACTCTGATACATTGCTTTTGTAAAGCTTTAGATGAAAGAAATGGTTTTGAATATCTATGTGTCAGACTTGACTCTATCTTGAAAATATAATAATAAGCTCTTTGGATACCATTCCTTGTAAGAATTTAAGCCACAACTTGTAATTTTGCTTTCTTTAAGTCTGAACAAGTTTTTACCGTACTTTTAATTTTGCCACCTCCTCTTAGAGGATTTCAGACTCCCCGGCCTCAAATAAAAAGCCAATATATAGAGATAAGAAAAGTGGCAGTGGTCACAATGGCCACCTTTTCCCTCTGTCTGCATTGATTCTGCCTTTACAGAGGAGCTGGGTGATAAGCTTACAGCACTTTGTCATCTGGCAGAGAAAGAATAGGACCACACCAGCACTGGCCCCTCTGTAATTTTCTTTGGCAAAGGAAGACAGAAGGCAATAATTTTATTCATTTAAATGTGCTAAGCTTTGGAAAGGATTTTGAAGTATAGTTTATAGTAAATTATATTGAAAATCACAGTGTCATTCTACACTCAAATGGCACATGGCCTCTGAAATGGTCGAAAGCTTTGCCAGCCACATACAGAACTTTAGCAAGCCACCAAGGCCATATCTGTCACCCTGGCAAGTTCAGACACTGAAGCAGAGTCCAAGGCCAAGCAGAGCTGCCCGCAGCTTCAGTGGCTCCAGAGAGATTCTGGCCCTGAGTGGGCTTTACTGTTTAAGGTTGTTCAGGGCCATTCTCCACACAAGGGAAGCAGCTTTTCTGTGCTCCATTCACAGGCGGAGCCTGCCCTCAGGGCTGGGAAACACTGTGCTGGAGGGCAACACAATTTTTCCCAGCCTTGCTGAAGCACGTGCGGGGTTTGGAATTTCATAGCAGTAACTGAGAGTTTGCTGTTCTTCAATTTCATTTTCACCAGCAAATGTGGAAGGATGGCTTCTGCAACTGTGACTGCCACAGGGACTTGGTGGTGCAGGAATCGCAGCCCTCGGCTCGCACTCCTGGTCTTTTTCACCACCAGCCATCCCTACCTGTGAGAGGCATTTGTTATGTTTTTGCCTCTGCCCTATCTCTCCCCAACACATTGCACGTGTGTGTGTGTGTGTGTGTGTGTGTGCATAATTTCCCATGTAAAACTAAGGGCAAGGCATGGTGTTCATTCACAAACTACACAAAGTGTGACCACATCTCGATGTGCAAAAGACAGAAAAAGTGACCTTCAGAATAGTGAGGGCACCCTCGGATCCTTCGGCTCCAAGTGCCTGGTCTTCTCATCTGCTGGCCAAACGAAGAGTAATAAAGGTGGTTTTCATTTCTCTTCCTTGTCCCACCTCCTGTCAAGAAATAGAATGATCAGTTCCATGGAAGATATGAAAATCATTCACTGATTATATCAAATAGAGCTTGAGTGCAAACTATATGCCTGGTACTGAGTTAGAGATAAAAGAGTGATGAGAAGAAAAATACTATGCCACTAACCATGTCACTAAATAGCTGTGTGACCTTGGACATGTCACTAAAGTTCTCAGAGCCTGGGCTGCATCTGTCAAGAAGTCAATAAAAATGGGGGAAGGAAATGAATAGCTAGCTTAGGCATCAGTGGCAGAAAGGACTCCTGAAATGATGTTCTGTTTGATGACTGTGCTGTCCAGAGGGACAAGTAAGACAACAGTAACCCAGACAGCAACCACCTGGACACAGGGAGGAAGCAGGCAGGGCACTGTCAGGGGAGTTCATCACAAGTCAGAGTCCCCTTCCAAAAGGGATCGTTGCTGCTTTCTAAGGAAGGGAGCTTATCTGTCACATGGGTCATTTGTAGAAGGGGGAGGAGGAAGAAATTCTCTGCGGTTAATTGCCTTGGTCCGTGTCTCTTTACTGAACAGATTGAGGAATCTCAGTTCCTTTAAGTAAGTGGGTGTCCCTTGAGTTTTGGGGATTTAGAATGTGAGAGGGGTTGAGGAAAAGTGAAGGTCTTGAAGCCACTAAAAGCAACCTTGCTTTGATGTCTTAGTGTGTCTTTGATGTCTTCGTGTGTCTGTTTCCTCTCTACAAAGGGGGCTGATAGAATTCTTTCTGTGTGGGTAATGAGTTACACTTTTCCAAATAGCCTCATATGCATGCTTATTTCATTCCTCCGGAGAGCTAGATAGGAAAGCAAGTCTTAATTTGAACAAATCCTTTGATAATGGACTATCCTGTGAATAGTCCATCCACGAGAAGCTTTTGGGCTAGAGCACTAGTCTACATAAAATGTCTTTTCAATTGAGGTTTTAGGAGACCTTCAACTTTGAGGTCCTCCAAACTTAGAGCAGTTACAGTAGTGGTCATTGTAAATGTCATGGTCAATACCAGTTTCCAGGTCAGCACAAAACATAAACTGGCCCTACGTCTAAGGAGCAAGTCACTCTTTTTCTCATTGCTGGCACAATAAGCTCTTAGAATCATTAACTATTCCTGGGGGAGGGGTGGTTGGCTGCACTGAGGTAGTACTTCCCAGGTGGTTGGCTTTGTAGTAAAGCACCCAGTGAATACGTGTTTGATTCTTTCATCTAGTCATTTCTAACCCTGCAGGATGAACATAAAAATGAAACAGCAGATTTTTTATTCTCCATCTCAATAGAATTTTGAAGGATTCTTGCTGTATTGTGCATTGAAAGCCTTCATTAGCGATGCAAGCACTTCAGAAGGCAGGGAGTGACTCAGACACGTTCCAGAAATAGTACCGAGGAAAATTGCTTTTATGTAATTCTTTCTCAGAATGTCACACTGTGAATTCTTATCATCTCAGCAGAAACACATGGGAAAGATGGCATCTTCCGGGGCTGGCGGGGATGTTCGCATGCCCAGAGCTGTGTCATGCCTCCCAGGCCTCCAGGAGCCACTGGCAACTTGAGGGCAGCTGCCAAGGCACAATGGGGAAGTGAAATGTGAGGGGAAGCCCAAGAAGTGAAATGTGAGGGGAAGCCCATTGCATTCAGTACATGTGATCCAAAGAGGTGACATTTTGATTTATTTTTTGTTAGTGTTACTTTGCTTCCAAATACAGACTCTTCAGACTTATTAAAAATAATTGGGGCAAAATATATAGAACATAAAATTTATCCTTTTAAAGTGTATAATTCAAAGACATTAAGTTCGCTCTCCGTGTTCTGCAACCATCATCATCCATCTTTTTCATCTTTCCAAACTGAAATTCCACACCCATTGTACAAGAACCCCCCATTCCCTGTCCTCCCAGCCCCTGACAACCACTGTCCTATCTTTTATCTGTATGATTCTTTATACTCTAGATAACCCACATATGTGAAAGCGTACAGTATTTGTCCTTTTGTGACTGGCTTACTTCACTTAGCAAAATGTCTTCGGGGTCATCCATGTTGTAGCATGTGTCAGAATTTTATTCCTTTTTATATGTAAATAATGCACTATTGTATGTATTAATATATATATATATCACACTTTATCCATTCATCTGTAGACAAACTGGGATTGCCTCTATATTTTGGCTTTCGTGAATAATGCTGCTTTAAACATTGGTGTTCTAGTCCCTGCTTTCAGTTGTTTGGAGGTATATATCCAGAAGTGGAATTGCCAAAAAAAGCACTCTTAAAAATGGAAAAGAAAGATCCTGAGGGGAGTAGGCAGTCATACGATTTACGCTATCAACACACTGGAAGAAAAGGGGCAGTGGTAAATGATCCAGACACTGAACCTAGTGGGACTGATGGAAGCAGTCACCCAGGCAAGGAGGCGAAGGTGAGAGGGTGGGTTTGGTCTTAAAGAAGATTGAGCTATTGGCGAATTGAAGATTGGATCTTGAGAGGTTCTTCTTCTTGGTGAGGTTGTAGGTGGCTTAGAGTGAGCTGTGGAAAGCTAAGCCAGGGCCAGGACCTCCAGGAGCCACTCTAGGGCACACCGTCAGGCATGCACGCAGAGGAACCATGCCAGCTCTTCTCCCCTCTCTGCTGGTGAGGGCATGGGCAGCTCTGCACTGTGCCCAGTGATGTTAAGCACTGAGATGTCTGCAGGTTCTCCCATGTGAGAAATGGGATGTTCTGGGCTCCAAGCTGCTCTAGGGTGGATAGGATAGGTGTATTTCCTGCAGATTCATGCATTCAAATGACCCTTGGAAGCCAAATCAGACTTTGGGGTTTAACATACGGTTTGCCAAATGTGGGGGCCCCCGAAGTTGGCTCGGCTGTGTGTACCCTCTGGGCTGTGAAAGGCCTTTAGGAGAGAGGACAGATGAAAGGAGCACAAGTAGGGGATCACGGCAAAGCTTAGGATGGTCACCTTTGATGGCCTGGAATGATCTGACCTGGCACCAGGGCCTTCCCTCCCTGGGACTGGCCCAGCCGGTACCCCAAGGTCCTGCATTTTTGTTCTATTCTGCCTCTCCCATTAAGCAATGACAATAGCACCCGCAGATAATAACCAGTCTTGGAGAGATTTACATTCTGCATACTTGGTTAAAAAACTTTTTTATGCAACCGGTGTTCTCCTTTTTCCTAGAATCTTTGCCTCTCTAAGGACTAGTCCTTGCTCTTGCAAAGTGAAGGGAGAAAGGGATCCAAAAAATATTGGTCCACAGTAACTTTCAGTTAGCATCGTTAGCCAAATGCTCTGAAGTTCTGTGAGAGCCCACCCAAACTCCTGCTTCGTTATCTAAAGGGGCCCTTCACAATAAAATAGCTGACATTTCGGGCCTGGATTTCAAGAGGATTTATTAGTCAGGGGCAAGCAGGGAGTTTGGCTCCATGACAACTTGGAACATTTGCCATTTATCTGGAAAGAACGACAGCACACGTTCTGAACAGAGAGTAAAAGGACAGAGTTCTGAGCTGAACACTAATGAGAATAAGATGAAAGTGCTTCAGAAAGATGTCCAGCCTGCAGGTCTTGTGGTGGATGGTTTGAGTACGGAAGCTCACACCCAGGAGGGACTTGTCAGGAAAAATGGGTACTTAAATTAAGACTATCCAGGTAGCTCTCATCAGAACACTCTTTTCCCAGGGTTTAAAAAACAAAATTGCATATAAAAGAATGATGTGCTTGTTTAATTGTCTAGATGCTCTTACATTTCGCCCTGTGGCCCCTTTAGAGTTGAGTGGCATTGGAAGATGCTGATTTTTATGCAAGTGTCTTGGAACTGAGATATAAAAGAATATAAAGGATAAAAAAACCTTCGAATGATTTACAAAGCACTGGAAAAATTCTGCTTTAGGAATCAAGGAAGATGGAGCTAGCTTTGGCTCTGCTGCAGCTCTGGCTATTCAAAACGAGAGATTATCTTACCCACTGGCCCTCTGCTGTCTCATTTTATAATGGGGTAGGAAAGGTGGGAGGTGGCTGGATTAGATGTCTTTTGCTTATGATCCAGAGGGCTTCAGAATCTTGTGAACCCTCCAAGATAGGATAGTTGGCAGTGTCTTATATCTTGGTGCACATGGGCATTTTTCTGGGGAAGGCTCGTTACTTTGGTCCTATTCCCTACAGTGGTCCATGGCTTCTCAAGTGCTACCAACTCCTGAACTGGATCCTTAAATACCCTAACAGTCTTTGAATATGCTGTTGCACTTCTGTGATTCTAAAGTTATTCAGGTGTGCTGGAGAAGGCAATGGCACCCCACTCCAGTACTCTTGCCTGGAAAATCCCGTGGATGCAGGAGCCTGGTGGGCTGCAGTCCATGGGGTTGCTAGAGTCAGACACAACTGAGCGACTTCACTTTCACTTTTCACTTTCATGCACTGGAGAAGGAAATGGCAACCCACTCCAGTGTTCTTGCCTAGAGAATCCCAGGGACGGGGAAGCCCGGTGGGCTGCCCTCTATGGGATCGCACGGGGTCGGACATGACTGAAGCAACTTAGCAGCAGCAGCAGCAGCTCTGTGAGGGGGCTGTGATTCCCTCAATCTATTATGTTTCATTGTAACATGAGAACATGTTACAATGTAGGTCCGTGCTCTGGTACAGTCCTGTTTCCTGGTCTTGGCTGGGATTTCTGGGGTCAAGTAATTAAGAAGTAAGAAATATGAGTCCTTGGCTTCTCTCATCACTCCAGTTCCTGATTGTGCCTGTTCGTCCCGCCCCTGAGGGTCTCAGGCAGCCCCATTGTGAAGCCCAAGCAGGTCTTCTGCTCTCCACCCTCGCTGCAGCCCTCTACCCAGACATGCCCATGCAACATCCCTGTCTTCCAACAGTTGATTCTAATTGAAAAGCTTGATGGGGAGTAATCTCTGGGTGGGTGAACCTTTCAGTGTCCTCTGGATACCCTCTCCCTCTGGTAGAAGAACATCTCTGCTGAATTATTAAGCTCTGCATGTGCAGAAGGAGGCAGAGATGGAGGAATGTGTTCCTTTTGAAGGGGAAAGCTCCTGGGGTAGAATTTCGTACTGGGTGAACTTGCTGAGAACACCCACAGAAGTGGCACATCAGACCATTCTGCCCACAAGCTTAAAAAAAAAAAAAATGAAATCAAAAGATCCTCTGTTTGACATACACAAAATTCACTGTTTCAAAACACTTTCAGCGTGATTTCTGTTTCGTTAGATTTCTTGTTCCAAGGATCTTGCCCCGCCCAGCATGGGATTGCTGAATATTCTGGGAACTGTGTCTCCTGTCCTGAGTGTGACCTTGATGTGATACATGGCACAGCGATGGTCACAGACAGAGCATGGGCACCTTAATAGGAGGGGCTTAGGGCTCTTGAGGGGATATACCTCTGCCTTGATTACTAAGCTATTCAACAGACATCATTAGCAGCTTTACTTTCCTTCAATTGTGGGAATCCTAGAAATGGCACCTGCGATCGTCCAGTTCTCAGACAAAGGCTGAAAAAGCTGACGAAGTTGCTAGGGCACTGCTGTTAAAGGTTAGCTTGTATCTGCTCTGGATGATTTGGGAAAGTACCAGTGGGACCTTTGTGTGTTTCATGAGTGTTTTGATCTTGTTTCCGAGGATAAATTCAGTCCAAGCCATTTGGAATTCTGAAAATCATCGAATTTCTTCTTTCTTTCTTTTTTAAAACAGAAGTCCTTCATTTAAGACATATTCCATACACAACTTTTTAAAAGAAAAATTATTTTCTGGTTATTCAGTTTTACACTTGTTATCCTTAATGTGAATCCGTGTGACCTCACCACTCAGCTCACTGTGCGGGATGGATTTCAGAGATTTTTGAAAGCTGGAAGAGTTTTATCATTTCTCTTCCATTAAATGATTCTCTTTTACCAGCTTTGGTATTTTCCCTAGAATGTTTTAAGAAAGAAATTGTATAGAAACTTTTCTATTCACATCACATGTCATTAAGGCCCTGCTGTGGGATGAGGTTTGACTCTTGAACAGAAGTCTTTTGATAGCTCAAAATCTGATGTTCAGCAATTATTGCTTTTTGAGAACTCCAAGTACACCCAGCATTGCAGTTTTTGAAACAATCGTCTCTTTTCTCTGGTTTCTCATCTCACTTGGCTCCCATGGAGACATGAGACAGGCCCTCTGTTTCTGTTTAAGTATAACAACTGACATTTATGGCCCAGCTGGAAGGAGAAGGGTGGGTGGACTGATTCAGGCTTTCATTTTTTTGTTTTCCAACTAAAAATGTGGTATGAGTTTGTTATATGTTTATTTAATCTTAATTCAGGCTCCTCTACAAAAATCCTGGTGGGAGAAAGAACCCAAAGCCTCAACGTATGTGTTGAACTTGGAATAAGAAACTTTAATCCTTGGAAAAACAGCATTGTGTCAATTGCAGATTGCAACTAATCGCAGTATATTCAGACAGTGGCAGGAATATTTTATTTCCCATTTTAATATTCAGTTCATACAATCGTGCATTAAAGTGGACTTTTGAGTGCATATTTTCCCTAAATTTTCTTCAGGGCTATATTTATTTTATTTGACTGAAACCCTGGTGGCCTGTGTGAAGTGAGCCAGATGTTTTCCGTTTGCAGAAGGTGCACCTGATGTGGCCTTAGCAGGTTTGCTGGTTGCCAGCTGTTAGCTGGTGTTCTCAGCAGCAGTGTGCATTTTAACTGCAGAGAACAAATGAGAGGCTCCATTTATTGGTAACTTATATGCTGTTCCCTGTGTTCCATGCTTCAGGCTCATTAGCTGATTTATTACTTAGATGACCTTATGAAGTGGGTCTTCTTACTAGCCTACTACTTTATTGCAGATAAAACCACAGATCAGAGGAGATACATAACTTTTCCAAGGTCACAAAGGTAGAAATTATAAAGGAAACCTGGGGTGTCTGACTATAAATGATTATACCCCTTTGGCCCAAATGTCAGTTGGGCCCGTCCTGCTGATTCAAATATGAATAAACAAGAAACTCACCGCCATCCAAAAATGCAAGGAAAGTCCAGTAGCCTCTTGTGAGTTCCTGGGGATGTAGGCTGTTTTTGGGAGGGGCAGTTCAGCTTCATGGGCTATAGAAGGTATGATTAACTCCTCTGTGCCTCTCCTTCCTCCTTTGTAACATGGAGATAAGAATGGTCTCCACCTTGCAGGGTGGGTGTGAGGATTAAACTAGTCCACTCATGCTCACATACAGTAACACTCCAGGCTTGATGATTACCATGGATGTGACTTTTGGACTTGGGATCCTCCTTCTGCTCAATACATTCAGTCTATTGAGGATTCATCCTTGGTTTCCCAGGTCTTACTCCCATATCAACCTCATCATAGAACTCAGTCCTCTTGATTTCCGTAAACCTACTATTTCTCCAGACCCTTGAATGTGTGTTTAAGTAGGTTTTACCAAGGGCTCCGAGGGACTCAGAAGGGAATTTCCATATTGAAAGGCATATAATCGCAGTTGAATATTGGGTGCACTTTTTCATAAAAGTCCATATTGTCCACATCATAGCTCTTATTGCCGTGTTTCCTGCTAATTCCTGTTCTCATAGCCTCACATGCTACTGCATGAAGATGAAACAGTTTTCTAAAGAGAATCCCGGAGCTGGCTGTTAAGGTAATTTCTTTTTTACTCTGACACTGATTTTTAAGGGAGAGAAGCCTCTTTTGCTGGTTAATGGTGTTCTTCTTTTTTTCTCCCTTTCTCTCTTTAGCTTCCCTTTCTCCCCACTGCCTGCACAACTTCCGTGTTCCTAAATCTAAGAAAAAGACTGAATTCGCTGGTTAGGTATTTTCTAATATCAAGAACAATGTATGTGTTGAAATGCTACTTTTGTCCCTTTCCAGTTTTATTGACTTTTCCGAGAACCCTTCCTTTTTCTCCTAATTACCTCTTAGAATAGTTCATTGGTCACGCTCACCTCCTAGCTCTCACAGATTGAGTGAGGAGCCCCTGGGGAGCTGTTATCGAGCATGTTGTCCCCTCTGCTTTTCCCAGCGTGCCGTCTCCCATCCTGGCTCTGTGGTCTCTGGAGCAAGACAGCTGGTTAGGGTCAGGGTGCATCTCTAGATCGTCCCCCTCCCCTCAAGGGAGGAGCTCACTTCCTCAGGGAGACAAGCCAGAAGGTGGTGAGTGGCGATAGGAGAGGAAAGCCTGGGCAGAAGAGAGGACATGACTGAAGCTGAACTGGCCAGCAGAAGTGTGGTTAATAGGAAGTAGACATGTGTGAGTGTGCATACATACATGTGCACATAAATATGTATACCATTATTTTTCTGATTATATAATTACTGCATATAAAATAATTTTGGCTAGGGGATTTGAAAAATGTGGAAAAAACCCAAAGCAAATAAATAAAAATATCCATAATTTCACCATCCAGAGAAATCTCTGCAAAACATTGCTACATTTCTTTCCACTTGTCTTTGTATGACAACATACATACATGTTGCACATATAACATATTTCAGATCAGAAATGACCTTATGCCAGCTCATTATAGATAACTCTATTTAGGCTAAATTAGAATCAATGTGTTTTTTTTTTTTTTTTGCCTGACGCAGGAAACTTACTCACTGGCCTTCTCTGATCTTTACAGTGTTCTTAGCATCTATGCTCCTTTCCAATGAGCTCATCATTTAATCTGCTTAGCTCAGTCACATGCCTCTCAGCATTCTTATTTCTGCCCATCCTCTTGTAGAATGCTTTCTTGACCTTTTGATTACATCTAAATAGCCTCAATCCTCTGTACCTCTGCTGGCCCCACATAGCCTCCTGTCCCATCATAGACAGGAGGACCCATTTGCAAAAGTTTTTATACACGGCTGAGCTGCAGGAGACACCTGTTCCTTCATAGGTGTCTATGAAATGTATCATTTCAAAAGCAAAACAGTAGGTATAAACTTTAGGCTTACAGGTATAAACCTAGATTCAGGTGCATTTCTCTAGACAAAGTTTTAGCCTCTGTAAAGTGAAATATTAAATATTAAAAGTGAGCATTTGATTCTGGATTAATTTAAGGGTTCAGTGAGATAACAGGAAATATGCTCAGTCCCATACACATGATATGTGACATTTTCCCAAGGTGAAACTTACAAGGTGGGACTTTTCTGCAAAAAGTATATATTAATTCATTCTCTCTCAGGACAAGAAGTCCAGAATTAGAGCAATCTGTAAAGTCGGTTGATTCATGGATTTAAATTGTCAAGGGCAAGCTTATTTTTTCTCTCTCTCTTCTGCCATCCCTACATTGGCCTCACTCTTGAGCTAGAAGCAAGATGGTGGCAGTAATTTCAGATATCACAGCCAAACACAGCAAAGTCCGGAGTAAGATTATCTCTTTGCATGGCTCTCTCTCAAAAGTGAGAACAATTTCCCTAAATATCTGCTGTAGATTTTCTATTACACTTTAGTGTTCAGAATTTTGCCTGTTTCTGAATCAGTCTTTAGAAAAGCAAATGTAATTATTCTTAGGTCAATTAGGTCTACTCCTGGAGTTAAGGGTGGAAATAGCTGCCCCGAAGGTCATGCCTCCAAGGGAAGAGGTGGATACCTGGCAAAACTGGGGTCTTGTTAAGAAGGGAAAATGGATGCAGGGTTGGTACCCAATGCTGCTAAGTCACTTCAGTTGTGTCCGACTCTGTGGGACCCCATAGACAGCAGCCCACCAGGCTTCCCCATCCCTGGGATTCTCCAGGCAAGAACACTGGAGTGGGTTGCCATTTCCTTCTCCAATGCATGAAAGTGAAAAGTGAAAGTGAAGTCACTTAGTCATGTCCGACTCTAGCGACCCCATGGACTGCAGCCTACGAGGCTCCTCTGTCCATGGGATTTTCTAGGCAAAAGTACTGGAGTGGGGTGCCATTGCCTTCTCCGCATCCAGTTAAAGATCACCCCTGTTTTTCAGATGAAGAAACTAGCAATCATAAAGCTTAAGTAACATGTCTGATGTCCTATAGCTAGCAAGGTGCAGAGATAAAAATTATAATGCATGGTTCATCTGACTCCTATGAGTCAGTTCAGTTCAGTTGCTCAGTTGTGTCCAACTCTTTGTGACCCCATGAACTGCAGCACAGCAGGCATCCCTGTCCATCACCAACTCCTGGAGTCCACCCAAACCCATGTCCATTGAGTCAGTGGTGCCATCCAACCATCTCATCCTCTGTTGTCCTCTTCTCCTCCTGCCCTTAATCTTTCCCAGCATCAGGGTCTTTTCAAATGAGTCAGCTCTTCACATCAGGTGACCAAAGTGTTGGAGTTTCAGCTTCAACATCAGTCCTTCCAATGAACACCCAGGACTGATCTCCTTTAGGATGGACTGGTTGGATCTCCTTGCAGTCCAAGGGACTCTCAAGAGTCTTCTCCAACACCACAGTTCAAAAGCATCAATTCTTCAGTGCTCAGCTTTCTTCACAGTCCAACTCTCACATCCATACATGACCACTGGAAAAACCATAGCCTTGACTAGATGGATCTTTGTTGACAAAGTAATGTCTCTGCTTTTTAATATGCTGTCTAGGTTGGTCAGATGGTGACTGCACCCATGAAATTAAAAGATGCTTACTCCTTGGAAGGAAAGTTATGACCAACCTAGATAGCATATTGAAAAGCGGAGACATTACTTTGCCAACAAAGGTCCGTCTAGTCAAGGCTATTGTTTTTCCTGTGGTCATGTATGGATGTGAGAGTTGGACTGTGAAGAAAGCTGAGCACCAAAGAATTGATGCTTCTGAACTGTGGTGTTGGAGAAGACTCTTGAGAGTCCCTTGGACTGCAAGGAGATCCAATCAGTCCATTCTGAAGGAGATCAGCCCTGGGATTTCTTTGGAAGGAATGATGCTAAAGCTGAAACTCCAGTACTTTGGCCACCTCATGCGAAGAGTTGACTCATTGGAAAAGACTCTGATGCTGGGAGGGATTGGGGGCAGAAGGAGAAGGGGATGACAGAGGATGAGATGGCTGGATGGCATCACTGACTCTATGGACGTGAGTTTGAGTGAACTCTGGGAGTTGGTGATGGACAGGGAGGCCTGGCGTGCTGCGATTCATGGGATCGCAAAGAGTTGGACACGACTGAGTGACTGAACTGAACTGAACTACGTTGGTCATAACTTTCCTTACAAGGAGTAAGCCTCTTTTAATTTCATGGCTATAATCACTATCTGCAGTGATTTTGGAGCCCAGAAAAATAAAGTCTGCCACTGTTTCCACTGTTTCCCCATCTATTTCCCATGAAGTGATGGGACCGGGTGCCATGTGATTACACATCCTTAAAATGGGTAAATATATAGCTGCCCTGTGTCTTTTGCAAATACTCAGATCATGAGGGTGCATCTGAAGTAAGATTCTTTTAGGAGATTGTAAAACCTGGTGGAGTAATTGACATCTCACGCTTAGCAATGTGGAATGCTGAGAATGCCACGTGGAGCCAACGTGATTTGGTACACGGCCAGGAGTAGGACGGCACCTCTTGAGAAGCAGTGGAGGTGAAAAGGCTAATCCTTCAGCAGTGACAAGTCATACAAAAAACATGTGTAGTCTTGTGCCAGAGTCCACGCTGTCGAAAGGACAGTGTCCCCATCATACATCATTGGTGCTTCCAATGCCAGCTCCCAGACTCTGTATTCTTCACAAACGTTTACTTAGCTGTTCATCATGAGATCAAATAGGGGTAAAATCCTTCTCATATATGTGATGAGAAAAGAAATCTTGAGGAGTCAGAATTTCACTTGTGGCTACAAAGTTAAAACCTGTGTTCTTCCACGACCAGTGCTCCAGCCACATTCCCCTCACTCTGACAGCTCCATGAGCTGCCCTTCCCTTTGTGTGCCCATGGACTCCATCCTTGACCTTCCCCTCAATTTACGTGCTCTCCTTGACTATCCTGAAAGACAGCCTGAACGCCAGTATTGTTTAGGCCTGTGTTTCAGACTCCTGTCTTTTGCCTAAACTCTAGGACTTTATTGCCTCTACCAATGGATGCCTTTATCTAATCACCTCAGAGGCTCCTCAAACTCAACATGTCCACACATTTGTATCTTCCCGTGCCCACCAGAACCAAAACAAGAACATTTGTTTCTATCCCACAGTCTTTTGAATTGGACACAACCATCTAGCCCATAGTGTGACGCGGAGTCCTTGGGATTATTTTGACTTTTGACTCCTGATATTTCAGTATACCACATCCTGCTATTTCTGCTTCCCCTCTCCAGTCCTGTCCAGCTCTCCATCTGTATTGACTCTGTTCTAGAGCAGGCTTTCATCCTGTCCTGCTTTGGCTGTTTCAGTAGTCTTTGCCTGTTCTCCCTCTGTCTCTTTTCCACATCCTCCTTCTACCGCTGGAGGTACCCCCTAAAAACACAGGCAGAGTCACACCACTTCACTGAGCAAACTCTTGATGAGTCTGAAGGGTAAAATCCATCCTCTTCAGAATATCATATAAAGCTCTTCACAGTCTTGAACCAATTTGTCCCCAGAGGACTTCCTATCCCATAGAGAACTAAAGTATATCTTTCAAGACTCAGCACACGTATTCCTCCTGGCTTCCCAAGAGAGAATAATTTATTCTTCAGTGCTCCTCTAGCACATGGCACATGCCGTGACACAGTGCTTGTAGCATTACATTGTCATACAGCCTTTCTTTTTAGTCTGTTCCCCTCTAAACTGAGGGGATCATGGTTTTCTTTGTATTTGTAGCTCCCATTCAGCTAGGAGGGCCTGCAAGATGAATTTTGTTGAAAATGAAATAACTGCTTTGAGCTATATATCTACAAATGGTGAATGTTTGTGGTTAAATACTAAACTAACCAATGCTTGTGTATCAGTTGTTGTTGTTTTTCTTAACCTTTACCTCATTCACATAGGTAACATATACTCCTTGTAATAACTCTTATTTTGGAGTGACATGCATGCGCCAGATTTTGTTTAAAGGCATGCTAAGCTGCTTCAGTCGTGGCTGACTCTTTACGACCCTATGGACTGTAGCCTGCCAGGCTCCTCTGTCTGTGGGACTCTCCAGGCAAGAATACTGGAGTGGGTTGCCATGCCCTCCTCCAGGGGATCTTTCCAACCCAGGGATGGAACCCATGTCTCTTATATCTCCTGCATTGACAGGAGGGTTCTTACCACTGGCGCCACCTGGGAAGCCTTTGGGTAGTGACTCTTACTCTTAAACAATGGGGTAGGCGATGGTATTCCTTGCAAATCACTGCTGTATCCCATTACAGATATGTTTCACATGATGAAAGCTACAAGTCTCAAATTTATACTTTGTGCCAGGCCTTCTTCCTCTTTGATATATGTGTATTAAGTCATTTGTTTAAATTATTTAAACAACTCAATGATCTTGGTACTACCGTTTCCCTGATTTACAGAGAGCAATGCTAAAGCACAGAGAGGTTAAGTAACTTGCCCAAGTCATTGTCATGCGTGCGTGCTCAGTCATGTTCTACTCTTAGTAACCCCATGAATTGCAGCCCGCTAGGGTCCTCTGTCCATGGAATTTTCCAGGTGAGAATCCTGGAGCCAGTTGCCATTTCCTCCTCCAGGGGGTCTTCCTGACACAGGGATCGAACCTGGGTCTCCTTTGTCTCCTGCGTTTTCAGATGGAGTCTTTACCACTGAGCCACCTGGGAAGTCCCACCTTGCCCAAGATCATACCACTTAATCAGTGATCAGGTGGGAAGGGGTCGCAGACTGTCTTGTTCCAAAGCCAAGTGGTCTGGACCACTGATGATCTGGAACCACTAGCAATGACCCATTTCCATCGTATAGTCACAGTTAATCATTTGTTTTACCAAAGATATAACACTTTGATTAACACCATGAATGGTCAGGAGCAAATATGAATGTTTGATTTTTCTGCTTCTGGCTTCTCTTAACTGGGGCTCTTTTCTCATCAACACATTCTTCTACTGGTGCTTGGAATCAAGATGTTCCTCTCACATTCACCCAGATTAACATATGATTATTCCACACAAAGATGAGCAATAAGAAATCTGAGTCATTAATTTGCCAAAATGTTCCCCCATTAAACACTTCAGATCTCTGCCTCTTTTACACTTGTGATAACACACTTATCTTTGTCCTACAAACCCTGATGAATAACAGATAATGTTAGTACACACTGGAAATTTGTGGGCTTGGACCTTGAAGAAACAAATAAAATGAATAATCTCCTTGCCCACGCCCCCCACCCCCCAGTCCCTCAAATCAGCAGCCATTGAAGGAAGAGGGCTCTAATTTCTCTGCTAGAATTTGAACCTGTGGTTCCAGGGAGTCTGAGCATTTCACACCCTCAGGCTGAAAATTACCAAACTTTCTGCTCTGTGTGTGTGTGTGTGTGTGTATGTACATATAAGCAGATGGGGGAAGGGCAGGTAGTGTTCAGGAAAAGAATAAAATCTACTTTCAATGTCAAGGTTAGCCATCCTTTTGCTTATACTTTGGAGGGAAGAATAAGGATCCTGTCACTCCAAACATAGCAAACTGCCCCAGAGGAGGTCTTTATTACCCTTGCGCTTTGTCCCTCTCTCTGCTCCCTCTCTCTCCTCTCTATTCTCCCTCCCTCCCTCCTTCCCTCTGTTTACATGTAATTGGCCGGCTGTTCTTTCCTAGTCAGTGCTGTTGAAGAATCAGTTTGCTGTTCTTTTGCATTTGTTCTGGAGCACTGTGTGCTTTTGCGTGGTTTCTCTTCACCTAGAAGGCCCCACTTCGTCTTAGCCTCCACTTGTTTTTCTCTCGACACGACCTGTTTAGAATGCAGTGTTTCACCTCACATGCATGCAGAGCGCTGGCGAGGACAGGCTTTCTCTGTGGATGAGGAAGTCCTGTTTTCCCACTTGCGATTGCACACTTGTGATAACAGCCCTCCAGGGTTCCTCTTCTGCACGACGGTGCCCATGCCCTTTCTTGTTCTGTGGGTTTGCATCAAGTGTCCCTGGTAAAATCTGTGACGCTATGTGATGGCTGCTTCCGAGAAGCAAGAGAAGGCACACATGGAAAAAAATCATGAATGTGTGAGGCTGGGTCAACCCTGGGCCTGATTTGCTCCAATTACATGAAATAAACCGCAAGGAGCACTTAGAAGAGACTTTGGGATATTAGGCGCTAACCAGTGATCTCTCCCTTTTTAAAATTGTATCTAACATTTTTCTTCCCAAACATTTGAAGACCTGCTCAGGCTTCCCTGGTGAAAGGGGTGCTTTGGAGTGCCACAGGGAAAAAGAAAGATTCTCAAACTCATTAGAATCCACTTATAATATTGTTTGCTGGATTTTAAGCTGGCAAGCTCTCATTTTACTAGACATCTTGATTGATTTTGGTATACCTAAGGTCATTTTGTCTATGCAAGGCAGAGAGGGACAGGAGGCAAACAGAAGTCACACACGCACAAAACCCTGATGGTTTACTGTTCTCTGGAACACGCCAGGGAAGGGGCACAGAGGTTTTGAATTCCCAGCCGGGTGGATATGTGTTCCTCATGTGCTGAGTTGGATCAACCTTCTCTACCTGGTCGAGGCCCTTTATGAGATTCTGAGTGTTGGAGGATCTTTTCAGGGCTGCCGTCGCAAGAGAAACATCCTTCCTAATGGGCTAACTCTCTAACCCTGGAAAATGGAACTTGGCTGGCCCACTGAAGCAGGGAATGATTCATTTCCTATCATTAACGGAGTGAGAAAGATGTAGTTCACAGAGTTCTTTAAGCTGGAAAAGCACATTATCCTAAATACTCAATTTCCTGGTGGATGGCATCAGCTTTCCTAATTTCCTTTCTGAAGCAGCCCTGCTCTCAGGTATTTCTAGATTCCGGGGCTGTTGGAACACGTGCTAAGTGGTGCAGATGCTCGACGTGCTGGGAGGAGAGAGGAGATGACACTAACTCAACCCTGGGTTAAAGCAGTGATGTCTGCTTTCTTCTGAATGATACATTGGCGTTTAATCCTCAAGTTGCTATAGAACCTTTCTAAATATTTAGATATAGGATCTCAGGTTAAAACTTTCATGTTCAGGCTCATGTGGGCATAAATCAGTCAAAACAAAACAAACAAACCAAAAACCAAAACCCAACCTCCCACTTCAATTCTCAGTGAGTATTATTTGTAGGTAACCCCTTCTTGGGAGACAAGTCTTTCATCTAGAAAAACAAGTTTGCATCAAGTAGTCTAAATAGACTAAATAGTTCACTTATTTATATTATGTTGGAGAAGGGCATGGTAACCCACTCCAGTATGCTTGCCTGGAAAATCCTGTGGACAGAGGAGCCTGGTGGGCTACAGTCCATGGGGTCACAAGAACTCGCTCATGACTAAGCCACTAACACACACACACACACACACCCACACACACACCCACCCACCCACACCCACACACACACCCACACACCCACACACACACCCACACACACCCACCCACCCTAATTATAGGTTTGGATTTATAGTATACTTCTTTTTAAGGAGCTCAAAGAATTTAATCTTCTCTCCTATTTATTTGCAGAATGCCCTCAGGAGAAACAAGATAGTAACTAAATTTCCCTTCTAACATATGGCAAACAGCTTAGAATTCAGAGACATCAAGTGATTTGCCTAGGGTTACACAGCGAGGGATGGGATCTGGTAAAAACACATTAAAAAAAAATATATATATATATATGCTTACTCACTGTTAATGCTGCCTGCCCATGACATTGATAATGCATTTCAAGTGACTGATAATTTCTGTGTATGGAGTACCTGAAAAACATACCTTGGGCCACAGACTTGTCTCCTTTCACCACCACTAGAGCTTTATGAGGTTGGCATTGTTATCCCTACTTCACAAGTTAGAAAACAAAAATTCAGGGTCACAGAGCTGGCAGAGATAGTGATAGTGATTAGAGTCCACTGTAGCAGCTGCCTGTGGAACATATAAACACAAAGATATCTGAACATGAAGTATTAATAGATACAGTGGGCAGTGGGTTCATTGACATCTGGGGAGTTAGAATTCTGAGAGAAATTGAAGAGTAAACATTTCAGATCAAGTTTGGTTTGCTAGTTCCTGGTTACAATAAACTCGTTAGTATGTGTTTCCCTTCTGACCAGAGTTAATCTTCTGAAAGAGATTCTGAGGGCTGTTGCAAGCAGGTTTTCCCATGAGTGGGGGAAGAAAAGGAGTGTGGAAGGAAAGGAGGGTGATTGAAGAGGACCTGCCCTTGCTGGCCCTGTTTGTCTCTGTAGAGGTCTGACTTGGGGCAAGGACTCTGGGTAGAGAGAGGGAAGGGGCACCACAGGCAGCTGCTAACAAGATGCGATGAGCCTGGAAGGGCCTCGAGGCTGCCCTCCCCTCAGTCAAGAAGATAACACCACCACCCAGAGACAAATATTTCAGAGGGAGAAATGAAAACCCCAGAGAGAGGAGGAAAGGGCTTCAGAGAAGCCAAACAGGGGGAAGAAGACAGTTCCTCGGGGCTCAGGCCCTCTTTGCTGGCCTAGGAATGCCAGGATGCTTGGGTGTCAAGTGCAGTCTTGGTATCATCATCGCTAGGGGACTTCTTAGAACTCAGATGCTCAGGCTTCCCCCTAGACCTACTGATTCAGAAATGCTGGAGTGGGGCTCAGCAAGCCAGGCTTTAGCAAGCTGCCCAGGTTTTGAACACACAGCATCTTTGAGAAGTACTGCGCGAAGAAGGATTGGCACTGGATATATAGAGCCATCCAGGTGACCTCTGGTAGCAGAGAGAGAAGCTTACCACAGGCGCCATTTTACATTTACTAATATGATTATTTGACTAATAGGCATGCATCCCACTCTGAGCTGTAAGTACAGACTGTGTGCCAGTAATGGCTAGATGCTTGTGTACTCTTCTGGGCACCCAGGAAGACTACATTTCCCAGCTTTCCTTGCATTTAGACTGGACAGCCTGTATGGGACTATGAGAACTAGATTTTATTGTAATAAGTAGTTGAGATTTGGGGCATTGTTTCTCACAATGGCTTCTGTTAACTACTCTGATTAATACAGACTGTAAGTAAAAACAGGGTAAGGGCCAGTCCAGTTTTTTTGTTCATGATTATATTGAGGGGTGGTATAAATGTTAACAGATGCTATAACCGTGGGACCAACCAATGTATGAGGACACTGACTGTAGCACTGAGTAGGGTCCTGGATACCTTCTGCATTTCCAAGTGTTCACCCTTTAGCTGAGGGATTTGGGGGGGACTCTAGGGATTCCAAATGGAGAGGAATTGGCTGGGGCAGTATGGAAGAAATTTAGTATTCTAACAGCCCACACAGTCGTAGGGGTATAATTGGGTATACCCAATTATATCACTAATGCCTAGAACAATGATGGCACAGTAGTTGTCCAATAAATTTTTTTGAGTTGTAACCAGGTAATTTGAATATAATATACTTAGGGCCCCGACTAAGCTTTGAGGTTACAAATTATAGACATCTGTTTTGAGTTCTTCTTAGTTTAAATAGTCCACAGAACCTACAGACATCCATGTGGGCTCCATTTGATCTACTTCTTTGCCCTAAAAGATTGCCTAACACTGTACACAAAAATAAACTCAAAATGGATTAAAGACCAAAATGTAAGACCGGACACTATAAAACCCTTGGAAGAAAACATAGGAAAAACAGTCTTTGACATAAACCACAGCAAGATATTTTTTGACCCACCTCCTAGAGTAATGAAAATAAAAACAAAAATAAACAGACAGGACCTAATCAAACTTAAAAGCTTTTGCACAGCAAAGGAAACCATAAACAAGACAAAAAGACAACCCTCAGAATGGGAGAAAATATTTGCTAATGAAGCAAGGGACAAAGGATTAATCTCCAAAAAAATATACAAACAGTGCATGGAGTGCAATATTAAAAAAGCAAACAATCCAATCAAAAAGTGAGTGGAAGACCCAAGTAGACATCTCTCCAAAGAAGACATACAGATGGCCAAGAGGCACATGAAAAGATGCTCAATATCACTAATTATTAGAGAAATGCAAGTCAAAACTATAATTAGTTATCACCTCATACCAGTCAGAATGGCCATCATCAAAATAATCTATAAACAATAAATGCTGGAGAGGGTGTGGAGAAAAGGGAAACTCTTGTACTGTTGGTGGGAATGTAAATTAATACATCCACTGTGGAGAACAGTATGAAGTTTCCTTAAAAACTAAAAATAGAACTACTGTATGACCCAGAAATCCCATTACCGGGCATATATCCCGAGAAAACCCATTCGAAAGGACACATGTACCCCAATGTTCATTGCATACATGGAAGCAACCTTAGTGTCCATTGACAGATGAATGGATAAAGAAAATATGGTGCATACACACAGTGGAATACTACTCAGTCATAAAAAGGAACAAAATTGGGTCTTTTGTAGAGGTGTGGATGGACCTAGAGTTTGTCATAATGAACTAAGAGAAAAAAAAATCATATATTAATACATATATGTGAAATCTAGGAAGATGGTGCAGATGCACTTGTTCCTGGGGTGGAAATAGTGATACACATGCAGAGAATGGGCATGTGGACACATGGTGGGGTCGGGAGGAAGGCGAAGATGAAGTGAGTGGGAGATGAGGATCGACATATATATAATTCTCAGAGAAGGCAATGGCACCCCACTCCAGTACTCTTGCCTGGAAAATCCCATGGATGGAGGAGCCTGGTAGGCTGCAGTCCATGGGGTCGCTGAGGGTCGGACACGACTGAGTGACTTCACTTTGACTTTTCACTTTCATGCATTGGAGAAGGCAATGGCAACCCACTCCAGTGTTCTTGCCTGGAGAATCCCAGGGACAGGGGAGCCTGGTGGGCTGCCATCTATGGGGTCGCACAGAGTCAGACACGACTGAAGTGACTTAGCAATAGCAATATATACTTCTATGCTATGCTGTGCAAGTCGCTTCAGTTGTGTCTGACTCTTTGCAACCCCACGGACTGTAGCCCACCAAGCTCCCCTTTCCATGGGATTCCCCAGGCAAGAATGCTGGAGTGGGTTGCCAATACATACACTACCCTGTGTAAAATAGATAGATAGTAGAAATCTGCTTTAAAGCACAGGAAGCTCAGCTCAGTGCTATGTAATGACTTAGATGGGTGGAATTGGTGGAGGGGGAAAGGGTAGGAGAGGAGCCCAAGAGGGAGGGATATATATATACATACAGCTGATTAAGCTAATACAACATTGTAAAGCAATTGTACTCCAATTAAAAAAAAAAAAAAGATAGATGAGGACCTCTTTTCAAATTATGTCCCTGACCTTTGTTGAGTTTCAAAATCCTCTGGTGTTTAATGAAGTTTATGTTTTCTTCCTAAAGGGTGCACGTACAGACATAAATGCAAGGATGTGGATACTGTTTAGGGGGGTTCATGAGTCCTTTGAGGTCCACCTCCAGGAATGAAGAGTGAAACATGGAGGAAAGTGATCCCTGGAAGTGGCTAGATGTGGCCCAGGACCTATTAATATTTGCCCTTGAACAAAAAATACATGTAACTCTTAATAACAGAACTTGGGAGGTTTCTGAAGCGTCTGTAACTTCCAAGATGTTTTCTTTTTCTCAGTTCCTATCCTCTTGGCTGTAGTGATTAGTGGCATAAACTCTTAAAAAAACAAAAAAGGGTTTGTGACTTTATCTAGAACTGGATATTAGTATTCACGTCATCATTTGTAAATTGAATTTGACTTACACACTGGGGCAGTTTATAGAAACTTACATGTTGTGTCCATACACTTCCTCTTCTGTCTCAGATCCTGCCTAGAGAAACAGGAGGTTCTTCACGCTGCCAGAGCCTGTTTATTTTAACATACACCATAGGGGGACCTGCTTTCCTGTTCCCCCACTGGATGTAAAAACTGTTGGATGGTGAATCCTGCTGATCTAAAGGGAGGAATTTCTGGCGGTTGAATGATTCACTTCCTGATGTTAGTACAGTGAGAAAAATCTCATTCATAAAAGTTCTCTCACTTGTAGCAACTTTAACTTTCATAGGTTTTTATTACTGCATCATTCCAGACCCTGATGCGTCTTTTTGACGTGGTCTGGTGGCCTCTGAGGATGCTTGTCATTCCACACTCCAGGGGCCACTCCAGGGACCGTAGGTTGACAGTCATCCTACAGCAGAGGTCAAGGTGATGCTGGACACAAGGAAGGGGCAGGTTTTTTTTTTTAAGGTAGTATGGACTCAACTCCTGCCAAGGTCAAAATATATATATATGTAGTGGCTTCCTAGCTCTGTTGCTGTCAAATGAGCCTTCATTTGCTCATGTCTGACAGTTGAGTACTTTAGGGGAAGGGATTTAGAGGGCCTCTGCGTTGTGCAGTTGAGCCTGAAGTCCTGAGAAAGGAATGAACTTACTGAAGGTCCATGGCTGTGCAGAGGCTGGCGATGGTTCTGTTTGGCTGAAGCTGGTCTGGTGGAAGGGTCTAGTGAGAATAAAGCTGAAAATTGGCCAAAGGAAAGGATGGTGGTGGGTTTGGAACGCCTCAGCGAGAATTTGTGCTCGATCCTGTAGGCCATAAAATCGTTCTCAAATTCTGAGTCTGAGAGTGAGGGAGCCACCGCCAGGATTTGTCTAGGAGATAAGCCAGAACTGGGACAGGCTGGGCGCATTTGGGGGGCGTGTTGAGACACATCGCCTACTTAGTAATTTTGCCTTGGACCTGGCATGAGTTTGCTGCTCCTCAGAGACGTGTGGTCCCCACCCTGGTGTCCGTGTGGGAGCCCCACACCCACACGGCGGGCTGGCAAGGCTGAGCCAAGGGCAAGGGGGCAATCAGCTTCCAGGAATGAGGGAGCAAAGAAGAAGCCAGGCAGGGGTGAAGTTATAAACAAAGCTGGAAGCAGAGAGGAGGTCAAAGGTCACAGAATCGGTCAGGCGCTGAGGCGTCTGTGGGACTTGGATGTCCTTAAGTGGAGCTCACCAGAGCCAGGACCTCAGGGCAGACCACTCATCTCCAGAGAGAGGGCAACACGTGTGGGCCTGTGAAGTGGGCGCCGTGCTCCACACCCTTTGGCTGGTTGCAGGCCTGCAGCAGCCCTGTCGCCAGGGAACTGCCTCAGAGAGGTCAGGTTACTCACACCAAATCACACGTCCTGACTCTGCCAGTATTGGGGCGAAGACTTGGTCTTAGGTCCATTTAGTGGCCATCTGGGAACTGAGGTGGGGCTGGCCTTGTGGAGGAAATTTTGGTTTTAATCCTGGACGAACAGGAACTGTGGCTGGTGTTTCCTTCAGGCACATCCATTACATAGATGTAAATGGAGACCCTGCAGGTCCCAGAGGAGCTCAAGACTGTGAGAAAACTGGGGTTGTGTCTGCCTTCTTTTCACACGGCCTGGCGGATGACCAGGCAGTGAGTGGAAGAGAGGTGTGCTGGGCAGGGGGTTGGGCCACCTTTTCCCTCACCAAGATCCCCGCCGTCCTGCAAGGTTGGATGGGTTCTTGTGTTCCTCAGCAAGAGAGAAGGAGAAAGCAGAAAATTGGTAAGTCACAAGTGATGAGAGCACCCTTTTCTGGGGAAAACACCCTTTTTAGGTGTTTTTCTTTATATCACTTAGAAAGACAGCTGATAAGAGAAGGAGTTCCAGAGTTAGAAGGTCTAAGTTTTATCCTGGCTCTGTCACTAAGGGACACATGGCCTTGGGCAAGTTGCTTACTTTCCTTGAGACTCTAAACTAAGCTAGTGAGTTGTCGCCTCGTGCATTTGTTTTTAGGATTGAATGAGATGATAAAGGGAGAGCAATAGATTAGTGCCTGACATAGAGTAATCCCTCAAAAATATTTGCTGCAACCACAATGGTGATAATGTCCTCACAGTTGACACCAGCGCTTCCCATTGCTGCTTCCCATTTTCATTTCTCAGCCTAACCTGGGAAGGTGACACTGGGTAGGAAGGTTTTGGTGGTGATTAACCCTATAAAGAGAGTGTGTTGGTGGGTTGCCTGGAGGAGGGAGGCTGTACTGTTCCTGAAAAATTACTCTCAGCTGGTGAAACCAACGCTCTTGGGTGACTCAGTGGAGGAAGTGAGCTGCACAGTAGATGATGGGGGAGAACTTTATTCCCAGCTGTGGCACAAATGAAACTGCAGACCAAGTGCCAGCAGTGAAGGTGATGATGGAGGGGCAAGGTGGAGGGAGAAAAAAGGAGATGGGTGTTGGGAGAAAGAACCATTAGCTAGGAACTGAAGCAGAACTTCAACTCACACGGGAGACAGCTCATGAATCAGCAGTAAAAGTCCCTCATAAAGGCCATATGTGCAGTCCCATGAAAAAGTTTATCCCCCAGATGTGACATTTTAATATGATTAAAACAAGCCTTGACAACGTTGAGCCAGATGGGGGTGGGGGCAAGGCGGTTTCTGAAATCCTGCAGATTCATTGTGAGGTGCATAAAATGTATAGGAATTCTCTCCAAAGCCCCGGCAGGCCAGTAATTACAGATTTCGTGTAGTTCTAATGAGGAAGCATTGAAGTTTGGCAAACACATTGGCGCTGTGTGTCCCCAAAGCCCAGTGGTATTTGTCTGCTTGGCTTTTGAACTCTGAGAAGTGGCACAGCAATCTCCAGTAATCACAGGAGATTTCAGATCACCAATGGATTTATTCCAGAAACATCTTAGCACGGAGCTTAAGAAAACCTCACACTCTTAATTATGTGCTGAAAAAGGTCATTGGGTGGAATTTCCTTAAGAAGGATTCCAGTGTTTCATACAGAGAGGCCGGTAGGCTGAGACCATTTTGACATCCTGCTGTAAAGCCAGCTTTTTGCACAATTTCCATGGAAAAGTGGTGAAGAATTCTGTAGCCTTTAAGTCTATGTGATTTTGGAATGCTTCTCCTTCTGGCAGGGGGGCTTTGGTAAAGAGGCTTCTAAGAGAGTGATGTATGTGGGAAAAGTGGGCAGATTTTGAAGACTTAAAAATAACAAATGCATTCTTGGGGTTCATGTGACTAGTGGTCTATTGTGTGGTTTCTTTGAAGCACTGGGTCCTTTGAATTTTCAAACTCATCTCTCACTGTGGCCTTTCGGAACAGAGCACTAAACCCCAGCCGTGGTTTGTGCTGGGGCGAGAGAGGACGGAAGGTGATTCCGGTCCTCAGAATTCATACTGTGCTCGGATTAGAGAGAGTGAGCCCTCACTTGAGAGCGTGTGGACATGTGTGTATGTTTGTGGCGATCATGTCTTACACAAGATGCAGCAATAGTACAAGAGTCATGAGTTGCACGAGCTCCCTGAGGCCAGGAGAGACAGTAGATGAAAACTTTAGGTGAGCTGCACATGCCCAAGTTTCAGGCAGGCCAGATCTGTATATGCCTAGTTCGAAGGCAAGATCTAGTTGGTCTGAGCATGGAAATGGGTTTTATTTCAGTATTTATTGTCCTAGGGGATGTGTAGGACTGAGTTTACCTGTTTAGACAGCCTTACCTTGCAAGAGAACAGCTCTACAAGATTGGAAATGAGCAGATTCTGTGTCAGAGCCAAGACTCTTTCTGGAGCCAGTCTACCATTGAAGCTGTCTTTTAAAATAACATTAAGACTTCCTACTAACTCTTCCCTGGTGGCTCAGTCAGTAAAGAATCCGCCTACAATATGGGAGACCTGGGTTTGATCCCTGGGTTGGGACGATCCCCTGGAAGAGGGCATGGCAACCCACTCCAGTATTCTTGCCTGGAGAATCCCCACAGACAGAGGAGCCTGGTGGGCTGCAGTCCATGAAGTCACAACTGGGTATTAAGATATACTTGAAGGTTTCTATTCCTGATAGGATAGGACCTCTTAGATCCAGGTTGCCCAAGGAACTGACCGTCAACTTTCAGCATGCCATTCTTTCTCCTCAGCCAACCATCCTTTCCCCGTCTCTCCTGCTGACTGCCTGTTGGGTATTTCTCTACTCACCACACTCTCTGGTTACTTTATTCCTGATAGTACTTTGGCTTTTCTAGGATGGAAAATAAAAGGTTTAGTCCTGTGGAGGAGTTTTCTATTTGCTGGTGCAGCCTGTAGAGTTTAGAAGAACAAGGTATAGAGTCTTAAGTTCAATTTGCAGATATATCTGCTCTTCCTTCCCCTGAGAATATGTTTGTCATATTTGTCATAGCAACATAACCTGGCCTATCTTGACTGATTTTTAGGCAGGTATGTGTCTGATGAAAACTCAGGGTCTTCTTACCCTGTTGTGAAGTAAGTCTGTTGTGATTTATAGGTTCTAGAAAGACTGTTCTACCTTAGCATATCAACACCTCCTCATACCTGCACCCCTTTCCATCCTGCCCTTGAGCTTAACATGCCTGAAGTCATGTGACTTTGGGCAAATCACTCCGTCTTTCTGAGCCTTTGTTCTCTGGCTTTAAGGTGAGGGGCTGGATGAGATGACCTCCATGGCCACAGTTGGCTCTCTGTTATGTTTCAATGGTAATTGGTCTCCTAGGCACGTATTCTGGCTAGGCTTACTGCCTAAGATGGGCTTGGAGTTCGTAAATCTTTCTCAGAGACCACAGATGCTTCTGCCCAGCCCATCTACAAGGTCTGTGGGTTTTATTCCTTCTACCGTCATCACTCAGCTGCAAGGAGCTCAGCTGTTATCTCCCAGAGAGGACTTCCTTGAAACTCACTACCACACATGTTAGTCTCACGTCACCCAGTTACATTTTCATCAGAATGCTGGCAGCGCTTGCAGTGGTCACATCTAATTATTATTAATATTTAAATAAATTATTTTTGTCTGTCTCCCCTTCTAGAAAGTAAACTGCTTTGGAGCAAGGACCTCGTTAATTTTGTTCATTTCTGTATCCTCCGAGCCTAAAACTGAGTCTGACACATGAGACCCTAAGTACTACTGGTTGAATTCTGGCCTCCTACGCTAGGGACTGTGGAAGCAAAAGAGAACAGAGGTCTGTGCCATATGGGAGCTATCCCTGGTTTCACATGAAGCAATCTGCTGCCCATGTGCCTGTCCTTCTGGGCAGGGTGTGCATGCAAGAGCTGGTTTACTGGGGACCTAATGTAAACAGAGGCATTTCCCCTACTACTGGAGAATAAAACTCATGGGTTCCATTACCTCCCAGGTAAAGTTTGAGGATTTGCCAGCAACAACTTGTTGCACAGTCTGTCTGCCTGTGCCGAGCGGGGCAGCAAGCAGAAGAAAGGCAAAGCAGGCCTAGGACCCTGGGAGCACTGGCAGTCTGTGTGGTTCTCTGCCTCTGGCTACGAACGAGTCCAGAAAAGCTGCTTTATTTATTTGCTTAGAATGATTAGAGCACTTTGAAGGAAAAACTTTTTAAAGTGATGTTTCCATTCCTGAGACTCCCACAGTATGTTCTTGGTAGCAAATTTCCAAGGGGGTGCTTGAACACTGGTTTATAAAATCTTGGTCTTCCTTTCATGATCTACTGTCCCTTAAAAAAATAAATATGTCTACTCAGTGATAGCCAGAAAGTGAAGTGAAATCCTGACAATAGAGTCTCGCTTGGCTTTATGTGGGAGAAAGGACTAGCTCTTAAGGGAGCATGTGAATTGCCTTGCAATAATGTGGGAATGTGCAATAATGTGGGCTTATTTGGAAGCAGACAAGTCTGCTTCTTCTGTCACTTCCAAGTGATGCAAAATATAAAGTCAGATCATTGAAAAACTGGTTTTTGGAGTTCTAGAATTTTTCAGAAAGTGTTTATTCATTGCCAAACATCTGGTTCATTGGGTACCATCAAAGTGGTCCTACAACCTACCTGGATGTTGGGCAAAATGCTGGTTAAACAACTTGGAAGGGAGAGGGCAGGATCAATTAAACTGATTAGGTGCTTTGGTACTATCTTTAAATCTCTGGAGAGTCAATGAATCTGAATGTCTAACTTAAAAATTAGGATTAATTTACCTTTTTTGGAAAAAAATAATTTGGCTTTTGTGTATTACGCATTTTTCGTTTCCTTCTTCCTGAAAATGAAAAGAATGACTCCCTCTTTCATATTCAAACTATCTGTAGCTCCATGAGAGGTCTTCCCACCACCCTGGAATTCAGCCTGCAGATGATATGGCCAGAGAGCAAGCTGGGACTGTTCTTGGCTTGGAGCAGAGAGCTGGGCTCAGCAGACTTTCAGCATAAAGCCAGTTTATTCAGGTCCTACTGTTGGCAAAGCCGCAAATTGCTCTTTTGTGGGCACTGGGGAATTCACAATTGGTTGTCTGTTCCTTGATGGACACAGCAAAGAGGCAAAGCGGCCTCTTTCCCCCTAGCCCGGGACAGGAATTCAGGAGCTTTGCCTCTAGCCTCCAACTCTCCCACTAACAGACCCTGGCCCCTTTGGCCCTCCGAGTTGGTCAGCCAAACCCTCTATGACTCAGCTCCTTTCTTTGCAAATTGGGGGTGGTCAGATTAATTTGAGAGCTGTAAGGCGTTTTTGAAAGGCCTTTGAAAATCCCCGCTCATGTAGAATGACTGGCTATATCTATGGTTTGGGAACTGGCACCAAGGTTAGGGGAACTTCTCTTTCTTGGGTGGAGGTCTGTGGTGTTCTGTGCAGAAGGTTAAGGGTAATCAGAATTCCTCTGATCTCATCTCTTTCAGCTGAGGACCTGGGCCCCGTCCATGTTTGGGATGCTACCCCAGGCAGTCAAAGTCTATAAGCCCTACTTTGTCCCAATTTTCTAGAAACTCCTCCTATTTCACATAAAAATTCACATCTAAGACTCCATGGATTTGAACAGATGGTTTACATAGAAGGAAAACAGAGTAAGTGAAACACCACATAGAGTAAATACATAGCTTTGAAAATGACTGAGAAAATGAAAATGACAACGTGAGTTAGCAGAAATAATTGCAAGTGATCCAGCCTAATGGACTCAGGGCACACATACACATTAATTGTTTTATTAGTGGCTCTCTATTATTCTAGCCTTTATAAACAGTGACCTTGCATGGCACAATAAAGGTTACACACTTCATTGAGGAATATACCCCCCAAAGAAAGAAAGGATGACTTATTAAAACATGTCTACAGCAGTGAGATATACCAATAAGCAGATATGAAAGAGAACAGTCACACAAATGATCAGTAGAGTAATGCTTAAGTGAACTCTGGTTCTTCATCACTGTGAAATGTTATATTTTGGTGAAGATCAGAATAGGGGTTAGGAGTGAGGGGGCTCCTTGACCACTATTCTAACAAGCTATTGTTACTGGTAGGTGATTATCACCTTCATAAAGGATACTGGGATAGAAAGAATATATATAAATATATATTAATATATTTTGTTTATCCATTCTTCTACTGGTGGACTTTTAGGTTTATTTGTTACACAGTGTTGCTGCTAAGTTGCTTCAGTCGTGTCCGACTCTGTGCGACCCCATAGACGGCAGCCCACCAGGCTCCCCGTCCCTGGGATTCTCTAGGCAAGAACACTGGAGTGGGTTGCCATTTCCTTCTCCAATGCAGGAAAGTGAAAAGTGAAAGTGAAGTCATTCAGTCGTGTCTGACTCTTAGCGACCCCATGGACTGCAGCCCACCAGGCTCCTCCGTCCATGGGATTTTCCAGGCAAGAGTACTGGAGTGGGGTGGGAAATTAAAATGGAGGTAGCCTCATTCAGACTTCAGAAGTAGGGGAGCAGGCCTCTGACTAACTTCTGACCTTGCCTGGACTACAAGCCTATTTGCAAACACACCAATTGTTGTCAGCAAGTCAAGCAGCACTTTTGATAAGAAAGGGAATGGGTCTTGGAATTCCTTAAGCCCCTTGGGGCCTGGCCAACACCCTCCGCCACTCAGTGTCTAATGAAATCTTATAATCAAGGTGAAGCAAACAGCATTATAAAATTTAAAGAAAAACCAGAGCTGCACTTTTGTGTGCAAACTGATGATAATATCAGTTTGTGACCTAGGATTATAAGCAGGAACTCCCAAAGTTGTAATCTGAAGTCTCACCTTTGAGGTAGATGAACTGCCTAGCACTCTTTCCCAGTTGGGATTCTAGATTGGTGTTAATGAGGTACTTCCCAGTGCTGTCCCAGTCTGGATATAGGTTGTTGGCCCAGTTTAGTGGTGTTACTTCTCTCTATTGTTTCTATCTCTTTTCTTTTAATGACCGTATGTTGAGGTTAAGTCAAATAATCTTCTGTAAAAAACTGAAATTGCATGTAATGAATAATTTCTTTTGTTAACGAATATTTCAAACCTAAAACAGAAGTAAAGACTTCTGGCAAAACACCTTGGCAATTGTGAATGGTGCTTCACTGAACATGGGAGTCCTCATATCTCCTTGAGAACCTGATTTAAATTACCCAGGTGAGTGATTACTGTATCAAACAGTAATTCCATTTTTAATTTATTGAGAGAGAAAAAACAAACGTTTTCCATCAAAGCTCTACCATTTGCATTCACACCAAGGGTGCGTGTAGTGGTTGTTCCAGCATCTTTGTTGAAAAAGGCATCTTTGCTCCACTGTGTTATCAATATTTCTGTTGATATTTTCCTCTAAGTTGAGGGAATTTCTCTCTATTGTTATTTTACTAAAAGTTTTTTTTTTTTTTTAATCACAAATGAGTATTAGGTTTTGTCCAATGCTGTTTCTGCATCTATCAATAAGATCATGTGATTTTTCTTTTTAGTGTGTTGATGTGATAGATACAGTACAATAGTTGGTTTCTGAATAGTGAGCCAGCCTTGCACACCTGGGATGAATTCCACAGTGTCTTGGTGTATAATTATTTTTATACACTGTTGGGTTTATTTTCTGGTGAAGGAAATGGCAACCCACTCCAGTATTCTTGCCTGGAGAATCCCGTGGACAGAAGATCCTGGTGGGCTGCTGTCCATGGGGTCGCACAGAGTCAGACACAACTGAAGCGACTTAGCAGCAGCAGCACGGTTTATTTTCTTCTAGTAGTTTCACAGTTTCAGGTCTACATTTAAGACTTTAATTCTTTTTGGATTTTTTTTTTTTTTTTTTAGTATATGTATGCTTTGGCCACCTGATGTGAAGAGCTGACTCATTTGAAAAGACCCTGATGCTGGGAAAGATTGAGGGCAGGAGGAGAAGGGGACAACAGAGGATGAGATGGTTGGATGGCACCACCGACTCAATGAACGTGGGTTTAAGTAGACTCCGGCAGTTGGTGATGGACAGGGAGGCCTGGTGTGCTGTGGTTCATGGGGTCACAAAGAGTCAGACATGACTGAGCGACTGAACTGAACTGAACTGATGGTAGAAGATAATGGTCAAGTTCCATTGTTTTATGTATCTGTTCTTACACCAGTACTATACTGTTTTGGTTATTGTAGCTTTGTTATATATTTTGAAATGAGGTAGTGTGATGCCTACAGCATTGACTTTGTAGATTTCTTTGGGCAGTACTGATATTTTAGCAACCCTAAGTTTTCCAGTCCCTGAATATAAATTTTTTTTCCATTAAAAAAGATTACTGAAATGTTATATACAATTATTGAATTATATAATTATTAAATTGTGAACATTTAGGTTTATGCAAGAATATGATACATGCACGCTAAGTCGCTTCAGTCATATCTGACTCTGTGCAACCCCATAGACAGCAGCCCACTAGGCTCCCCCATCCCTGGGATTCTCCAGGTAAGAACACTGGAGTGGGTTGCCATTTCCTTCTCCAATGCAGGAAAGTGAAAAGTGAAAGGGAAATTGCTCAGTCGTGTCTGACTCTTAGTGAGCCCATGGACTGCAGCCTACCAGGCTCCTCCGTCCATGGGATTTTCCAGGCAAGAGTACTGGAGTGGGGTGCCATTGCCTTATGACATAATATTTAATGAAAAATATTTTGTAAATAATTATTCTACCTGTGTAAAAAGGCATTTATATGTCTATATGATGCTCTAAAATGTACTCAGAGTGATGGACAATGATATAAATTTCTTTCAAAATTTATTTACTGTAAAATGTGAAGTTTCATGATAAAGTTGATGATAACAAAGCAAGTAAAACAAGCCTCAACCATTTTCCAGTGTGTCCCTCTGGGACAGAGAGAGGGAGTTTTGCCTTCTTTTCCCCCTGGGCCAGGTACAATGCTTGGCACATCGTAAGGGCTCATTGTACGTTGGTTGAAAGTTGTTGAATAACATCCAACTGCATTAGGACAAGGCTTCCTGCCAGTTGATCTGTGCAAGTTGTATTGACTAGTTAATATTAAACCATTCCCCTCTCTGCCTTGCCCCTTAATGATTTTATCCAGGTGAGATTCACATGTATCCAGAGGTTTCTTAAGAAACTCAATGCCAGGAATTAAAAAGAACGTATCAGGAAGGGGGAAAGTGATTAGATGGTTTTGGTGAGAAATTCCTTTATTTGCCATTCAAACTAAACCGTAAAGGTAGCTGAATAAATATCACCCAGTAGACCTTGTCCTAGCTAAATAATGAGAGTAGAATGAATTCTCCTGTCATGATTAGCCTTGTGATGTCCTTTTGTGACCCTCCCCTTCCAGGGGAATAGAGAGCTGTGCAAGGGGTCTTACCAAAGTAGCTTTCTGAATGATCATGATTTTCTTATAACCTCTTATAGTAAGTTGAAATTTTCCTTGAAAAAGCCAGTCCTTTTAAGGCAGGAAATAAAGTGTCTCTTAAGACTAGAAGAGGGAGATGCTTTCTCTTTTGCTCTCCAAGGTGGCACCATGGTCATAGGGTTGGGATGGGAGAGGAATGGTTATCTGAACACACTGTGGTTAAGAATTGAAGCCTCTTCTGTCCCCCCTACCCTGACCCTGGGATGGAGGTGTGATAGATTCTTGGAGATAAAGTGAGAGAGAGAGAATGTATACTACTACAGGTACACTGCTTCTAACTATAGTAGCATTAGGAGCCCAGGCTACCATGATGTAGAGTAAATAGTGTTGCATGTAACATATATGGAGAGTTTTCTCCATTTGCTGAGAACCTGAGACTTTTCAGTTTATTCAGTGAAGGTGGAATCTTAGCCCAGATTTACTAGAAAATAGCTTGAGGGAAATGCTTATATGCTTCCCTGTGCTTTATGGAGAAGGTGTCATGTCAGGGAAACCAAGGGGAGGGAAAAAAAGAGGCAAGGGAGGCAGGGAGCAAAAATACAAAGGGATGTGTTACAGAGCAGGGTGTAGCTTTGTGTTCAGTCATGGGAGGTGTGTTCACAGAGCCTTCTGAAGAGGAGTCTCAGAACACTCACACCCTCTCACTCCTTGGCTGGGAGGCTGGTCACTCTGGGAAACAGCTGGAGGCTGTCACTGCCTCTGTGGCCCCTGCCAGCCTGTGCACAGGCCTCTCCTTGTCAGTGGTGGCATGGTGATGGAGTAGCACCAGCAACAGATGTTCCATCCATGGGAACATCTGGAGCTGTTGTAGGAATTCTGTGGCTAGGAATCAAAGGACAAAGCACGTGTGTAAAACCTAAGACACAAGCGTCACAAACTTAGATCAGAATAGGTGGACAGATGCTTGGATGGTCACCGCTCCTTGAGGCCTGTCTGTAGCATCAAGCTGTTGGGATGTCTCAGTCAAGGAGGGGGCAGGCCCAGTTCACTGCACTGTCGCGGCAGTTGCAAGGGCTGTGTTGAGCTGCTATTTTCAACAACACCAAGTAATGGTTCTGGCAGTGACAGCAGCAGAAAAGGTGGCCGTTCCATGGAGGATGCTGATTGATTTTGTGCTTCTCTTTCCATGAGGTGATCATTAAAACTGATTCCCCAGCATCTTGGGGTCTTGGACTTATCACAAGAAGGGAAGACAGTCAGTCATTCATGGTAAGGAAACTAGAAGTCAGTTAATTAGAACATTTAAAGATAAATGATCTCATTTTTATATCCCAACTGAGTGAAAAGGGATCCATCCAAGGTCTACTGTTCCACACCACTTGATCAAGTACCTAGTTATGAATGAATTTCTTTGTCAAGGTACAAAGACAGAAGGCTGATAGTAGAACAGTAAAGGAGAGGGGACTCATTATTAAATCTTCCTTCATAGTACTTTGCTTAAATCAATGCAAATGGATATTTTAAGTTGGGAGGGCTCAGCACGTGTATGAAACAAATGCATTCTGATTGTTCAACTTTTAGCAGCATATGAAAAGCACTGTATCAAGAACACTGGGATTCATACCCTTCCATCTTAATGTCTTGGCTCATATGTGCCCTGCTCATCTGGGGAGCATATAATAATTGGCCATGGAAAATCCAAATAATAAAATATCACACGGTGTGAATGGCAATTGTATTCTTTCAGTCGGTTACCAATAAATATTTACTAAGCACTAAATTGAGTTTTAAATGGCTTTGGTTTAGGCTCAAACTAGGGGTTTTGCCTTGATGTTATGTATTTTTAAACTTTGAGGTTAGATTCAATCAATGAACTTTCCATTTAGAGTGTTTGGCATTTCTCCCAGGAGCACCATCTGTTAAATATAAGATAGCAAGATTAAATTCTAATATGTCAAACGCTTTCCATCTTGAGGACTTGGTTTGCCTTCTGGGTTTATGATGGCACCAGAACATCTCATTTGTAATCTGTTTAACTGGCCTCATCATCTTGGTGAACTTATAGCTGTGACTACTTCACAAGGCAATAGCATTAGGCCACAAAATGAATAGTTGATTTGACATGTGTATCAATTAGGACCTAATCAATGAAAATAAGAAAACTTATGTTTCTTTTTTTTTTTTTGAAAACTTATGTTTCTATATAGATAGAAGGAGATTCACATTATATGGAGATAGAATAATAGTCTTCGAGTTTGGTTTGATTTCCTATTTTTCTATGCCTGGACAGGATCAGCATCTATTTTTTGTTGGTATACAATGGCATTTTTCACATCCTCCTTCATATGAAGGCTATTCCTTTACATCATTTACTTTCTGTCACCTAGGTTTTAAGCTCCTGGAGGTCAGTGGCTATGTCTTAATTTCCATTGCATACCTTGTTGGGTTTTAATTTAGTAATTCATGTGTCTTGATGTAAAGACTGAAATTTCTATTAAATTATTCAAAATTAGGTTAGAGTGTGTGTTTCAATTGCTAGAGAACTCTGAAGCTTTTTAGAAATATTCTGATACATTGCCTGGAATCACATCTCAGTAAGTTCAGTTCAGTTGCTCAGTCATGTCTGACTCTTTGCGACCCCATGGACTGCAGCACGTCAGGCTTCCCTGTTCATCACTAACTCCTGAAGCTAGCTCAAACTCATGTCCATCGAGCTGGCGATGCCATCCAACTATCTCATCCTCTGTCATCTCCTTCTCCTCCTGCCTTCAATCCTTCCCAGAATCAGGGTCTCTTCCAATGAGACAGTTCTTCACACCACGTGGTCAAAGTATTAGAGTTTTAGCTTCAGCATCAGTCCTTCCAATGAATATTCAGGACTGATTTCCTTTAGGATTGACTAGTTGGATCTCCTTGCAGTCCAAGGGACGCTCAAGAGTCTTCTCCAACACCACAGTTCAAAAGCATCAATTCTTTGGCGCTCAGCTTTCTTTCACCAACTCTCACATCCATACACGACCACTGGAAAAACCATAGCTTTGACTAGATGGAACTTTGTTGGCAAAGTAATTCTCTGCTTTTCAGTATGCTGTCTAGGTTGGTCATAGCTTTTCTTCCAAGATGCAAGTGTCTTTTAATTTCCTTACATCTTTTACATTAAACATCTTTTAATTTCTTTACATCTCGGTAGAGATTCTTATAAATTATTTCCAAGCAGGTGAACTTCTTTGACCGTCATGTGTGAGGGACCATCTAGGAGCAGCATCAATGTATGAATTTTCAGTGACACTGAAGATATATTCCAAAGGTGTGTGTGTGTGTTCTGATTGCAAAGCACATTGATTATGTCTGCTAATGCCCTAGATTTTTGAGGAAATAATAACCATCTACATATCTGCTTCCTTGGAGCAGACTCTATTTGCTTGGCAAACATTGGTTCTCATGCTACTCTGAAAACTAAGCTGAGCCCAGGAAATAGAGAGGATGCAGAGGTGCTTCTAGATAGAAAACCAAGGTGTCCAAATTCCCATGGAGCCAAGTTTTATATTGAGAAATATTACTGTTCATTTGGTCCTGCATATTCAGTGCCAGAGTTTCAGTTGGCAGATCATAGTAAAGGTCCCAGAAACTATGAATGCTCATGACCTTCCAATGTCATGCCAAGAGACAGGCTTAGCAGACTGACAGTGCTCTGGAATTCTGACGGAGGACTTTTGGAGCAGTTTTTATATATTCTGAGAAGTCATCTTTATTTGGTTCTATTTTTCCTGGTTGCTTTTAGCCATGAGCTTCCAGGTACTCAGCTGAGCCTTGATGGTGGTGTGTGTTTGAATCAAGTTCACACTGGACCCCAATGGTCACCTCTCAGTCCACTGGAGTCTTGGATGTACAGGGCTTGGATGGCTGCATTATCTCCAACATAGTCAACCTTCATGGGGGTGGTGGTGTAGGGATATGTGAAACCACAAGGCACTGCTTTTCTTCTTTTGAATTTGGAACCCCTCAATCCTTAGTGAAGGGCATCCCAGTGAATCCAAGCTGCTGTATAACACTTCCCTGGACACTCTCCTGAGTTCTTAGAAGGGTGTCCAGGGAAGCTGTGCATGTCCACCATGCCTGAATGGAGGAAAGAAAGATGGCAGCCATGTCAGCGGGTGTGCGTGGGTGCTCAGAACAGCAGTCTCTGCAGGGGTCTTGTTTAGGACCCTCCTTTAGGGAAACAAGCACCCTCTTCTCCCCTCCCCATCAAGAATATGCACAAAGTTGGCTATAATTAGGTCACAGAGCAGATGCTATTAATCATATCGTTACTAGGGGAATTGATACATGGTACCACAAAACCACAGGTACAGGATTCTCTCCACATTTGGAGCTTCCTACTTACATTTATCAAGGGATTGTACAGAGCTAGTAAGAAGCTGAAATGCCTTCCTTTTACAACAGGGCTCTCTCAGGAACAGACCTTATCTGGCGTAGGGAGGAATGTCTTTTTGTGCCAGTGATGATTAAACAACAGCAACTAGAAAGTAACCTTCGTAGTCGGTGCCCGTTGCCATTTCTCATTATTGTAAGAATGTCTTCAGTTGCCCAGGAGTGTATTTTTTCCTTGTTGTTATTGGTTTAATTATGGCGATGCCATCCTATGGGAGAGAACTAATTAACCTTCTGTCAAGAAATCAACTCTGCTATATTGCATGTGACATTAATGGCTCTGTGTATTTCAGGGCAAGTTCTTAAAGATACTTTGCTGTTTTGTTATTGTCAGCACCTTGAGAGGAGACCATTTTCTATCAAATACAGATGTATGTAACTCTCTGAGGCAGATATGGGTATCATACTGCTGTTAATGATTATTAAAAATAAAATGATGACAAACAGAGGGTAATTTAGTGAACTACAAAAGATATCTCACAGGAGTGTTGACTACGTGGGGTAAGTAGAAAACAGAGCCCAGAGTGAGGACAGAAAGAGGGGAGAAAGAAGGGGCAGGGGCCTGTTCTACATTGGCTGCCAACACATACAAGGCACTTTGGAGTGGGTTGGCCAAAAAGTTCGTTTGAATTTTTCCATACCATCTTACAGAAAAACCTGAACAAATGTTTTGGCCAACCCAATAGCTCCACAACCCTGCAAAGTGCGATTTACTCTCCTCATTGAAAATTCGAGGTCCTTAGAGGGTGTAGCAGTAGCACCCAGAGCCAGTGGTCCCAATGGGATTGGCAGTATACCAAAACCCAGGCTTTTCTCACAGGAACAAGGAGCAACCTCATGGCTTGTGAGACCTTCCTCAGCCCTCTTCTGTCAGTGATGTCACTCACCGTCCTCAGCACTCCCATTTCTGGCTTATCTGCAGCAAATGTTTAGGTCTGTATGTAACGGGCTGTTTTAATTTTATTCCCAGCTCCATTTTATATCCCAAGTCTTGTTTTTTCCTGTCTTAGTCCCATTTTTTTGGGGGGGGCATTTTATATTCTTACATATTCATGGAGGCTGTCTTAACTCTTTTCTGAAAGAGCACAAGGTGTCAATAAATAAAAGTAATTTTCACAATAATCCTGTAAGGTAAATGTGATTGTTCTTTTTATATGAGAGAAGTCACTTGCTTAGGCCACCCCTCTATAGTGTAGAAGAACGGAAACCTGAGCTTAGCTCTTTTGATCTCATGTTTATTTCACTTGCATTGCATGGTGTATTTTAAAAATACTAACAAAGGAGAAAAAAAGCACTCAAAGCAAGGACATAATTCAATATTTGGCTTTTACTGAGGGTCCATAGAGTAATATGCTCTTTGAGGAAAGAGAAAATAAGTAAGAAAGAACATTTTCACCTACATGGTAAGCTGAAAGCTAAGCTGGGCATAACAGTATTAAAATATTTCTGTACACTTAAATATATTAATTTTTGTAACCTACTTTGTAGTTTGGGTGTATTAAGTCATACCAGTATAGGAATAAATTGCGTATCTGATTTGGGGACCAAGATCTTATTTCTTTACTGGACCCTTGTGTGAGAATGACTCTATCCTCATTGGTATCCTGGCTAACAGTTTACCCAAGATCTTCTGAGTATCTTCTATATCTTCTGAGCTATATACATTTTTAAGGTATAGTATTTTCTCTATTAAGCTTGAAAAGTTACAATAGCCCTATGTCTATTGTAAAACAAGGTAGGGTACAAATAAGTGTTACTTCTTAGCAACTAATACTAGAATCCACATTTATGTATACATACCATTTTTTCCCGATATTTGAGACTGTGGGAAGAAATTTGAGGATTTGGCCAACTCCCACCTTCTCCCAATGCTTAAATGAGAAAACTAAAGCAGAGAGAAGGAAGGTGATTTCCTTCAGTTCAGTTCAGTTCATTTCAGTTGCTCAATCATGTCCGACTCTTTGCGACCCCATGAATCACAGCACGCCAGGCCTCCCTGTCCCTCACCATCTCCCAGAGTTCACTCAAACTCACATCCATTGAGTCGGTGATGCCATCCAGCCACCTCATCCTCTGTCGTCCCCTTCTCCTCCTGCCCCAATCCCTCCCAGCATCAGAGTCTTTTCCAATGAGTCAATTCTTCACATGAGGTGACCAAAGTACTGGACTTTCAGCTTTAGCATCATTCCTTCCAAAGAACACCCAGGACTGATCTCATTCAGAATGGACTGGTTAGATGTCCTTGCAGTCCAAGGGACTCTCAAGAGTCTTCTCCAACACCACAGTTCAAAAGCATCAATTCTTCGGCGCTCAGCTTTCTTCACAGTCCAACTCTCGCATCCATACATAACCACTGGAAAAACCATAGCCTTGACTAGACGGATCTTTGTTGACAAAGTAGTGTCTCTGCTTTTCAATATGCTATCTAGGTTGGTCATGACTTTCCTTCCAAGGAGTAAGCGTCTTTTAGAGTTACCCAATAAGTGATGGTCTCTAAGTGCTGAAAAACATGGGTATGAAGTCTTGGTTATCTTGCAGACATTTTCCAGCAAATTTCTATACCACAAATCCATGCAGAGCTTGTCATTTCAAGCTTGATTTTTGGAAAAATCAAGTAGAGTTGACTGCTGCTTAAGGTCACATTTGCTCAGAACAGTGATGCAAAACAATGTCCCCAGATCATCCTTGGATTACTTTACCTGTCCTAGCTGTGTTATAAAAGACATCACTCATCCCACCTAAGAAGCTAGAAAGCTCCTTCTAGGAAGAAATATCTTCTGAGCCTTGGAGGCAATGCCTAATGACAAATGTATTTCTCTTTATAAGAGGAATTAATACTGAAATGACTTGGTCAGATTTCAGGACACACTGATGAAGTCACATTTTCTAGTAGGAGGAGTCCCACCTACAGGCATGGCTGTGTGTTTCTGCCTCCATCTGAATAATGTTTAGAACAAGAAATTGGATCTGGATTTCTTTTCTCTTTCTCTTCTATTACCATGCTGTCATCTAGGTAGGATCACTCTCCTTTTTGCACAGAAACATTTAGGTATTTGGGAATTCTCTTTGCATTTAACTTGGTGGCAGGAAAAGAATGACCATAACGCTTCATCAAGGATTCTTGTCAGATTTTCCAAGGATCTCTGCTTTGTGGGTACTGTGTACCTGGTGAGTGGTAAGGTGGAGTTTTACATCTCAGTTCCCACTGTCCTGTATATACACGTCCCACAGGAAACCGCAAAGCTGGAGGTGAGGGATGCGGATGCTGGTGAGGAGGATGGAGGGCAGTGCTTACTAAGCCAAGACAGAATTTGGACCTTTCTGTATTATAGTCTCATATGTCCATGTCACTATCTTCTTTCAATTTCCAACATAGTTCTCTTTGGATGCAAATTAGAAAACATTTTTCCTTGGGAGCTGTGTTGGAAAAGGCTACTCTGTGAATGGAGATAACTCTGAGATGTGGAAAAAAGAAGTGAGGAACCAAATAGGCCCCAGCCCCCTGGTGAGAGCCTAGGACAGAGAGGGCTTGAAACCTACTTTGCTTCTAGATTTTCTAGTAATTGATCTTAAAATTTTCTTCTGCTATCGATTCAAGACATTTTGAGCTGGGGTTTCTGTTAATGAAACTAAAGTAATTGTAAACCTGCAAGGATGATTTCCAAGGCAGGAAAGTTTGGATGAGAGGAGAAAAGGAGGAAAGTAAAACAAACAGTGTGGCCAAGCAGAAACTTTCTTGAGAGTTTGCCAACAGCAAATCTTGATCCCAACTGTCTGTCTGTCTATCTGTCTCTCTCTCTCAATCTCTTTCTGTCTTGCAGAGTATTTCTGGCGTCATTGTGGGTGAATGGCAACATATTTTCCAGCACACCCAGAAATGTGACTTTACCTAGAACTTAAGCCCCCACACACTTGGTTACCTTGTGTGTAAAGAAATCTAGTACCTGCTTCACAGGGATGGGGGAGGAATGAAGAAAATAGCACATGCAACTCAGTATACAGTCTGTGCTCGATACTCATGAATCTTTCTCTTGCTTTGGTGGTCTGACAAAGGAAGGCTTAATAATTAAGTCATAGATGAATGTTGAAGCATCTATTCAAAAGTAACTAGATCTATATAAATGCAAATGATGTTTCTAATGTAAATGATGTTGCTGCCAAATTTTATAAGACTTAGCTGCTACTGCTAAGTCGCTTCAGTCGTGTCCGACTCTGTGCAACCCCATAGACGGCAGCCCACCAGGCTCCACTGTCCCTGGGATTCTCTAGGCAAGAACACTGGAGTGGGTTGCCATTTCCTTCTCCAATGCAGGAAAGTGAAAAGTGAAAGTGAAGTCGCTCAGTCGTGTCCGACTCCTAGCGACTCCATGGACTGCAGCCCACCAGGCTCTTCCGTCCATGGGATTTTCCAGGCAAGAGTGCTCGAGTGGGGTGCCATTGCCTTCTCCGATAAGGCCTAGCATTACATATAATTATTTAATCACTTTCAAAACAACTTTTCAACAATAAGAATCTCAATGAGAGAGCAAATATGGCTTTTGAAATAGATACTGATGGATTTCCTGACATTTCTCTTTTTAATTGGAATGGTTATGGTACAGTTATATGGTTTTGCCCCTCTTAAACCTGGTGGGACTGATTGAAGGATAACTAAATTAATTAGGAAAGAAATTTACTATTTTTGATGAGAAAATACTTGAAGATACAGGAAATACTTGAAGTCCTGTGTTTTGTTTTTTTTTTCACTCTCAAATCCTAGACATTTATGTGAAGACTCAGCACATTTTCTTCTGGGCGTTTGCGTGAATGGGGCCTGGTACCTGGCAAGATCTAGGTCCTTTGCTGTTTACTCATGGTAAAGCCAAGTGCTATTCTTAAAAATAGTTGATCTATCAAGTTTAATGCAAATTCCCTTTGCATTAAATGGGATTCCCGCTCTGTAACCAGTAGATGGATGCAATGGTATATGTTTAGTTCATTCCAGCTTGAGTTAAATCTGTGGGCTTCCCCCGTGGCTCAGCGGGAAATCATCCTGCAGTGCGTTTGCTATAGGGAGGTTTTACAGCTTAAAATTCTATCCCAAAGCATTGTGGTCTCTGTGGTCTGTTTTAGGATCCCTCCTTCAGTTTATTGCAGGAGTTTTGTATATGTCATTTGTTTCCTATTTTATGCTGTTCCAAATTGTAAACACGCCACAAGTAATTTCCCTTTTTCTTCTTCAAAACCTTGTTTATTTTCTTTGGAATGCTTACAAACACATCTTGATGTTCTGAGGAGCTGTCACTTACATGCTGTCTGGGATCACACTGGCTTTGACCGTGAGAATTGGCATCTTGGAGATCTCATGAGAAAGGGCTCTCCATCAACATTCCAGACCTGGAAAATGCCATCCCATTGCCCCATCGAGTGAGTGTGGGCCACACTGAGACAGAACGGGGCATATTCTGTGATTCTTTGATGATGTGGATGAGCATTTTTTGAGTAACTTTTTATTTGGGCACAATGTTAGATTTATAGAGAAGTTGCCAAAGTAATACGGAGAGTTTCCGTGCACTCCTCACCCAGTTTTTCCTATTGTTAACATCTTACATTACCACAGTACATTTGTCAAAACTAACAAGCCAACATTGTTACAGTACTATTAAGTAAATTCCAGAGTTTATTTGTATTTCACAAGTTTCCACATTAATGTCCTTGTTCTGTGCCAGGATCCAATCCAGGGCACCACGCTGCATTCAGTTTTCATCTCCTTAATCTCTTGTCTGTGAGTTCTCAATCTCTCTTTGCTTTTTAGGATCTTGACAGTCTTTTGAAGAGATCTGGCCAGGTCTTGTACCAGTGTCTCTCGTTTTGGACATGTCTGACGTTTTGTCATTAGTTAGACTGCGGTTAAGGGATTTTGGAAAGAAAACCACAGAGAAGGTACCCCCTCACCAACGTGCATGTTATTGGGGGTACATGTTATCAACATGATTTTTCACTGATGAGGTTAACCCTGATCATTTGGCTACGGGAGTATTAGCCAGGTTGCTCCACTGTAAAGGTATTATTCTCCTTTTCTATACTTCAAACTCTGTTTGTTGGATGCAAATCACCAAGTCCAACCCATGCTCAAAGCGGGAGGGTTTAAGCTCCATTTCTAGAGGGATATCTACTTATAGTTGTTGGAATTCTTCTATAATAAAGCACTGGCCCCTCTCTCCTGAATGATTTTTAGAGATGTCAATGTAAGGGAAGTTTTCTGAAGCAGTGAGGGGTCTAGTGCTGGGTGTTTGGGAGAACTGTAATCTTTGATCTTCCCACCTACTTCCTTGAAAGCATTAGGATACGTGAGAAGTTTGCTCAGGCAGTCACTTCTACATCACCCAGACAATAGGACCACATGCTTTAGATCCTCTGGGGCATTTTTCCAAGCATGTTTCCACCATATGCCCACTTAGAACCTGCCTTACCCTTTAAGATCATGCCCCTGGTACCTAGGGCCCTGGACTTTTCTGCTCAAATGAACTTCCATGGTCTTCTTTTCCAAGTCTGAATTCAGAAGTCATCCTGGGTCACTGACATAGAAACTTCTAGGCCTGAAGGGTGGCCAAATGACTGCTGTGGATGGAGCCTGGCCTTGCAGCCTGGATGTCCGCATGTGTGGACAGAGATACAAGACAGAGCTGGATTTGGAGTGACCAAGTTTGGGAAGAGGGAAGTCCACAGGTTAGAGGTTGAAGTTGGTTCTCCCCTAGATGCCATCCTCCGATGTTCTGGTACAAATTCTGAGAATTCTACTTTGAAATCTGACCATCCAAGTTGTTGAAAAAGAATATCTGTTAAGGTAGGTGACTAGAACATATCTAATAGCTTGCTTCTGTGAGTGATGATTCAAATATATGGCATGTGTCCTCTATTTACACTCTTGCCCTAGGCTCTGAAAATATTTGAGGCATACCTGTTTATGCACAAAGTTGCATATGAGAAAATGTTGGAGCTATTGGCTATAATCTGCTCCCCAGCTCCAGCACTCTGGAATACCATGCCCTCCAGAAAACAGCTAGCACTGTGTCTCTGGGGTCTTCCCTTAGGACACAGTTTAACTTCTTTGAAAGGCATGAGTGGAGAGGCTTCTCTGCTGTCATCACAGAGGACTTGTCTTTGCTTTCATCTACCTAAAATCTCCTTTATCCGCTGACATCTTACTCTCACTCTTCCTCACCTATCCAGCACTCTATTTTCTAAAGTTCTACTGTTTTCCATGAAGATTTCCTTGATTCCACAGATGCCTTCTTCAAAAATATGATATTGTTACTGATTTGTAGCTGTGGGTTTCCACAGGTCACTGCCCTTTTCCTCTGGAAACTTTGAGTGCAGTTCTAATACAAGACTGTCAGGTTTGAATGAGCAGTAGCTCCTGAACTAGGGGTCTGCATGGCCCCAGCTCTAGGGTCTCCCAAGTTTTAACTGAGAACTCAGCATGGTTTTACACTCTATGTGCTAAGTACATTATATTTTAAGAGTCTATTTAAAAAAGATGTATATTAGAGCAGGGCTGAGAGAAATGCTTAAGAAAAGTGGAAATAGATGGTTACTCAGTAATCATTATTGATTCTTTCATCAAATCATGATTTTCTCCTAGGTTTATTAGAATATTTTCTGTAATTCATCTGCAGTCACTTATCTGACTCAAAAGCTCATTGAGGAAAAGATGAGAAGCTCTAGGATTTCCAGTAACCCTAGGAGGTGCAAGAGCCCTGCAGTATTGTCTACTCAAAGAGATTTATTTGCTCTTAGAGGTCACTTTTCTTTTTCAACCATGCATGGCACCTCAGCTCTCCTCTTTCTTATAATCTGTTTTTTTTTTTTCTTATAGTCTGTTTTTTTTTTTTTTTTTAAGTACCTATAAAAGAACTGCTTTTCATTGTTGTGATGAAGCCAACATCCACAGAAGGCAAGGGGACCAGAGAATGATGTCCAGGTTGGAAGGGACTTGTCCTCCTTTTGGGCCCCTTCTAACTAATCAAGTATTAAAGGAATATTATTCTTCCTAATTGTTTTTTAACAGTTTTCCTTCTCTAAAGATAATATATTCTTTTCCATGTTTCTAATTGTTGCTTTTGGAAATTAGGTCACCATGTCTATAAAAGAACATACTTAAAGGAGCAGAAAAAGAAATCAGGGTTTTAAAACAGAGATGTGAAATGATTTCATCATAAAAATTCTATAGCAGGGGTCCCCAACCTCCAGGATCTAATGCTTGATGATCTGAGGTGGAGCTGGTGTACTAATAATAGAAATAAAGTGCACAATAAGTGTAATGTGTTTAAATTATCCCCAAACCATTCTCCCCACCCCTCCACCCCTACCCTGGTCCATGGAAAGATTGTCTCCCACAAAACCGGTCCCTCCCGACTGCCAGTTTGTGTGGGGGCCTGTGTTGGCTTTCACTCTGGTGAGACGGGAGCTGCCAGAAGGGTTTGAGAAGAGGCATGAGAAGGCATGACTTGTGTTTCAAAGGGTTGCTCTGGGTGCCTGTGCAGAAGGGCCCAGGTAGAGCAGGAAGAGAAGCCAATGGCCAGTCAGCTCAGGAGGCTGCCGCAGCAGTCACGTGAGGGGTCATGGGAACGGGCCAGTGTGGTTATGACACAGATGACGAGAAGAAGGCAGATTCTAGAGATATAATTGTACATGTGTGTATATATGTACTTCCTACTAAGCAGTTTACTGAGATATACCGTGCAGTTCATTAATTTAAAATCTACAACTCAAGGGCTTTTAGTATAGACAAAGATTTATGCAACCATCTCCACTATTGACTTTAGAACATTTCCATCATTCCTAGAAGAAATCCTGTACCCCTTAGCCATCATCCCTCAATCTCCCCTCAGCCATAGCAACCCCCATCATGTTCTGTCTCTATAGATTGGCCCATTCTACATATTGCATACACATGGAGTCAAGCAATCTGTAGTCCTTTGTTATGGCTGGCTTCTTTGACTTAACAATGTTTTCAGCCTGGATATATTTTGATAGTAGCATTGAGAGAATTTGCTGACTAGGTTTTTTTCTTTTTTTTTTTTTTGAGTGGCCGAGATGAGGAAAACTGTAGGAGGTACAGGTTTGGGAGATTATCAGGAGTTTAGTTTTAGACATGCTATTTGAGATGTCTGTTGGATATTTAAGGTGAGAAGGTGAATTGGCATTTGATAAATGATTTAGGAGTCCAGGAGAGGAGGTCTGGCTAAAGTTAAAAATTGGAGAGCCATCAGCTCATACATGTAAATTTTCTCTTAATGAGATTGGTAGTTCCTGGAGGTGAAAGACCATTTTATATACTGATGCCCTCCAAGTTGGGCTTCCTAGATGGTGCTAGAGATAAAGAACCTACCTGCCAATGCAGGAGATGTAAGAGATCTGGGTTCAATCCCTGGGTCAGGAAGATCCCCTCGAGGAGGGTATGGCAACCCACTTCAGTATTCTTGTCTGGAGAATCTCAAGAATAAAGGAGCCTGGCAGGCTATGGTCCATAGGGTTGTAAAGAATCAGACACGTCTGAAGTCAGACATGACTTAGCATGCATGCATGCCCTCCAAGTTACAGGGATCTTCCTTACAAACATCTCATGTTCATAGTAGTGGACTATTACACAGAAGCTGGCCCAGTCTCCATTTTTACCAACCCGGAGGCTCAGCCCATGTGACAGATTCATGGGAGGGAGCTGCTCGAGCCAACTCTTTTAAGACTATCCCTTTGTCTACTTCCACAACGTCAGGGGTGCTCAGCCTGGAACCCTGGAACTGTTCTCCTTTGCTCATTCTTTGCACCTTGCTTTCCCAACCCATGACTTTCCAACCACTGACTCTCTTTCTGCTTTGTCTTACTCTTAGTATTTGATGGAGCAGATCATCTTCTCAAGTGCACCAAGCCTTAGGTTATCACATTCCAATTCTCCACCTCACTATCTTGTTGTAGAACAACCTGAAATGACTCACTCTAGTCAGCCAGCCTGTGGCCTTCTTACATGTTGCTCCTTTCCTCCAAGGCAGTTTCTCAGTCTCAGCACTATTAATGTTTGGGGCAGCATTTTGAGTTTTCATTATGGGGAGTTGCCTCGGGCATTGTCGGATGTTAAGCATGTTCCCCGGTCCTTAAACATCAGATGTCAGTACTGTGTCTCTGGAGAAGGCAATGGCACCCCACTCCAGTACTCTTGCCTGGAAAATCCCATGGACGGAGGAGCCTGGTAGGCTGCAGTCCATGGGGTCGCTAAGAGTCAGACACAACTGAGCGACTTCCCTTTCACTTTTCACTTTCATGCATTGGAGAAGGAAATGGCAACCCACTTCAGTGTTCTTGCCTGGAGAATCCCAGGGACAGGGAAGCCTGGTGGGCTGCCGTCTCTGGGGTCACACAGAGTCGGACACGACTGAAGTGACTTAGCAGCAAGCAGCAGCAGACTTAAGATCACTTTCATTTTTCTTTCTCTCTTTTATTTTCTCCTTTCTTTTTTCTCCCTCTTCTAAATTCATCTGTGAGCCACAACAAAAATGAAGACACCCCTACATGTTTTGTAGTAGAAGGGAAAATGAGACATTTTAATAAACTATCATGAAGAATCAGTGCTACCCATCTGGAAAGCTCTTAAAAATATACTAAAGGCCATCTCTGCAATATCATCTGTTGCTACCTCCTGACTGTGGCCTGATGTAAACTATTCGTTAAGCACCAACATTGGGTTGGATAAAAACCCATTTGGATTTAATTTAACACTGTAGCTATTGATTAGTAGTTTTCTAAGAGTGTGGCTTCCCACTCTTGAGGTCCAGCCTGGAAACAGTGAGAACCAAAGGGGTTGTTTGGGGATCACACACTTGAAGTTCCAATAAATGACTTTGAAATGAACTCTTGGGAAACAGAGTTCATTCTAAGCTGGTGACAGCATCTGCTTTTTATGACTGACTGACAGCACAGAGTCAGTGTGCAGAGACTGGAAGTGAGATTTGTCAAAGTGAGGGTGTTCCAGTGTGGCTTTAAACCAGCTTTGTTTCTAGCACACGAGATGGAGAGTTGAGAGGAACTGTGTTAAAAGTAGTTCCTGGCACCACCCAGCAGCATCCATTACATTTTTCAGTAAGTGCTGCTTTGCTAGATATTGTGAGGAGTTAAAACAGACATCATGGTCCTTAAGTAGTATTCTGTTTATTAAAGCAGGCAAGAAAAATAGGAAGAATGTACAGAAAATGCAAATATATGTAACTGCATTGATGTTGCCATCACCCTGAGAGCTGAATAATTGTTGCCAGTGGGGACAGGATGAATAAGGAGAGCCAAGTGGGGTCAGTCAATAACCACCCAGAATGAATTGCTCATCAGAAGCGAAGCTAGCACAGACTGATAAATAACAAGGTTATTTGGTCTGAAGAAAACCTGCTTCCTCTCAAGTCGGTAATTATATCAATACAGAGAAAAAGACAACTTGGCTTTTGCTGGTTTACGGCCAGATGATGTTGTAAATCAATTACACGTTCGCAGGCACCCTCTCCTACAGTTGCCTGGCAGGGTACAGGCAGCAGCTGATCCCCAGTTGCAGTGCCTGAGCAGCTTAATGACTGCCTTTGTACCTAGCGTGTGTCTGTGGAGGAAGCCTGGGCTCATGTCTATGTAGAGCCATGCTTGCAGACGTACCGTGCCCACTAATTACCTGGGGATCTTGTTAAAATGCAGATTCTGATTCAATAGGTCTGGGGAGGAGCTTAGGAATCTGTTTCTAATAAGCTCCCAGGTGATGCTCATCTGTGGAACATCTTTTGATCAGAAGACTACTGGGGAGAAAGAGAGTCCATCAGGGGAGAGAGAGAAGTGAAATCGAAAGAAGTGAGAATAAAAGTAAGCAATGTGCGGATTTAGTCTCCTCTCCAATCCCTCTTGTTTTGGATTCGTCTCTTTTCTCCCTTCGTGGCTCTTTACGTAACCCCCTGTATACACACTTGGCCAAGGGATCCTGATTCAGTGGCTGTGGGCTGGAGCCTGGGCACTAGGATTTGTAACCAGATGATTGGCTCCTCAGATGACTCTCACATGCAGATGGATTTGAGAGATGCTGATTAATCATCTTTTAAGAACTACTTACTGAGCTTGTCTTAATTCAACACATAGATTTATTATATGCAATTAAATTAATAAATGATTTTTGTTGTTGATCACCTGCATCTAATATGAACCGGAGTTTGTCTGTGTCCAAATTTGGATGCTCCGTGAGACGCAAGGTGCCAGCACTTCTCTCTTGGGCCCCTTGGGCCTCACAGCAGCTTCCCATTGCTACTGCTCCTTTGGGTTCTCGACAGCCTGTCGGAATCAAGACGCAGGATTCTAGGCCCCTGTTTCAGACCTAAGGAACTAGAACCTGCATTTTAATAGGAGCCCCACTTACATGCTTGAGCACTCCCTTTCTTATTTGTTATTTGTCTGTTCCTTGCTATGAGCCACCGGGGCTCAGGGCACCTGTGTGCCACTGGGGAGAATGGAGATGTCTGCTTTCCTTTCACCAGCTCTTCCCTCTGGGCCCATTCTATATTTTTAAGTCTATGAGATGACGGTGCAGCATCTTTCATCTTATGAAATCTTGCGCTTGTGGGGTGGAAATCTTTCTCTTATGAAGTCAAGTTTCTGGTTAGATGAATTTCCTTTTGGGTTTGTGCTGATTTCTTAAATGCCAGGGTTGGTTGGGGGCAAGGGGCATTCACTGAAATTCGCTGTCAGGTGGGTGGGTTCTCTATGTCTGACTGATTCTGGTTCTTATGGGGCATCTTGCATTCTAGTCACAGGGCTTCTGCTCAGAGATGGATGGCCTCATAATCACAACACTTTGAGTTCCCATTGGTGGCTCAGACAGTAAAGAATCTGTCTGCAATGCATGAGACCTGGGTTCAATTCATGGGTAGGGAAGATCCCCTGGAGAAGGGAATGGCTATCCACTCCACTATTCTTGCCTGGAGAATTCCATGGACATAGGAGCCTGGCGGGCTGCAGTCCATGGGGTCGCAAAGAGTCGGATGCGACTGATCGACTAACACTTTGGGTTTCTGTTACTCCTTTCTAGAATATCATCTTGACAGCCCAGGTTTCATAAGTGTCCCATTGATGAATGGAAGTATCTGTACTTGAAAATGAACACGCCAAAGTCAGCTCAGACTATTTTTCTCCCTGCAGCTTCCTGTCATTTGTGGTGTTCTCTTCATAAACCACAGGGCTCGGCAGTAACTCGCGGCTGTTTACAGAGCTCCGGCAGCAATTAAATCAAATTGGATCTGCTCTCTTAGTATGGTGAGGAAATAGACTGACATCCATTATGTACAGGCTGGATGTTGGGGGGGAACAAAAACAATTCTTGTCAGTTTTGTACATGTTCAAGCTCGGGAACATGTAAAGGAAGAGAAATCTGTGTGGAGTGAAAACAGAGGGCTATGTCACAAGCAGAATTGCTGCTGGAACTCAGCGGTGTTGGGCTGGGAAGAGAGGAGAGGAGAGGCCGGATCTCTGTGGTGGGGATGAGGGGAGCACGCGTAAGTGGACAGACACACGCCCCTTGGGGTGTCCTGGCCGGATGGCAGTTAGTCTGCCCTTCCTGATGTCCCAGAGACAGCCTGCTCTAAAAGGCGCCCCTGCCCTGCCTTCCACCCTGGTCCTGCTCCATCCTGTAACTCTCGTGTATTTCTTCACGAGGTTAATCACATTCTGAATTAACCCTATTTATTTATTTGATTACTTACTGTTTTTCCTTCCCACTGGAGTCTTAGCCACCTGAGAACAGGGATCTTATTTGTCTTGCCCATTGCTTCATTCACCATGAGTAGAGGCCATTAGGAGCTGTATTAATTTCCTGTGGCTGCCATAATAAGCTACCACAACCTGGGTGGTTTCAAACAGCAGAAATTTACTCTCTCCTGGTTCAGGAGGCCAGAAATCAGAAATCAAGGTGTTGGCAGCGTTGGTTCCTTCTGGAGGCTCCGAGGCACAGCTTGTTCCCTGCCTGTCTTCTAGCCTCCAGTGGTTGCTGGCAGCCACTGAAATTAGTTCCTTGGCTTGGAGCCACATGCTCATTCGGGTGCCCGCCTCCATCCTCATGTGGTCTCTTCCTCTTGTGTATCTCTGTGTGTTGTCTCCTCTTCTTGTTAGGACGTCAGTCATTGGATTATATCTACAAAGAGGCAAAAGAAGAGGTAGCAGAGGATGAGATGGTTGGGTAGCATCACCGACTCAATGGACATGAGCTTAGGCAAACTCTGGGAGATCATGAGGGACAGGGAGCCCTGGCATGCTTCAGTCCATGGGATTGAAAATAGTCGGACACAACTTAGCAACTGAACAACCACAAAAGACAGTCTTTCCAAATAAAGTCACATTCTGAAGTTCTGTGTAGACACGGATTTTTGAGGGACACTGTTCAACCCTCTACAGGTGCTCCACAAACTTTGTTGAATAAATGAGTCATGGGAGGTTTCCATTGACCTTCAGGTGTAAGTCCCAGAGGAAAGAGTGGACAAAAAGAAACAGGGGGGCTACCTGTGATTCTAAACAATCTAGGAGACAGTTCAATCTTAGCTGCTGAGGACAAAAGCCCAGTGTTCTCAGGAATACTCCCGTAGAAAGACACTGGAGAAAAGACTTAATTTTTTTCCTATGAAAGCTTGGTGGATTTCTAGGTAGGGGCCATCATGACATTCGCAGGGCTCTGGGACTAAGCTCCTCACATGTAACTGGGGGTTCTGACACTGGACCCAGAGCTGTGCTTCTTATGAAACTGAATGACCTGGGGGCACCAGCAGGGAAAAGTTCCAAGGAAAGTGGGAGCATCTTGAAGAAGTATTCAAATTTAAAAGTGTTTTGAAAAAGTACCAGAATCATCATGATGAGAAAAATAAGAATGTGCTTGGATTTCATTATACTGTGATTTAAGTTTTCTTTTGAATTTCATATCTGCTGGAGGCACTAGAATATTCTCAGCGCTCTCCAATGGGTTTAATCCAGCCCTTAGGGAACCTCAGTATCTCTTTCTAAGCTGTTGGCAGTTTCTGCTAGAGGTTTAAGTAGATTTCTCATGTCTGTAACTTGGATCACGCAAGATAAAGCCCAAAGCAGGTTTAAGACACTGAGGAATCGAGAGGCCCTGCCTCATGACATGGAAGTGACCTTTCTTTAGCCAGAATGGCATCTCTGAGGGATATTGACCAGAAAAAGGAAAGAGGAAAATGTGTTCTGGTGGAGACACCAGGGATGCCATACTACTTGAAGTCCAATCAGAGGAGAGCATCATCTCCTTCCCTTTCCCCCTAACATCTTGTGGGGGCACTGAGACACAAGCTGCCCACCCCCTAAGCAGGGTCCTGCTCTGTGGATCTTGGGATGGGTGATGTTCAATAGCCTGCTGGAGATTTTCTTTCTGCATTGTTGTTCCTTTGAGTATCCCCCAGCCTGTCTGTAGTTAGATATTCTATCTTGGTCTCAACCATTCTTGAAGGCATTAAAGCTCAGCTCAGGGAGTAGTATTTCAAGGAGAAAGGCAACAGTCTGGACAACTGGTAGTGAGTTGGCAAGTAAAGTTGGCAAGCGCAAATGATGAGCTGAGTTGTCGAGAAACAGGAGGCTGCCTGAAGCGCAGGTGACAGTCAGGATGAATCTCTGTGTGACGTGCAGGCATCTCCAGAAAGATTCAGAAACAGTTGAGGTAGGAAAATTCCTCCCCAAAGTAGGCTTCTTAAAGTTCTGCAGAATGGGTTTTCAAGCTGCTGAGTGTTAAAGGTAACACTGACTTGTGACAGTTGAGGAGATAGGAAACCTGGATTCTACACTCTAATTTATATTCACCCAGAGTTGTTGGCTTTTAACTTTTGCTATGTCCTGATTGAAGCTGTCTGCTGCTGTTAGATATTTTTCTCTCTTATTGGTATTTAGTGTCCATGGTGACTTTTCAGTTGATCTGCGCCTTGCTTATAAGGTACCACATCACCACCACTGCCCTGGCAGAGTGTGGTTGAGCTGCAGAACCTGGCAGCCAGGCTGAGCAGTGCTGTGCGTGGGGCCTGTGTGGAACTGGGGCTGTGCCAAGTCCTGAAAGGCAGACAGTCGTGTTCACTCACAGAAGTGCCGGCTGTGGCCAGGCATTGCATGGGAGAATCATTAGCATGTGATTTTTTTAAAAAGTGTCCCTTAATTCAGAGTGGCTGTATTTGTTTTTGTGTTAATAACTGACAATGTCCTATTGGGTGGACTCTGGAAATAAATGTTTCAAATCACGTGTCCTCTTAGAAAAATGACTGGAAGCTTGCACACAATTGCATTGTGTGGTTATCATGCTTGGGAGTAAAGTGAAAGCCTGGTGACTGACCTGCTCCCTTGCCTTCACACGAGGACGTTTGCTCTGTTCCGGGACGAGGGAGGTCCTCACCCATGCAAAGGACCCTGTGGATGCCCAGTTACTCCCAAGAACCCCCTCTGCTTCAGAGTTGATGACATCTTCTGCTCCCCAGCAGAGGGTTGAGCTTGAACTTTTTATGGGCCCTGATAGCAGCTGGGGATTCCTCTCCCCCTCTGTTTTCCTGCCACCCACAGCCTCCCGAGAGGCAGGATAAAAGAGAGTGTTGTTGCTTTTCCTTTCTTCTCTGACTTTGATTTTCTATTCCTCCTCTGTGTTTCGGAAAACAGTAAAACAAGCAAACAAATAAGATAGAGCTCAGTCCCCTCTGAGCTTTGCTTTCCTTCCTGGTCTCCCCTGCATCAACTGCCCTGCCCCCATGGTTCTGCTCCATTTCCCTGCTGGATTTCTTCTCAGTTTCTCCTCTTTCCTCTTTGTACTAGTTAGGATTTGAATTTGGCTGCTTCAAAGCAGAACAAATAACAGTGATTCAAACGAATGAAAGTTTGAATCTCACATGAAAAGATGTGCTGGTCGGTGATCACAGGGACCTGGGCTTCTAGCTTGTCCCACCCTCTTGCCAGGGAGTTACCTGGGTTCTCCATTGTTGACACTTTGTGGCCCGCACATCTGAATTCACTCCCAAATAGAGGGAGAAGGAATATATAGGGATACAGCACCACCTGGTAGGTCCTGGAAAATTGTCCTCAGCACTTCTACTTGCATGCTTTTGACTACATCTTTTGGCTACAAGACAGATTGGGAGAGGAAGTCTCTAGCTGGTGACCAAGCATTCCGCTAAAACCAAGGGATTCTGTTATCAAAAGGAGAAAGCAGAGAATGATATGAGGGGACAAATACCACTCATGCTGTTAAATTACATGCTGGAAAATGATAGAGGGTTATGATAAAGCAGATTAGATTCAAAGTAGCTAATGGAAAAGAAGAAGGAAAAAAATGTTCAACTACTCCAGTAAGTCCAAATATATTAGTCCCCCAATCATGCCCTATAAATACACAGACCCTAGAGCAGCCTCTCAGCACTTCTTGTGAAAAGTGAAAGCATTAGTCCCTCAGTTGTATCCGACTCTTTTCGACCCCATGGACTGTAGCCCACCAGGCTCCTCTGTCCATGGAATTCTCCAGGCAAGACTCCTGGAGTGCATTTCCAGTCCCTTCTCCACAGATCTTCCTGACCCAGGGATTGAACCCAGACTCCTTGATTGCAGGCAGATTATTTACTGTCTGAGCCACCAGGGAAGCCCCCTGCAGGTCTTACAGAGGGCAAAAAGAATTTCACGGCCATTTATGCTAAACCAACATGGCTCCCACCCAGCTCTCCCTCTCACTTGCTGTAAGACTTTAGGAAGTGACATAACGTCCCTGAACTTGAATTTCCACATCTATTAAGTGGGGACCGTAATACCTTCTTTGCTGTGATAGTTACAGATGATAATACGTGGAAGTTGATTCTTATGATGGTTGCAGCAAGGTGAGCTTGCAAGAAATGTTGGCTGGTGTAGTTTCCCACAAGATAAAAGTTGTTTTGGAAGCTGTACTGGATGTCCCTGAATTAGAATCCACAAACAGAAATGGCAATTGCTGATTCCAATGATGGCATTGGAACTCTGTGATGAGGACCTGGGGGGAGCTCCTTATGGAGCCTAAAGGAAGGATTCTTTTGGGTGTATTATTAGGTTAGATATTTCCAGAAGGAGAACTTGAAGGCAAGAAAATTGGAGGTGGTACAGGAAACACTGATAGGAAGTGGGGAAGTGAGAGAAGGGAAGGAAACCAACCTCATTAAGCAGATTACTGCTGTGTGCAGTGGGACACAATCTGCTGGGCAATTCTGGAGACAGTGTAGAAATAGCTCAGGTTATCCCACCTGAAGAGCTAGCCATCCACCAGCTTCCACCCGTTATGGGTAGAAGTCAGCTCCAGAGCCTATTAACCCCCTGGCACTCTGCCACTCCCTCTTCTGGCTCAGTAGGCCAGGGAAAGCCACCTGGCAAAGAGCCATAGGTGCATGCAGGTGGGAGCCACCGGGTTGGCTTGTGCTGAGAATATAGGTGAGATTCTCACAGAATGGCTTCTGCTGCACTGGGTGGCCTCACCCGGGGCACAGACCTTCCCCTGTGGTCTGAGAGTGAAGCCCGGGGGGTGAGAAGGCCCATCCTCTTCTTATAGCTCTGCTTCCACTCTGTTCAATAGAGAGTAATTCAGTCATTTTCTGTGTTTAATAAACAACCAGATCCCTTTGGTGACTGCTGTGAATCAGTGCCCAAGGATTTTGTTTTTCCTAAAACAAAGGTTGATGTGCAGTTAAGGTTGATGTACAAGGTTCAAGACCTTGTACCTCATGGATCAGTATAATCCAGCAGAAGGTGTTTCACGATGGTGACGTGGGAGGATTCTGCAGTCACCTCCCGCCACGGCCACACCTAATTTACAGCAAATCTACATGTGGAACAATCTCCTCTGGAAGAGGCCTGAAAACTAGCTGAGCAACCCCTTCATGTCTGCAAGGAAGCAAATGATGGGGCAGGCTGAGATGCAGTCCTGCCCGAAACACTACCCCGGGCATGACAACCCACCCTGGGAGGAACTCCACACCTAAGGGTTCTCCCTGAGGAGCAAAGGGTTTAGGCCCCATGTCAGGTGCCCCAGCTTTTAAGGCCTGAGCCTGAGGACAAGCCTCCAAACACCTGGCTTTGAAAACCAACAGGGCTTGTGTCCACATGACCAAAAGGGTTGTAATGAGCTGGGGAAGGGCTGGTGCACAGACTAAGTGGCCACGGCATGCTCAGACCACTGTTTGAAAAGTCCTGGACTTTTTGTCAAAGAGCTGCACCTGCTGATCTTGATCTTGGGCAGGCATCGTTTTGAATCTTGTTAAACCCCGTGGGCTCTTTTTTCAGTTTAGACTTAATGGGCACCATTTTCCCATTCTCCCACTGCCAGTTTCACAGCATCAGTGGTTCTCATGGGGCAGCATTCGCGGACGTCATTGGGTGCCTTGGTTTCTACAGCAGCTGCCCAGGGGCACCCCTGATGGTCTGACTCTGGAGGTGGGGACCTTGAGCTCCTGGGTCCCTGGGATGGTAACATGCCACCCGCAGGGGACTGCATAGATGGTGGACTGAGATACTCGCAGTCTTTCCGAGAAAGAGGCCTATTTGCTTGTTCTGGAACTTTGGTTCAAAGGCAGGCTTCTGGCCTGGCACCCTCCTCCTAGGGGCCAGGAGGGGGGCTCTCGGAACAGAGGCAGGGGGATGCCGTCTTTGCACCCTCCCTCTGCTGGGCTCCAGCTCACTGATATTGTCCAGAAAGGCACTTAGACACTTGTCTGGAGCTCTGAGTTTTGTGACTTTCACTCTGGGGACACCTCTAGATCATCTGGCCAGAGGGACTTTTGCATGCATACTAAAGGGTGGTATGTATTTGCATATTTTAAAACCTGCTTCCTGAGAGTCTGGCTTCCAATCAATCTGCGTCTAGGTGCTGACTCAAATCCCTCCTCCCCTGCCTTGGGACAGTGACAGGTCTTGGCATACCCTTAATCCCTGGGAGCGATTAAAACATGAAATAGGCTGCTTGGACACTCAAAAATGTTTGAGAGGCAACCAAGAGCCAGGGCAAGATTGAAGGTTCACTTCCTATAAAAGGCCACTGCTTCAAGACTGAGAGAGAGAATTGTTTCCTCTAATATACAGAATCCAAAAAAGAGGGTCAAGCAAAATGAGGAAACAGAGGAGCATGTTCCAAACAAAAGAACAAGATATAACCTCAGAAAGAAGCAATGAAACAGGAAAAATTTGGCAGTTTATCTTGTCATCCAGGGGTGAGATTCTGACTTTGCTGCTGCTGCTAAGTTGCTTCAGTCGTGTCCGACTCTGTGTGATCCCATAGACAGCAGCCCACCAGGCTCCCCAGTCCCTGGGATTCTCCAGGCAAGAACACTGGAGTGGGTTGCCATTTCCTTCTCCACTGCATGAAAGTAAAAAGTGAAAGTGAAGTTGCTGAGTCGTATCCGACTCTTAGCGACCCAATGGACTGCAGCCCACCAGGCTCCTCCGTCCATGGGATTTTCCAGGCAAGAGTACTGGAGTGGGGTGCCACCGCCTAATCCAGATTCTGACTCTGCTTAATCACAATTATGGTCATAATGGATTGAGTGCTTCCACAGTAATAGGGACTGTGCTAAGCACATTGCCGTGTAATCTCGTTAACGCTCATGACTTCCCTGTGATATATGCATTATTCCCATTTAGCAGCTACAGAAGTTGAGGCTTAAAAGTTGGGACAGATTATAAGATGGTCATCAGATGGTATCACATGCTTCTTTGCTTTTATAAGACAATGAATGCTTATGTCTAAGACTTGGAGTCTTAGGTTGGGTTTGCATGATTCTGCCTTAAACTATTCAGAAGGTAGATGTCACATACACACACTTGGAGCTCTGTCTCCTCTGGTTGTTCCTTAATTTTGCAACATTGCCCGGCTCTTTTCCTCTTCCTCCCCCTGCCTTTTTAATTTTTTTACCTCTCAAATAGCTTGAGCCTGGAAGAAGAAAGAAAACTTGCCGGAGGTTACTAGCTGTGTGGTAGGAAATGAGAGCAGAAAGATACAAGGTATTTGGCAAGGGCGACCCCAGTCAAACATTGCTCATCTTGCTGTGTGGCTGCGGTGAGGCAGCCTCTACAGCTTGTATGGGGAGTGCTCTGTGTAGAAGGCCAGCTTCTCAATTTACTTTATAAAATAAGTTTAGTACGTCTGAAAGTTCTTCTTCCTATTGTGCAAAATCAGAGTGCAGATTGCTAACAGCTTTCTGGTCAGTCTGCCTTAACCCTGCTGGAGCAAACCTACCTAGGGATGCAGCTAAGTATTAATATTAATAGATATGATGTGTTTTACATTCTTGGCCCTCTTTCTAGGCTGCATTATGAGCGCCAGTGGGGAGAGCAAATCGTATTACAAAGACATATTTCCAATCTGTTAGCTCAACATTTAACTCCTTTTATACAGCCTGGTAAATAGCCCTCAGATGGTAATGAATTCTAATTGTAGCCAAGGAGGAGGAAAAAAGGAATGCAAAGCTCCACTCCCTGCAATCCCTTGGAACAATCTGGTCCTTCAGAAGAGGCTGCTTTCAGAATCACAATTTCTAAATGAAAGGTCTGATTGAATTTGTGCTGGGCAGCCTGGGTGAGTGGATGTGTGGCTGAAAATCCTCCGATGTTCTGCAGGAGCTTGTTAGCAACTTGTTACTCCCCGTGGTTTCTCTTTCATAATTGTGCACAGCAGGCTGGCATGAAGAGTGTAACCTTTCTTTGAAGTGTGAAAATGCATTAACTTATGGTATCATTTTGAAGTCATGACCAGCCTTGGAGTGAGCAATATGGAATAAATATTCACAGGTGACGCTGCACTGTTAAGGGTTTTTTATAACTCTTTCTCTCCTTTCCATTTCTGTTAGCACCCTTGCAATTGCTAAAATAAATAAATAAAAGTACCTTTTTAGGCTGTAAAGAATAAAATCTATATCTCTACAGATGGTGACTGCAGCCATGAAATTAAAAGACGCTTACTCCTTGGAAGGAAAGTTATGACCAACCTAGATAGCATATTCAAAAGCAGAGACATTACTTTGCCAACAAAGGTTCATCTGGTCAAGGCTATGGTTTTTCCTGTGGTCATGTATGGATGTGAGAGTTGGACTGTGAAGAAAGCTGAGTGCCGAAGAATTGATGCTTTTGAACTGTGGTGTTGGAGAAGACTCTTGAGAGTCCCTTGGACTGCAAGGAGATCCAACCAGTCCATTCTGAAGGAGATCAGCCCTGGGATTTCTTTGGAAGAAATGATGCTAAAGCTGAAGCTCCAGTACTTTGGCCACCTCATGTGAAGAGTTGACTCATTGGAAAAGACTCTGATGCGGGGAGGGATTGGGGGCAGGAGGAGAAGGGGACGACAGAGGATGAGATGGCTGGATGGCATCACTGACTCGATGGGTGTGGGTCTGAGTGAACTCTGGGAGTTGGTGAGGGACAGGGAGGCCTGGCGTGTTGCGATTCATGGGGTCGCAAAGAGTTGGACACGACTGAGTGACTGATCTGATATATATATATACACACACACACACACACACACACATACACATTAAGCATTTTTGTTGGTGGTATAGATCAGAATAAAGCATCAACTTTTTTCCCAGAATTACATTTATTTATTCATTAAATATTAATTGATCTGTGACTCTGTGCTGGGTCCTGACTGAATACAAGGACATAAAGAAGAAGACATAAACCCTGCCCTCAAAAACCTCACAGCATTACTCATAAAATAAATCAATGGCCCATGTTCATTGCATGGCTTCTTGGGTGTCAATCAAGAATGATTAGACAGCTTATAATTCATTAAACATATTCAGATATAAATGATAACCCTTCAGAATATATACGTCAATCCCAATCTCTCAGTCCATCCCACCCCTCCCTCCCCTTCCCCCCTTGGTATCCATACATTTATTTTCTATGTCTGTGCCTCTATTTCTGCTTTGCAGATAAGTTCATCTGTATCATTTTTGTAGATTCCACATATATGAGTTAATGACTGAAGCAACTTAGCAGCAGCAGCAGCAGCGGACAATATTAGTTTTTCTCTTTTTGACTTATTTCACTCTATATGACTAGGTCCACCCGTGTCTCTGCAAATGGCGCAATAAGTATAAAATAGATAACTAATGAGAACCAATCATACAGCACAGGGAACTCTACGCAGTACTCTGGGGTGACCTAAATGAGAAGAAAATCCAAAAAAAAGGGGATATATGTATACATGTAGCTGATTCACTTTGCTATACAGCAGAAAATAACATAACACTGTAAAATAACTATACTGCAATAAAAAAAACAAACAAGCTATGCTCCAATATAAAATAAAAACTGAACAAACCAACAAAAACCACCCCCCCCCGCACTAATTGTATATAAGATCTTTTTTTGGCATATGTACTTGCTTTGTACAGTGAAAATATTAAAGAGTAATATGTTTTTATCATAGATATCAACATTCAGACTCTAAATTACTCTGCTACAGGCCTGAAACATGGGATGTAATTATATTTTTATTGCATTGAGGGAAATTTCATAAGTCCCAGATATTGGTGAATGTCCCTGCTAGCAACCCCTCCATATTTATCTGCATTGCCTTCACTCTTTTCTTCTTACTTTTTCTCAACCCGCCCTCCTCCTACTTTTTTTTGAGCAGTGAGAGGGATATCTCTTCCAGTGCAAGGTTAATTCTTAAAACTTTCCTTCAAGTCTCATCCCTTCCTACCTCTCTAAGGTATCTATCTCAAGTCCCTGTCCCACTTCTTGCTTTTGTAGAAGCTCCCTTAATAATGAGGTTAAGTCTATCAAGATGTCAAAGTAGTCTAAACCCAACAGATTAAAAAAAAATCCCCTTCCTGAACTTCATGCCCACTCCTGTAATGGCCCTGTCTCTTCTTATCTCTCTCCTGGTCTCTTGTAGATAACTAATCTTTCAGAATGACTTATCTACACAGATTTCCTCCTAGTTTTCTCCCATTTCAAAACAGTGATCTACGAATGCATCCTCTTCTCCCATGAAAAGCCTTCCATCAATTCCCTAATGACCTTCTAGTTGCAAAGTTAATGAATATTTTCCATTTTGACTTTATTTCTCTGCACTATTGATAACTATTGATCACTTTCACCTTTTAAAATTAACTTAAAATATATACAAATATGGTACACACTCTAGGTGAAATATGACATCAATCCTGGGGGTACACCATGTGGTAATTTACAGGCCCCTTCTCTTGTCTATGACTCTCCAGCCTTACTTTCTTAAGGACCTTTTTTTTTTTTGACAGTCTCTTGTATGTCCTTCCAGAAATATTCAATTCAGATTCAATATGGAAAAAATACAAGGAGATCATGCCACACATATCATTCTTCAGTGACCTCTTTTCATGTAATGTCTGTTAAACATCTTCACATATCAGCACATCGTTGTAAACTCTCTCCTTCTGAAAAGATCCTGCTCACCAACCCACAACAGTGCTCTTTCTTCTCTCTGTAAGCATCTTCTAGTCTCCTCCGCAAGGACCAGTGTCTGAGTCCTGTTCTAGGGTATCTGAGTCTCAGCTCCCACTGTTTCTATGGCAGAGACCATCAAATGCCATTCACTACTGTATGCTCTTTTACTCTAAGCTTTATCTCCTGGCAAGATCACTTTTCTGACTTCCATACTTAATTGCCTATCATATGCTTCATCTTGAATAGACTGCAGAAATGTGGAATGTAACATATCAGGAACTCAGCTTATGCTTCTTCTCTGTTCTCATTTCCCAACCCTTCTTCTTATCTCTAATTTCCAACCGTAGTGACTGCTGTCTCACCCAACAAGTTGCTAGTGTCAGACACCTGGAGTCATCATTCATTTCTCTGTGTCCTTTATCTTCATGTATAATCATCAAGTCTTTTTAAACTCCTAACTGTTTTTTTAACACAATCACTTATTTACATCCCATTGTTATTCTCCTCATATAAGCCACCAAATTTCTCATCTAAAGTGTTACAATAAACCTCTTTATAAATAACTCTTCCTGTAGTCCTATATTCTCCCCACCAGAGTCTTATTTCTAAGATACAAAATAAGACAAAGTTTGAATTTCTTCATAAAGCTAGTAAGAGACTATCCCCCATCACACTCATTACAATTCTTTTTCTTTTATATTCATCTGCCCCTCCCTCTATACTGTGGGCTTCCCTGGTGGCTCAGATGGTAAAAAATCTACCTGCAATGTGGGAGGCCCAGGTTTGATCCCTGGGTTGGAAAGATCCCCTGGAGAAGGAAATGGCAACCCACTCCAGTATTCTTGCCTTGAGAATTCCATGGACAGAAGAGCCTGGTGGGCTACGGTCCATGGGGTCAAAATAGACAGACATGATTGAGCAACTAACACTTTCACTTTCACTTTTCCCTCTGTACTAGAGACCTGCTGAAACAACAGTTCTCTTATTTGCATCTCTGTTTGTCCCTACCACCTGGCCAGAGGGACAGCATCATCAAATGTTGTCTTCAAGAGAACTGACAGCCCTTTTCCAATTATCACTTTGTTGATTGGGAGGCAGATGTCCATGTGCTATGCTGGTCCTTTCTCCCAATCTCTGCTTATCCGCAAGTTGTTTATTTTTATTTTAATTTCTCAAATAGGGACTGGATTTCTAGATTCTTTGTAGAATTAGGAAATTGGCCACCTCATGCGAAGAGTTGACTCATTGGAAAAGACTCTGATGCTGGGAGGGATTGGGGGCAGGAGGAGAAGGGGACGACAGAGGATGAGATGGCTGGATGGCATCACTGACTCGATGGACGTGAGTCTGGGTGAACTCCGGGAGTTGGTGATGGACAGGGAGGCCTGGCGTGCTGTGATTCATGGGGTCCCAAAGAGTCGGACACGACTGAGCGACTGGTCTGATCTGATCTGAATAACTTTTTCCAGCATTTGCTCTAATTTATATGCATGTCTGGTCTGTGATGTCCTTCCAGGGCTCAGAGGGGCCAAAGCAGTGTCTACCCTTGGTGTTGGAAACCTCTGCATTGCAGCTTAGAAAGTCATAAGGCTGCAGCTAGTAGACAGTGATGGCATTGGCCTAGAAGAGACCTGAATTCTAGAACTCCTGAGAACTGATTATGTGCCAGAAGAGAAATTGGGAGGATTAGAAGAATATAAAATGCCAAAGAAAGTAAAAAATGCACAAGACTTTACTATAGAAGTAAAAATTTATTACTGGCAGCAGAAAATCTATTTGGCTTGAAGGATAATATGTCTCTAGAGCTCTCCTCACAAGAAACCTATATATCCTGGATTTAGTCACTAGGGCTAGCCTGTGGGGCTGGATCTGGGCAGCTCCTAGAAATCCTTGATGCTTTGACTTAATGATGGATTAAGAGGTATGATGGATGCACAAAATATTTGGAATGTGAATATATAAGGTTTCTGATTGGATTTGGGGAATGGGAGTAAGAGAGATTGGAAATAGGTTTCTAACTTGGATAACTAGATAGGTGTGTGTGTGTGTGTGTGAGCGTGTGCGTGCACGCATGCACATACGTGCTCAGTCGTGCCTGACTCTTGTGTCCCCATGTCCCTCCTCTGTCAATGAAACTTTCCAGGCAAGAATATTGGTGCAGAAGGGGTTACCATTTCCTACTTTAGGGGATCTTCCCAACCCAGGGATTGAACCTGGTGTTTCTTTTTTCTCCTGGATTGGCAGGTGGATTTTTACCACTGGTGCCACCCGGGAAGCCCACTGGATAGATGGTGGTCCCACAAAAAGTGTAGAAAATAGAATGAGAAGTAGGTTTGAAGGTGAATACTGTGGTTTTAGTTTTGGTTTGAGTTCTCTGGAAGATATCCAGGTGGAGATACAAGGCTGTGAAGCTTGTGAGGAGTATTATGTTAGAGATAATAGATTTGGAGAATTCCTTACCATATACATAGTAACTGAAATCAGTGCAATGGGAAGACTTAGCTCTTCATTTTCTCTACACGTATAGTTCAGGCAAGGCTCTCCCACTTACACTTGCTACGTTTACTACAAATTCCCCCACTAGATCCTCCCCTTTCTTGAATCCAGCACTGTCTTCTGAAATCCCAGCAATCTCAGGAAACCCAAGTGACTCTTTGTATCCAGGAGAGGGAACGTTAACATGAAGAGTGGGAAAAGTAGTGGTGCCCCCACATTTCAGAGTTAAGTGGAGACTGAAGACCTCACTGGGGACTCACTCATCTGTCAGAAAAGCAGGCGGGACCCCCACGAGAACACCAGTCACAGAAGTTAAGTCAGAAGAGCTTCACAAAAGAGAGGTCAAGGAACCACTTATCTGAATTTTCTCCAGTGCTGGTGAACTCCAGGCTGCCTTGGATATATTCTCCAAGAAGCTAGTGACCATAATTGCCCTATTGCTTGTTAATTGCTATGATATTTTTTCAAGGGGCAAAAAACTACTTCGAGAAACTACATTTAAAATGAGTCACATATGGGACTTCGCTGGTGGTCCAGTGGTTAAAATCCTGCGCTTCCATGGCAGGGAACACAGGGTCGATCCCTGGTCAGGGAACCAAGATTGCACATGCCATGTGGTGTGGCCAAAAAAAAGAAGAAAGAAAATATAAAATGAGTCACATACCAAGTCCAGTCTATTGTCAGGAGGCTCAGCCAGCTCTGACTCAGACCCTCATCCTTAGGAAGCTATCTCATATCTGTTGACCACAAGGATGGATATGTGCCACTTCAGGATGAAATTTTAAAAATGTGTTTTGCTTAAAAATTTTTTAAATAATTTTTTCAAGCGGTTTAGTGTTCTCAACAAAATTAAGAGGAAGCTACAGAGGTTCCCGTATGCCCCGTACATGCATGGTCTCCTTCATTATCAACATCCCACACTGCAATGCTGCATTTCTTACAGCTGATGAGCCCTGGCACATCATTTACCACCCCAAATCCATAGTTTACATCAGGATTCACTCTTGGTGTTATACATCTTATGAAAGGAGCGAAAGTGTTAATTGCTCAGTCGTGTCTGACTTTTTGTGATCCCATGGACTGTAGCCTGCCAGGCTCCTCTGTCCATGGAATTCTCCAGGTCAGAATACTGGAGTGGGTAGCCAGTCCCATCTCCAGAGGACCTTCCTGATCCGGGGATCAAACCCATATCTCCTGCACTTCAGGCAGATTCTTTCCTGTCTGAGCCCTAGGGAAGCCCCACTGGAACACTGAGTAATGATATTAGCATGTCTCAGGTGGTGCTAGTGGTAAAGAAGCCACCTGCCAGTGCAGGAGACACAAGAGATATGGGTTTGATCCCTGGGTCGGGAAAATCCCCTGGAGGAGGGCATGGCAACCCACTCCAGGATTTTTGCCTGGAGAATCCCATGGACAGAAGAGCCTGCTGGGCTACAGTCCAAAGGATCACAAAGAGTCAGACAGGACTGAAGCAACTTAGCACACACACACACACACACACACACACACACAGAGCAATGCATCTTTTGAACAACATGTTTTGATTAGGTTGAAAAAATAAGCAGTAAAATTTTAGTTTAGAAAAGCTCAATGTGGGAAACATACAACCCTAACCTAACTCTTGAACAAAGGGTTCAGTTAAGATGAAGGTCATGGTTGAAGTACATCAGTTGATTATCTGTTTTGCACATCACTGTAATTTTTTTAGAAAGACATTTCACAGTTTGTTCACCAATGTTTTGATGAGGCCATGTTCTGATATTCTCTACAAACAACAGCGTCCCTTTCCAGCAAAGATGATCCCAAGTACGGGTTGTATTGCTGGAGATTTTAGAGAGGGACTCTGAGGCAGGCGTGGGGTAGACAGGCAGCAGGAGCAGTTCTCTCAAGTATGGAGTGCTTGTTCCAGCCACATGTGTCATATTTGTGTTAAGGCCACTGGAAAATGAGTTCCTGAGTATCAGGCGTTATGTTGATTGCTTCCCACTCATATATTCTTGTGTAGGTACTATTATCTTCATTTTACCCAGAATGGATGAACTTATCCAAGGGCACATCGTGTAAATTGTAAACATTCATGGTTCATGAAGTCCTCAGTGGAGGAAGACTTCTTAAGAAAAAGATGAGGTGTACACTTGATTTGGGGAACACAATGCCCTTATCATAGAATTGTTTTTGTTTCAGGGCCAATAACCACAATATTTTTCCAGCAAGATACTGATGTTTTGTCTTTTTTTTTTCCCCCACTCACTCAAATGAGTCAGAGACTTTTAAAAGCTTAAAAAGGTAATTGAATAAACTGTCCTTGTAAAAGCACTCTGGGTTTAAGGAGGTTTGACCATTCCAGCTTATGTTAAAGATGGAAAATTATGTTTTTAAGATAATTACATGTTCCTTTTGATAAAGCAAAAACATTCACAAACACAGATGTAGTTTCAGACTGGTCTGCTGAGCCTGTTGCCAGCTGTGATTAACTTGTGGTAACGACTCTTCTCCTCCCTAGGGAGAAGCCAGCCGCTCAGGGTGGTGAGGGGAGGTGGTGAGGAAAGAGTAGACTGGCTTAGTAGGGTCACACTTCACATGCAGCTCACACTTTACCTTCAGAGGCCACTGACTTAACTTAGGAGGTCAGGCATGTTACACACTGATGGTTAAGAAAGGACATGTAAGAGGCCTTGGGATACACCAGCTAAAGTTGTATGCTGCTAAGTCACTTCAGTCGTGTCCGACTCTGTGCGACCCCAGAGACGGCAGCCCACCAGGCTCCCCCGTCCCTGGGATTCTCCAGGCAAGAACACTGGAGTGGGTTGCCATTTCCTTCTCCAATGCATGAAAGTGAAAAGTGAAAGTGAAGTCGCTCAGTCGTGTCCGACCCCTAGCGACCCCATAGACTGCAGCCCACCAGGCTCTTCCATCCATGGGATTTTCCAGGCAAGAGTACTGGAGTAGGGTGCCATTGCCTTCTCTGTAAAGTTGTATAGCTACTTGCAATGTAATATTTCAACAGAGTGCTTCTGTAACTTGTATAGAACTCATATCCACTGATGGTTCCTCCTCTGTGTCCTTTGCTGGTTCCTTTGCATCTTCCAGATCTCTTTACCTCCCAGAGCCAGGTCCTATTTTTCTCTAACTGCATTTACCATATTATCTGAATTCATCAAGTACCACCTGAAAGGTGATGAGTTCCAAAGTTAAATCGTCAGCCCAACCTCTCCCCAGACTCCAAACTCATTTTGAATGATCTCCTTAACATTTCCTCTTGATGTCTAGTAAATTTCCTAAACTCATCACGTCCAAAATGGACTGATCTCCTAATCACCAGCCTTCTATTTTCCTTTCTGTATCTTAGTGAAATTCCATCTTTCCTGTTGCTTAAGCTAAAGAACTTTTGAGTCATCCTTGACTCCTCCCTCTCCTTCTCTACATGTAAACCATCAACAGGGACTTCCCTGGTGGTCCAGTGGTTAAGACTCTGCGATTCCACTGCAGTGGGTTTGGGTCCTTTGTTGGGGGAACTGCTAAAGCTGAAACTTCAATACTTTGGCCACCTTATGCGAAGAGTTGACTCATTGGAAAAGACTCTGATGCTGGGAGGGATTGGGGGCAGGAGGAGAAGGGGACGACAGAGGATGAGATGGCTGGATGGCATCACTGATTCGATGGACGGGAGTCTGAGTGAACTCCGGGAGTTGGTGATGGACAGGGAGGCCTGGCATGCTGTGATTCATGGGGTCACAAAGAGTCGGACACGACTGAGTGACTGATCTGATCTGATCTGAATATACTGCAAGCTGCACTGGGGGAGAGGGGCAAAAAAAAAAAAAAAAGTATACAAGCAACACAATTGCTCTTGGCTATATCTCCAAAATATATCTGGAAGCTAACCACTTCTTACCATATCTATCTCTGTCCCCCTGGGTTCAAACTACTGTCTTTTCTTATCCCTCTTGTCTCCACTATCTGTTCCTAACTCAGCAGTCAGAGGAATCTTTCTAAATGAGGTTTAAAGACATTCTGTTCTTCTGCTCAAAACCCTCCAGTGGTTTCCTTCTCCTCTTGTTACTCCCTTCCCTCCAGCCACACTGGTTTATTTCTCTGAGGGTCATTGACATGCCAGGCACAACTCACACTAAGACGGTTTGTTAAGACATGGATTTCCGGACCCCGCCCCCGGAGTTTGTGATTCATCAGGGCTGGGTTGTGATTGGTTAATTTGCATTTCTGAAAGTTTCCAGGTGACTTTGTTGCTGGTGTTGCAGGACAACACCTTGAAAACCACTGGTGGTGTGCTGATAAATCAGATCCCTGAGAGAGTGGGTGGAATGCCTGAATGAAGTATCTGCTGCTTTCTCTGATGTGAATACCCCCACCTCAGCCAATTTTAACTTCTCAGCCCTATATCAGTTGGCTCACAAAATTCCTAAAAATTTAACAATCGCCTCTCAGAAGCACACCCTTGGAATGGAGCCACTGATTTAGGACAATTCTCCAGACCCTGCTTAGGGAACAGGATTAAGGAAAGGAGTGATCACTTATTTTATAATTACAATGTGCAGGTCAGTGTTTTGGTCCTTGACATAAAATGTTTAATTTTGTCCTAGTAACAAATCTGTGAGGTTGTATTTTTTTATTTCCATTTTTTTTTTTTTTAAGATGAGGAAATTGAGAAGTCAATTATTACTTTTCTGAGTCACATAACTGAGGTTTGAATTCAGGACTGAGTGAACACAAAGCCCCTCTCCCTCAAAAAAAAAAAAAAAAAAAAAAGGCCCTGAACCTCTGTGGATGGCATCATATGACTGTAGTCATCAGCATAGGGCTAGGAAATGAAAAAGTGAGACGCTAAAAGTAACCTATGGCACAGGTATAGATGTAAGCTGACCTTAGAGGTGGCTGAATTCTGTTCAACTAGGTTTTTGGAAAAGAGCTCTGGTGAGTAAACTTATATACAAAGTAGGCTAGCTATGTGGGGACTGCAGCCCTCAGAACTGGTCACAGCCCATGGGCCAAGTGCAAGTGGAGAACATGTTTCTTCCCCTGGTGACTGCCTGATAATACAGGAACTGGTAAGTGCAGATCAAAGGAGACAGCATAGCTTGTGTATTGAGAATTCTGGTGCCAGGTGCTGAAATAACCTTCCTTTGAGGGCAAGTAAATTCTCTCAATTGATGCAACAGAAGTTGCTCCAAGCAAAGGGTCCACTTGCTCCCCTGCTTAATTGCCTCACTAACCCTCATTCTGGATTGAGCTTCAATCCCTTCACTTTCTAAGCTTGGAACCCCTGGGACAGGTTTCCACTGGCATGCTTTGCAAGCAACGGGGGCAATTATCCAGGCATCAGAACTGCGTTCCTCAGGTCTTTTCTAGCCAAGCTCAGCCTCTGTTCCTCCAAATGGCCTGGAACACTGCCCTCTGTCTCAGCATCCCGTGCTGGTGGAGACCTGATCTCAGGCTGGGCAGTCTGGCTCTCTGGCCCAAATGAAAAGGCTTCAGGTCTAAATGTTAATCACCTAAGGCTGACCCCAAAGTCCAAGGCAGTGCAAAGTGAAGTCCAGTGTGATGAAAATCAAGTTGCATATTCTGAGCTAGTTTGATCGTCATACTTGGCTACTGGGTGAAAAGCTTTTCAGCTTCTGTTGTTCCCAAAGCGTTTCAACACGGCTCAAAGTGACAGAGGAAAAGTAACCCCAAAGAAGACTGGAGAAGATTCCATCTCTCATACGGATGGGCAAGCAAGGGCTATTCCATTATGTTTTTTTGAAAATCAGTACCTATTCATTCATCCAAATGCTTTTAGAGCAAGTACAGTGGGAAGCTAGAAGAGAGAGACTAGAGAACACTTCTTAGAAAGCTTTAGGAGGGATTTTTGGAGATGTAGTTATGAGGTCATGATAGTAGGAGGAAGGGGGAGACCTCAGGCAGTTATCTGCCCAGAATATCTGAATGTTTGTTTGTTTGTTTGTTTTTTTCCCACTTTCCCTAAAGGACAAGAATCAAGTTTAAGCCATCAAAGACTAAAGTTTTCCTAACTTGTTCTGTGCCATCTCAGGGCTTTCTTATACCCCTCAAGATAGACTGAGAAATCTGCCACCATTTCCCTTTCTCCTACAAAGCCATCATCTACTTCCAGGCCAAAGAGCAGAAAGCGACATAACGCTTTTGTCCATTAAAAATCCGATTGGAGTGAAGTCTGTTTTCTTAGAATTCATATCACTGTTTCTCACCTGCAGAAGGTCTTTGAGAGGACCTAAAAATGGCTAGAGAACCAAAATGTCACCCTTACTATGATAAAACTTAGTTCGGATGGTGGTTGTACGACTCTAGGCAAGACAGCCTATGATGCTGAGCCCATAGACTCAAGCAGACGTGCCCACCTAAGCCAGCATGGAGGGATGGTGGTGCCTTGGCCCCCAGTGTAGCAGATGCTGGGAGAAGCAGGCTCAGATTATTTTTCCCTTTACCACTTCGCTCTCCTGTGGTCAGATGAAGAAAGGAGAGGACAGAGACCAGGACTGTTATCCTGGGGGATCCCCCTCTACCTGGGCCATAAGGAGTTAGGAAGAAGCAGTTATTCCTAATATATGCCCTGGTCAAAGAAAGACAAGGTCGCTGGGGCTGTGATTGTGGGGTACGTCCCCAGTAGAGATGAGGTGAACTTCCCCAAAGCAGAACCATTAGAAAACATTGCTAGTGGGCATTTCTCCCCACCCCCTTCCATGAGGTGTTGAGATGGGAAAAACTTACCTCACAGAAACTTTAGTCCCTGGCAGGCCCACCCTGAGTGGGTTCCGTTGACATTCATTTCTGGCAGTCATAAATAAGAAGAGGTAAAAAAGAAAAGACCTGGCTGAGGAAGAGACAGGATTCTGGGGCTTCTGAGGCTTTGGGAATAAGGCAGATTTAACTTGACTCCATCTCTCCAGGACCTTATTAAAAGAAGAAAGGATAATGGGGATTTTGTGAGGCAAGAGTAGAATAAGGCTGAGTTTGTGCTCTTCTGCATTCAAAATAGAAAGAAGGAAAGAAGGACCAAATATGGAGTTGGCCTTCATTTCCAAGCATGAACCTTCATCACTTTCATCAGTAGCCATCTGGCATGCAGTGTTCTGTGGCATTTCTCTAAAATGACTGGCAACCTCCAACAGTTTCCTTGGCACCACCACTGAGAAGCCTCCGTTCTTAGCAACGTGCTAGAAATAGTCAAAGCTCAACACGGGCAGGTAATGATACTTATATAATCAGCACCTTATTCAATTGCAGTACAGTGAAGCCCCCATCCCTGTGTGATATTCCCAGATGCATATTCAGAACTTCTTTGTTTGATTGCCGACTCACGTGGCTTCTTGAAAGAGATGCCAGTGATGGGGAAAAATAACAACACACATGTACACACACATATGTACCCATACGCACACCCCAATCCTCCCTTCCTTTGGGTTTCACCTCGCTGTATTCACATATCCTTAGAGCACTTAGTTTAATTATCTGTTTATGTATCTGTCTTTTCCAGTAGATTTTAGCACTGAGAGGAGAGAAAATATATCCATTTCATCTTTTATCTTCATCACTGAGCACAGATGCTCAAGGAGGATTTCAATGGACAAAGGCTTTAACTTTATGCTTTCTATGCTTAGTAAACCAATTACTCATTTTCAGAATATAAATGAAACTCAACTTTTTCAAGAATGGATGGCTTTGAGGAGGATTTTTTTTTTTTTTCATCAGAAGTACCTTTTCTCAAGGTGCTATGTGACAAACCAAGCCAACACCCATACAAGTCTGGCCAGTAACCCCCAGGATGCTTTCCACAAGCACAAATGTGTTTACTCTGGTGTTCTAGCCAGCGCTTGGAACTGGCATTCTTAATCCAAGAATTTATTCAGACTTTTAAGGGAACAAACTGAATCTCTTAGCATTTTGAAAGAAAGAAAATGTACACATAAACCAAGTCACACACATGCATGTTTGAGAGACCCACAAACGTTTGTGGTAATGCTGTAATAAGTTTGCTCTATGCTAGAGAAAAGAGGGAACACACAGGACCAAGATTTGTCAGAACTAACTTCTTTCAGGAGACCCTATAGAGGGGCAAGCTCCTGTAACATTCTATGAAAAAGAAATCGAATTGATCGAATGACTTCTGTTGATTCAGTTTGCATATCCAAATAGAGTTCTATATATTTTTTTATGTCACACCTGGTTTCTATACCTGAGGTCCCTGAATATTTCTGTGGGGAAACATGCATGCATTTTACTCAGTGATACCTGATGATGTTTGATGCCATGCTGAACAAAATAGATGCACCTGTCAACCCTAGGTAATAGCTAAATTGCCTGTATCAGTGTTTGATACGGCAAAATTTCTGGGCAAGTGAAAAACATGGACCATGGAGCTTGTCATTCTGTTTTTCGACTTGTAATTTTCTCATCAGAATTTTTAAACGATTAGTGCTCTAGTGTGGAATAACGTCTTTTGTAGGCAATGTTTCCCAAAACAATAGCTTTGATAATAGTTGTATTGGCTTTTGGATATCCTCCTGCCTACCTTGCAGAGGTTTCATTATTAGAATGTATGTATAAATACCAAGAAAATCTGGACTATCGGTACAGAGCATGCATGATCCACTTTATTGCCCCCCAAACACCAAGGACATTTATTTTGCTGTATATCATCTTTGGAAAATTAAAGTGAAAAGAGAAAGTGTTATTTGCTCAGTCGTGTCCCACCCTTTGCAACTCCATGGACTCTAGTCTGCCAGGCTCCTTTATGTATGGAATTCACCAGGCAAGAATACTGGAGTAGGTAGCCATTCCCTTCTCCAGGGAATCTTCCTGACCTATGAATTGAACCTGGGTCTCCCACATTGTGGGCAGATTCTTTACTGTGTAAGCCATTGGAAAGCAAACAGTATTTCTCAAGCTAAGAAACCATAGCAGCTCCTTTTAAAAGCAAAAGAAAATAATTCAAGGTTCCCTTGGAGGTCCTTGGAACTCAGTTTGATTGGCATTGAATTTAGAAATCAGAGTTTTAATTTATGGAAATATCTTATCTTTTGAAAGGAAATATCAAAGACCTGTGATTCCTCTAATAATTAATTAAGGAAATATATAGCAATCATTTGGTAGAATTTTACAACTGAAGTTATGAAGGAAGTTGAGATCAAAAGGTGGACTTATAAATGAGGTCTCTAGAACTCTACCCTCCAAAGGTCTGGGTGTTTTGAATCTCAATTCAGTAAATGATGGAAAAGAACTAATGATTTCTCACCTTAAAGACCTGAAGATTAAAGAGATGTCAGTAAACTTTTGAACTGAATATAGCTAGCTATTTTAAACTTTTAGAAATATTTTTTAATGTATTATACAGGCATTTCTCTTACATTTCTGTAATCCCAGTTATTAAACTGCAATTCAAATATAATGCTAATTAACTAAAGGACACAAATTGAATGGTGTGAACCCATCTTTTGGAATATGTTTGGAATTTGTAATTAGCACCACAAAAGTCAATCAAAGAAAAAGTTGGAAGTGCTTTATTTGAATAGCTGGCCTTTGTTTTTCCACTTCTTGCTGGTGTTAGTGGTGGAGTTGCCAGTAACATTGTTTAAGGCAAAGATGACAGAGGAGATGAGGAGTTCCTGAGTGTGAGAACTGAAGGGCTAACAAGAAAACATTTATGCCTTTGTTCAAACAACTATTTTTAGCTTACAATAAAAAATACTTATACAATAAAAATTGTTTTCATTATTAGAAACCTAAAAGAAAAAAAACCACTTTATTATGCAAATGTAAATTTTTCTTGTTTTTCATAGATTTTCTTTCATTGGAACAGGTATTATTTTAAACATTGTATAATACCCTAATGTTTTTAAAATTAGAAGTACCATACTACTAACAAACAGGTTGATTTTAATGTTATTATATTTTTAAAATTAAGAGTTTTATATATTCCCTTGTAAAAAATTAACAGCTTTCTAAATCCCCTTGATTAGATGGGAAAAGTTTAACCAACCAAATTATTGTATTCAAATACAGTTGAGTTCCTGCTGTACATATTGTGGTATCATCATGACAGGAGGGCCATCCCTGTGGTGATGGCAAACTCTAAATTTAAAGCACCCCATACCTGCAAGGAAAAGTTGTATGTAAGAATTTATAAGTCCTGAGCCTCATCTCTGCATTTTTTTACCTTTTTTTTGGCTGCGCCAGGTCTTAGCTGCAGCGTGAGACTCTTTAGCTGTGGCATGTAGGGTCTAGAGACCTTGCCAGGGATTGAACCCTGGCCCCTGCATGGGGAGTGCAGAATCTTAACCACTGGACCACCGGGGGAGTCCCTGAGGTTTTAATCTTTACACCCTTACATTCTGCTATAGCAGGCTACACCCTGGTACTTAAATGCAGGCACTTTCATTTTACCGTACTATATTTCGGATTAGAGTGTTTATTTAGAATCCCCTTTCTCATCATTTCACTGTGGCAACATTTTGCTCACTTGAGCTCATTTGAGTGTCATGTTCTCCAAATCAGTCATCCTTGTGTCTCTTTCTTTACGCCATGGTGACTACGGCATGACGGTTACTGACAATTATTGGGCCTCTGTTGTGTGATAATTCTGCAGTAGAGTGAGGTTTTGGATGCTGGAGTCAGAAGTATGCAGTAATGGATTGATAGTTCAGTCTCTTAGAAACTGGCTATGAGATTAGACAAGTTATTTAGCTACTCTCGGACATGGTTTTCTCAAAGTGGGATTAACTACACTTCAGCAAATTTGTGAGGTCTCAAAGTAGTTAATCCCACTTTGAGAAAACTGTGTCTGAGAGTGGCTAAATATATATATATACACATATACAGCATGGTTTCCTATCATATGGTAGACCCTTAGTAAATAGTTATGATTATTTTTGCTGTATGGACGCTTGCTTCTCGTGTTTTGACCTACTTGAGGTTAGAGACTGTCTTACAGTAAAACCCTAGAGCAGGGTAGTAGATGAAGAGAGGTTAAGTGATTGAATGCATGAATTGCAAAGTGACTGAACGAATAAATGGTGAAATATCAGAGAAAGTAAAAGAGCCTCCTGACTCCTCATCTTACAAACTACACATTTAAAGTAGTGAGAAAACCTCACACCCATTTCTTAGGCCTTTTTTCCCTTAATCATCAGGTTATTCAACGGTTAGAGCCTGATACTAAGGAAGTTGAGATCTTAGATTCCTAAGTGAAAAACTTCCCAATGTCACTGACAGTATTTTCAGCCACAAAGAATTATTTAGAAATGTTTGCCATCAACCTCCTGGCAATTTGGGTGAGAGAGAGCAAGTGAGGGAAAGAAGGGTCATGATTAGCCCCCAAACCACTATAAATAGTCAATAGGTATGTTTGCCTATTAAAGGTAGGACTTTTATGTTAGAAGTTATATCTTAGAGACAACATTAACACTGGAAAATAGATGAATCTTATAATCAGAGAGTTATAGGATTATAACTCATGACTTCCAAATCTCAACCCCTTGTACTAGATTCCCTATAATGTTTAATTTTGTGTTAACTTGGCTGGATCTTCCTGCCCAGGTATTTGGTCAAATATTATTCTAGATGTTTCTTTGAGAATGTTTGGGTGAGATTTCTATTTAGACTGGTGGCTGTTGAGTAAACCAGATTGCTCTCCCTCCATTCAAGCCTCATTAAATCAGCTGAAGGCTTGAAAAGAACAAAAGAATGATCTCTCCTGAGCAACAGCGAGTTCTCTAGCAGACTGCCTTTAGACTTTATCTGTAAATCGGCTCTTCCTAGTTCTATAGCAGACTACTCTGGGGCTTGAATTGCAACTCTTTCCTGAGTTGCCATCCTGCAGAGTCCCCCAACAGACTTTGAAAATATGCAAGAATACACACACACACATATGCACACACACACATGTGTGTGTATGTATGTATACATATGTATGAAATACGAATGGTTCTGTATCTCTGGAGAACCCTGATGAATGCATTATAAGATGAATTGTAAGACCTATAATTTTATAAATTATTAGTATGTTATTTTTCTCCTATGGCATCATTAAGCAAACTCAGATCAACTTTTACCCAATGATTTTCAGAATGTTGCCCAAAGAGTCCTCACTTGTTAAACTATGTACCTGTCCAATGAACTTTTTACATCAGAGTCACGAGGGAGCTTTGCTGAAATTCAGATTTCCAGGCTCCACCTCAGACATTGAATCAGAATCTCTTTGAGTGGAACTTGGTGATCTGTATCTTTAACTAGTTCTTTGGATTCTTGTGCACATGAAAGTTTGAGAACCACTGATTTCTATGGTATTTGTTTTAAAATTTGCTTGGACAGTGAAATTGCTGGAGACGAGACTATTATAACTAAGACCAAAACTATTAACTGAAGAAGGATTCAGCAGTGAGGAAAATGGTAGATGATAAACTCTAAATGGATTATACATTTTCTTTCAAATATGAATTCAGTTCAGTCGCTTAGTTGTGTCCTACTCTTTGAGACCCCATGGACTGCAGCACCCCAGGCTTCCCTGTCCATCACCAACTCCCGGAGTTTACCCAAACTCATGTCCATTGAGTTGATGATGCCATCCAACCATCTCATCCTCTGTCATCCCCTTCTCCTCCTGCCCTCAATCTTTCCCAGCATCTGGGTCTTTTCAAATGAGTCAGCTCTTGGCATGAGGTGGCCAAAGTATTAGAGTTTCAGCTTCAGCATCAGTCCTCCCAATGAACACCCAGGACTGATCTCTTTTAGGATGGACTGGTTGGCTCTCCTTGCAGTCCAAGGGACTGTCAAGAGTCTTCTCTAACACCACAGTTCAAAAGCATCAATTCATTGGCGCTCAGCTTTCTTTATCGTCCAACTCTCACACCCGTACATGACTATTCGAAAAACCATGGCCTTGACAAGATGGACCTTTGTTGGCAAAGTAATGTCTCTGCTTTTTAATATGCTGTCTAGGTTGGTCATAACTTTTCTTCCAAGGAGTAAGCATCTTTTAATTTCATGGCTGCAGTCACCATCTGCAGTGATTTTGGAGCCCTAAAAAATAAAAAAAAAAAATGAATTATGGGTGGATTATATATTTCTTTTAAATGACAATCTAGTTACTGTTATTGAATGGAGTTATATGAGAGGTTCAAGTTTAAAACATCACAGAAAAAGCCCCAAAGTGTAATTATTTAAAGGGATGGGTAAAACACTAAGAGAATGTACAAAGATGCAAAGGGGAGTGGAAGGTGACGCTGAGGCCGGTGAAGAATAAACAGGTGCTTATATAAAACAACAGGCAGAGACTGATGGTAACCCGGGGCTTGGTTTAGAGGTGCTCCCACAGGAATTGATAGCGCACAGGAAACATTCAACTTCTGGCTGTAGCCAGGCCCTAATTCCCTGAAGGAAGGTGGGGGAAAGGAGAAGAAGGATGGACTCTGTCTCTATTGTATAGATGCAATGGCATCTATACAAAAACATATGGGATATGTTTTTCATCAACATTATGCCAAAAAGATTTTGACCCACCTGGTTGTAGAGATGAGTGGGTCCGTGAAACAACTGGCATATGGAATAGATTATGAAGAAGGTCATCTTAGCATCTGGCTTACTGCAACTCCACATTTCCTATAACTCTAGGTCATAAGAAAAGCAATTCCTGTAACAGATTAAGGCCAATAATGTTTGAAGAATGACTTATTTTCACCCGGGATAACCTTTGTATTTATTAACATGCTATTGATTTCCTGTTTGCTTTTTCTGAGTCAACATGGCAAATGATCTTTAACCCCTAAAAAAGTTATGAGAACCAAATAGTCAGACAAGTGAATATTGCTGAAAGAACTTAATTCTTTATATTCATTTTGACTTCTTTGTGTGCTATTCATATGGGCTGATGGATTTTTCAGAGAGATTCTGAAAGAGTCTGGTTAAATTCAATGTGCTGACAAATTGTAAAGTTTAGTCTAAGAAGCTCAGAATCCCCATTTTCTTTTTTTATATCTAGAAATTTTTATAAACAAAGGACACCATATAGAAATCCTTTCAAATTTAGAATACATAAGATATTTTTAAATCAAAGGGTTTAGACTGACGTTTTTTACCCTGCATAGAAATATAGTCAAATTATTTAGCTCTTTTAGGCAGAAAAATCATTTAGAGATCTATAAGTTCCAAATTTATTTTTAAAATCTTTTGGAAGAGAATTAACTATGAAAAGAAAATTAAAAATGCTATAATTTCTATGGAACAAACAAACACCACTGTTTTCCCCAAACAAAAATAAAAATTAGTGTAAAACCTGAAGGCATCTTTAATTTTATCTGGTTCATGGGACAGAGTGTGAATGCAAAACTGTTCTAGTACAGAGGTTAACAAATTATGGCTTGTAGTGCCAAATCAGTCCACCACCTGTTTTAATATAGCATGTGAGCTGAGATTTTACATTCTTAAATATAATAAGAATATGCAAAATTAGCCGTATGTTGCCCACAAAACCTGAAATATTTACTATCTCTTTTAAGTAAAAGTTTGATGACTCCAATATAGTCTAAGTAAGAAAGAGTCTTACTTACTTTGCATGATGTACAGAGTACATCATGCAAAATGCTGGACTGGATGAAGCACAAGCTGGAATCAAGATTGCAGGGAGAAATATCAATAACCTCAGATATGCAGATAATACCAATGTTATGGCAGAGAGTGAAGAGAAACTAAAGAACCTCTTGATGAAAGTGCAAGAGGAGAGGGAAAAAGCTGGCTTAAAACTCAACATTCAGAAAACAAAGATCATGGCATCTGGTCCCATCACTTCATGACAAATGGATGGGGAAACAATGGAAACAGTGAGAGACTTTATTTTCTTGGGCTCCAAAGTCACTGAAGATGGTGACTTCAGCCATGAAATTAAAAGGCACTTGGTCCTTGGAAGAAAAGCTGTGACAAACCTAGATAGCATATTAAAAACCAGACACATTACTTTGCCAACAAAGGTTCATCTAGTCAAAGCTATGGTTTTTCCAGTGGTCATGTATTGATGTGAGAGTTGGACCATAAAGAAAGCCAAGCACCAAAGAATTGATGCTTTTGAACTGTGGTGTTGGAGAAGACTCTTGAGAGTCCCTTGGACTGCAAGGAGATCAAACCAGTCAATCCTAAAGGAAATCAGTCCTGAATATTCGTTGGAAGGACTGATGCTGAAACTCTAATATTTTGGCCACCTGATGCAAAGAACTGACTCACTGGAAAAGACCCTGATGCTGGGAAAGATTGAAAGCAGGAGGAGAAGGGAACAACACAGGATGAAATGGTTGGATGGCCTCACTAACTTGATGGACAAGCTCCAAGAGTGGGTGATGGACAGGGAAGCCTGGCATGCTGCAGTTCATAGGGTAACAAAGAGTTGGACATGACTGAGCAATTGAACTGAAGAAAGTCTAGAGCTAATCCATCATCTCTGTGACCCCTGGTAAATGGCATGTCTTCTCTGGGCCTATTCCCTTGTCCATGACTTTAGGATGATTAAACCTGCATGCATGTATGCTCAGTCACTTCAGCCGTGTCTGACGTTTTGAGACCCCATGCACTGTTCATGGGATTTTCTAAGCAAGAACACTGGAATGGGTTGCCATTCTCTTCTTTAGGGGATCTTCCTGACCCTGGGATTGAACCCATATCTCCTTCACTGCAGGCAGATTCTTCACACACTTAGCCACCTGGGAAGCCCCAATTACCTGACAGCCTCACAAATAGAAAATGGTCAGAAAATCTGAAAAGCTTTCAGACATTCCGTACAACTAGACATTCATAGGTAGTACCATCTAAAACTCTGTGGCCTCTTTCCATTGAAAAATAAGAATTTCAATGGAACTGCTTTTAAATTTGGGGAGGGAAAATGATGGACTTATTTTGGACAACTTTGGGGGACTACCCTTTTCATCAAATTATTTGCTTTGAGCACATATTGGACAACGCTCCCAAATATCAGACCTTGGTACTTTGGGTCAAGTCCGAGATGTGACTTATCATTGTTGAGCACATGAAATCTTCCTTCCCAGATTGTGCCAATTATCATGAGCAGAAAGGTGACTGTATTTCTGAATGTAGAAAGGGGAAACTATTTAAAATATTTGAAATCAAACTCCTTTTAAGTGCCTCATTTTGGAACTCTGAAGATAACACAGAGTCCTGAGTGTGGGAGAAGTATTAAGACCAAGACACAAGTGAAATGCCAGTGTCTGAGACAGGGGAACAGTGGAAATTTAGATCAACGTCTTTCTGAGAACTGAGAAAGATGAAAGGAGACCCATGCCTACCAAACAGTGGCGAGGTTATCAATTGGCAGCGGTGCAGAGAATGGGGCAAGTGCATTATCAAGTCAAAATAATGACAATAATCATGTATGCAACACTTAACCACACTCAAGATCTCAGCTAACCACTTCATGTACATTACCTCATTAAATCGTCACAACTGCATTATGAGGTAAACCTAATGATCTCCATTTCATAGATGAAGAAACTGAGCAAGCTCACAGAGAAGTTACGCAACTCATATAAGGTCTGCCTGCACCAGAGTAACTGGGAACTTCTCAGGAAGAAAAGCAGCGACAAAATAGCCAGGAAAACAGATGCCTGGTTGAAGCCCTGAAGCTCAATCTTCATAATGAAACATCTGGATTTGACTGCCTTGATTACACTAAGGATATCACCTTGTCACCCTGGTGATATCCGAATCCTAAGTACGTTTAACTGAGGGCCCTGCTGTTGGTAATTATAAACCTGATGGAGTTGCGATTAAAATCTTGATCGTGTAGTGAATTTGAGAAAGGAGTAAGAGACAGGTTTTCTTTTTTTTCTTTCTTTTTTTAATTTTAACTATCCACTCACATGCAAATTAGTGAAATGAAAATAAAAACCACATACTTTTTTTTTTTCGTTAAAGTAGGTTCTTTACTAAGCATTAGCCTAGTTTACTTGAAAGTAACAAAACCTCAAATATTTCATGATCCAGATTGTTGTGAATTTCTGCCAATACATTTCTCTACAGGAAAGAGTCATTCAAGTAATTCAAGGAAGGGCTTACTGTTGTTCAAGGATTTAGGGATTAGAGGAACACCTCCATCCCGGTTTATTAATATCTTATCTTCATATCATAGTATTTCATAGGGTTGATCATAGAAGAAATTTCAGGGAGCATTTAGGGCAACCTGCCTTATTCATAAAAGGAAACTAAGATGCAGAAAGGCCGTGTGACTTGCTCAAGGTTACACAATACATTGGACAGCATGGATAGAGTGGTGGCATGAATGGTGCAGCGCTTGGATACAGTCCCTTCTGCTGTGCAGTGTTCTACCTATCTGCCAAAGAGGCAAAAGTGAGCCCCTAATATACCATATTCCCTTTTTTAAAAAATAGTGATTTTTGGCTGTGCTGGGTCTTCACTGCTGCACGCAGGTTTCTCTATTTGCAGCATGCAGGGGCTATTCTCTAGTTGCAGTGCGCTTGCTTCTCACCGCAGGGGCTTTTCTTGTTGTGAGGACAGAGTCTAGGTGCACGGTCTAAATAGTTGTGGCGCGTGGGCTTAGTTGCCCTATGGCATGTGAAATCTTCCCAGACCAGGGATCGATCCTGTGTCCCCTGCATTGGCAGGTGGATTCTTAACCACTGGACCACCAGGGAAGTCCCACTGATGGTAAAGTGTCTAAGTTGGGTCTATCCCACAAGGTCCATGGTTCATCTTCACAGAGATAGAAATCCTGCTCTGGCTATGTGCTAGACTGTTCTGTCTGCATAATCTCAGCCAATACCACTATCCAGGGACTTGCAGAAGGCCTGATCCACAGACATGGATCCAACTAGGGATCTGACTTTGCACAGGGGCAGTGGGAGTGGGACATGAACATAGGATCTACCACATACTGCACTGCCCACTATCCTATAGGAAATGACTTCAGAAATCCCTCGAATGACCATCTGAAGGCATGCCTGAAACACTATCTTAGAGGCAACATTATGAAAGGATGGAGTGTCATCCTTCAAGAAGCAGTATATGCATTACTACAGAGACCTCTCTACGATGCTGTGTCCCAGTAGGAAAAGTCTGCAAGTCTGGAAAGTAAGGGATGGGTGCAGGGGCAGCTCCGTTTGCCTTCACTTCCAGTGACCTACTGGAGATTTCCTCGCCCTGAAATTCTATGCTCACAGGGTTGAAGAGGACACAATCAGGTCCTGTGAAGTCCAGGTTACCCCTGCTGGCAAAACATTTTGGAGAGACTGTGTCCAGAGCCCAGCAGCAAGAAGAAAAATTAACTTCCTGTCAGCAGTAACACATTCTGACCAGCAGGAGCAAGAGGTCTGCGTTTGCACAGTGGGGACCATGGGGAGAGATGTTTGTGGAAACTTTCTGATCCACTTTGGTATCCGCTGGTACTCCCTACCCCTATGGAACTGAGAGTGAGTAAGTGTAGCAACTTGAGGCCCAGAAAGGTGTGATTTCCCAGAAGGGATGAAAGTGTGGGCCCACTATTAGATAAGCCACCAAGATTTGCCAAGGTGATAGCAGGGGATGCAGGAATGTAGAATGGACAGTGGAAGAGGGAAAGGATGAGAAGCAGTGGTGGCCTGAGACCTACTAACCTCCTTCAGTAGGAGACCAACCAGAAGGGATGAAGGAGCTGCTCCTAAGTCTGCATATAGAAACCCACCCCCATGCAGCACAAGAGGAGTGTGGGCGGCCCTGAAATGCACCCTCAGATCTCGCACTGCAGGAGCCTAGTTGGCTGATGGCCCCAGATGCTGTCCTTCTGGATCCGCCACCATTTCCCACTGGAGCCTCACTTCCCACAGGCTTCTCTTGGCCAATGACTGGGCACAGAGCAGGGCTCATGCAGGCCCTTCCCTGCCTCTGATTGGTTACTTTGGCTTGAGGACATCCCACTGGGCCAGCCAGGATGTTGCTGGAACTGCACTGCATTCTGGGACTCTTCCTGTCCATCTTCCTTCTTGCCCGCTGTCTTTCCCAGGACTCAGACCTGCATCATGGCCTACAGGTTCTTCCCACCCTTCTCTGGCCCCTTTCCCTGTTCCCTTCACAGGCATTTCCTCCAGTAAATGGTCTACATGGATAACCCTGCCTTGGTTTCTGCCTCTTGGAAGCCCTGAACTAACACAGCGGTGATCCTCACCTTCACCCTGAGTTTCTGGTCACTTGCTCTGGGTGTGAGCTACCTTCTGACCTTCATCTTCTCCTCCAGCAATACTTGTCGGTTCTCCCAACCTAGCATTTCTTCTCCATGGAGTGGACACATCACAAAGGCCCTTTTGTTTCCCTGACTTTCTACCACCACCTACTCCCCCTGCATAGATTTTTATGTCCCAGACCTTGAGTTAAAGTCTATGCACGCTCCTCAGAAGACTACATGCTACCTTATCTCCTTACGTGAAATGCCTGCTCTGGAACTCAGCTTCTCAGTGACTCCACATGCTGAGGGACATTGTCTGAACGTAGTAATCACTCCTTCCTTGCAGACTCTAACTTGCCATGGTCTCATAGCGTCCCTCATAAGTTGAGCACTCTTTCCAGGTATTCAGTCATTCCTTACAACAGCCCCATCAGGTATGGAGCTTTAGTATCCTCTTCTTACCAGATAAGGAAGTACAGGTCATGTAAATAATTTGCTCATGAACAGGTATTAATAGTAAATCCTCTAGAAGCAGGATTTGAACTAATGTCAAATGAGAGAGAGAGCAAGGAGATCATAATTAGAGGAGGAGATTGGGTCAAAGGAAGACCTGCTTTGATTTTTCTTTTCTTTTTTAATAAAACAGGCTTGAGTTCCTCCCTCCTTTCCCATGTTTTGGACTTTTTTTTTTTTGATCAGTAAAAAGCATGTGTTGGACCAAATGATTTCCTTTCTTTTCTTTCTTGTTTGTGTAATGATAACGAAAGACTCACTGGGTTGCAGAAAGCTCTGTGACTCAGTCTTTCTTACCTTGTCTATGCTTGGACCTTCTTGGGTTGGCACCTACAGCACCACAGCTCCTGGACAGTCTCAGTTTGCAGATGTACCGGCCCCAACCTATAACCCCGGAGACTGCAAAGATCGGATTGCTTTCTTTCTCATTCTTTGTTTTTTATCAAAAATAAAAAGAATATACAAACCGTTGTAAGATTCTGCATGACACAAAGCTGGGACAGACATGATTTTCTCCTCAGTTTCTGGACACCACGGGAGTCCTCTGACAGTGGCGTGTGTGGGGAGGGCAGGGATGGGCTGTGAAACATTCTCAGTGAAGTCTGTTTGTCACCAGCCTGAGGCACTCCTGACACCCAGCAGAGTTAGAGTTGGAGCAGAGTTAGATAAAGCCTGGAGGATTTGTGCAGGTAGGGTAGAACAAAAGGACAGAAACGAATGATCAGCTTTTAATGTCTAGGCGGCTAAATCAGGATTAACCTTTTTTGGCTTTTGTGCTGATGAGATTTAGTGAGCCCTGCACGTCTCCTGGCTTAGAAGCAGACTTTTTGCTAAATAAGATTTGTACTGTTTCATAAATATTAACCCAGATATACACAGCCAGTTAAAAGTAATAATGCCCCTGAGTTGAAATCTATATGTTAATTTCAAATTCTGTTTGAATTGATTGGATTGATATTAAGAGGATTAAAAATCTTTGTCAATTTATGTTTCAAGCCATGCATTAATGAGAAAGGTGAAACACCACAGGCATTTTCTCCAACTTTGTTTTTCAATTTAAGTAGGGATGATGTCATCTTTCTTTCAACAAAATCATTTAGACCCTGATGGCCCTTGTTTTTCCATTGTCTAACAAGCAGCAAGAGCTCTAAATTTATACATCAAGGGTAAGTCGCTACAGTTTTTTTTAATAGCTAAGTATGAAGATCACTTTGGGGAACTTATTATTTGTAAAGTTTTACTACATACCAGGCACTCTATTTTCTGTGTAAACCTATTTAATTCTTAAAGCAACCTATGTTAAAATGAGGATTCTGCCACTCAATGATACTGAAGTAACTTGCCTGCAGCAGGTGGCAGAGCCAGCTTTTAGGTTCATATATTGTGACTCCAAGTCTAGTGCTTATTCCCACTCTATGTAATTTATTTATCTATAGATAAGGGCTTCCCTGGTAACTCAGCTGGTAAAGAATCTGCCTGCAATGCAGGAGATCCCGGTTCAGTTCCTGGGTTGGGAAGATCCCCTGGAGAAGGGAATGGCTACCCACTCCAGTATTCGGCCTGGGGAATTCCATGGACTGTGTACTCCATGGGGTAACAAAGAGTTGGATGCGACTGAGCGACTTTCACTTTCACTTTAAGGGTAAAAGACCATGGGCTCTGGCAGCAGAAAAACCTGCAATCAAAAGGCATCTCTGTGGCTACTGTAGTTGTGTGACCCTTGGATGCCACTTAATGTCTCTAATCCTCTATTTCCTTATCTGTAACATGGTGATAATTTTTAACAGACTGAGTTGTTTTAGTGATTACATCAGGTAAAACATTTAGCATGTTGCCAGGCACATAGCTAGCTCTGTTACATAGTACTGATTTCAAGCTTTTGTGTGTGTGTGTTTCCTGTTTTAAGTCAACCTTTTGGATGTTCTTGGTAGAGTAACTCATGGGGAATAATTTTTAGAAACATTACCCTTTTGAAAATATGTTGCAAACCTCCTTATGTTTTTACTGCATTTTTCTCTTGTAATGAAGTTCTGTTATACACAAGAAAGGTTTTACAAGAAAAGAGAAACAAAGTCAATCCTTTATTCTTTATACCCAGGCTGGTTGGATCCTGATGAGTATCCACTAACTAGAGGGCACTGGGGCTTGATTAATGGGCATATATTATAGTGCCATTTGAGCTTACCTAGTCATTATTCATTAACTTAAGGATTCTTTCTGTTCTCATTTTTTTGCAGACTGAACCCTAGGGCTCAGTTCAAAGATGAAAACCATGTAGTTTTAGGATTTGAATATTTGAAGAGCTAACCTGTGGGATGAGATCTCAAGGATAACTTAAAAGGACTGATTCTGGAACTGATGACAGACTCTGTACCCTACGCTGGGGGTTGTGCCAGCAGAGAGAATGGCTCCATCAGGAAGGGCTTCAGCCTTTCATTGATCCACCCTTTGATGGAGCCTTAAATGAACCCATTAAACCTTCTGTCTGTAGAAAAAAAAGGTATGACTAGTTTTCAGGCCAAACACTTTATGAGCTAGTTTATGTCACATTTATGTCTAACAACTGTACATGTTAGTGGCTCAAATTAGACTTGTCCCACGTTAAGGAAGTCATCTGTCATCAGAGTCGGTGAGCTCATAGCTTGATTCATACCCTGCCTTTCATTACTATTAATATTAGTCTTCACTTTTCTTCAACTTTGTCTTATTTTGATGATTTCAGCTACCAGTTGTCCTAGGATAATCTGTAACTTTATTTCATGAAAAATAGTCCATTTTACTTACATAATCCACCATATGAATGCCTAAGCAATCTGTGCTATTTGCCTAGAAAAAAACTTGTGAATATATAACAGAGCCATTTTCTGGCTTTGTGTAATAACTTTGCCATTTGACTTTAGGGGTGAATTGTACTTATGTCTTTTGTCCTCTGAATCAAGCCATATACTTTTCATCATTGTCCACGCTGCTCCAACTAAGTGGAGAAAGAAAATACCACACTGTGCTGACTTGACAACATCAACATTTGGTTCTGTTCACATCATGTGCATGCCATTATATGAAATATATCATATACAAAGGCTTGGATCTTTGTAACCTGAGGGTTTACTCTGCATGTTTACTTTATTCATCTTTTTTTTTTCACTGCTCAGAGGTTGGCAGTTATGCACAGATTACTGTGAAAAGGCCCATTCGCACATAGGGAATCTGAGAAATGGCTTAAGCAAATGTAGGTGGCTGATGTTGATTTGGGTTAATAACCTCCTTGTGTCAATGTCCACATTCTAGAGCTGATTGGAAATAAAGTTGTCTCATCTCTCACAACTTATCTCTTCCATGCATATATTTTTGTGTGTGTGCGATTATATAAGAACCTAGACTAAAATGTAGGATACACAGTCAACGTTTAACATTGATAATCATGGGGGTTAGGATGGGAGTGTTTATTAACTTTTTACACGTACAATTTTATATTGTTTAATTTGTTTGTGAGGCACATAGTACTTTAAAAAAAATCCAATCAAATGAAACAAAAGACAAAATACAGTATTATAAAGAAGAAGTTACAAACTAAATCAGTGTCTAAGATTTAATGTGTGTATAGTTTAATTTGTTTAATTTGTTACGTGAGGCACATAGTACTTTAAAAAAAATCCAATCAAATGAAACAAAAGACAAAATACAGTATTATAAAGAAGAAGTTACAAACTAAATCAGTGTCTAAGATTTAATGTGTGTATAGTTCCCCTATGGATTGTTAAACTGCACATTTTGATTTACTAGTTCTGGGGTGGAGTCTCTGTTGCTGTAGTTGCTACAGGATCCCAGGTGGTGTCAATGCCATGGACCAGTCCAAGGGTTTAAGCCTAGAAATAGAAACTGGACTTGGTCCTCATCATGGAATGCAAAGGAAATAGTGTTGTTTTTTAGTTCTGCATCAGTTCATCCTATTAAACAAAAAAGAAGATTCTATTTATTTCTCAAGTCTATCTTAAATTTAAAACACTTTTCAAATCAGGCTAGAGAAATGGCTTAACAGGCAGTTGATGTTTCTGGAGCATGGTGCTAGCTCAGAGTGAGTACCCCATATAAACAATTATAGTTAACCCTTGAGCAACATGGATTTGGACTGCGTGCATCCACTTATACACAGATTATTTTTCAGTAGTCGATACTGCAGTAGTACATGATCCACAGTTGGTCGGAACCATGGATACAGATAAATCGTGTATTCAGAGGGCTGACTATAAGTTATATGGAGATTTTCAATTGTGCAAAGATTCAGAGTCCCTAACCTCCACGTTGTTCAAAGGTCAGCTGTATTTTGTCAATCAAGCATGCATTTGCTGTAAAAGCATTTAGAAGAATTAGATACAGCCTATGTTCTCAAAGGATTTATTCTCTTGTAGAAATAGGACTTAAAAATCATTTATGCCTGGTGGAAAGTAATGTTTGTAGGAATGTGGGAGATAGGCCTGCTGGTAAGCAAATATAAGGTGCATACAAGGGCATTGCAAAGAAGGCTGGGATCTCAGGGAGGGAAGCCAAACTAGGACTAAATTTACAGACCCAGAAGGCATGGAAGGTGCAAAAAGAGCATAGGTTGCCTCTTAGCTGAAGTCATTATTTCTAGAAGGTGACTCTTGGATGCTTGAAAGAAGCTTAGAGTTTTTCCTAGCTTCAGGTTTCATGCAGCCGAAGTGGGATTAGCTACTGATTAGCTAGGAACTGCTGACTAGGATCAGCTCTGTTCAGCAAAATCTCATTCTCCTCATCACATCCTCATATTCAATTACTCTGACTAAAATAAGTATTTGGGTTGTGTCTGCCAGATGGTCAGCTTTCTTTTCTCTAGAAGAGCTGTTCATTAAAGTGGATTAGGGATAAAAAATACTCGGTAGGAAATGTATAAATAAATGAATTACTTATTATATCTTTGTGCTATTATCTGAAGATTCCAGAAGGGAAATAGAAAAGGACAGAAATACTGTTTAACTCAGATTCCTGCTGCTCTCAAAGCAGATTAGGCAGACAGTGGGCCAACCAGCCTGCACCTTCAGAGGCAGGTTTATGCAAATATGGTTGATCCACGTTATGACTTGGAGCGTGGACTTGTTGGTAATATTTTGTCCCTTGACTAATTCAAATGGGTAGCTTTTTATAGATATTATCATTCTCACGTGATTTTACAACATATATTTTGTATGCACATGACTTTATTTCAATTAGAAACCCATTTTTTCCCCCAGTAAGACAAAATGTAATTTGCATAAAATCCAATAGAACAAAGAACTTCTGTGATGAAAGTTGGGTTTAGAAAAAATTTTCAGAGTTATGTTCACAATATTAGGTGGAGGCTACTCTCTTTACCATATGCAATTAAAACATAGCTGGTTGTCTAACATGGAAGAGATGAATTTTTCACATTTTCAGTTGAATTGATGAGAGTTTCATTTGTGTCCGATGACAATGAGTATGAGGAAAAAAGTGTCAATATATGAGCATTTGCAAATTAGTGCTCGCCTTAAAAATCAGTGAATTCAGAAGTATTTGAATTTTCTTTGAGTAAGTAATTTTGATCAACAGTATTAACTGATTATATTACTCAGACTTAGCCTTTTAAGTTATATACAGGTGCAGGGTTTCGGAACGTGAAGGAATGAGATTAGGGATAGAGGCATAGAACCAGGGGGAGACAGAATTGTCTAGAGGCTAAGGCCTCAGTTCTAAGGATAGAGTTTATTTCTAGATTCAGATACCAGTTTTACCACTTAACTGTCTCTGTGATTTTGGAGATGGCTGCTTAACTGAATTTTCTTGTCTTTAAAATGATAGTCTAAATGACATTCAATAAGTTTAAAGCAATTACTTGGTGTGAGATATGGTTGTAAATTCTTTACACAGATTGCTTCATTTAATTATTATGAATAAGAGCATTTTCATAGACATAAAATTATTAAGAAGGGGAATAAACGAGTGCATAATAAGGACACCATAAATGTTGGCGGCTGCCAATTATGGGTGTGGTCTTTGTAGTTCTTATCACCAACGTCACCATGATCTCAGATGAAATCTACGTCTAGAGGTGGGTGACCTCCTGTTCTCACTGAGCAGAGTCTGTCACTGGTTGTGTCTATTAAAGTTAGCAATTTTTAGACCACTGCTTAAAAGGCTTTTATGTCTATATTGGATATATTTGGAAGATTAAAATTATGTCTTTTACTCTTCAACAGGGAATTGAGAACCAAACGCATCTTGAACTTATCCACGCCTCCAAAATATCTATTGTTCTATTATACATTTTGAATATTGACATAATTGTATAAATGTTTAACAATTCTTCATTTAGCAAGAAAACTTGTATCTTCAAAATAATAAGCAGTAATTGGTAAGAAAAAAAGAAGAGCTTGGCTTCTTTCAGCTCATAGAAAGTTCATTTAAGACCATCAACTAAATATACACATCTAATTATCTAAAATAATATATTCATTTAACAAATATCTACTAATGCCTCTCTATGGCAGGAGCAGTTGTAACTTTTGGGGGTGTAGCAATACACAACAGAAATACCTGTCCTCACTGAACTCACATTCCAGTTGAGGTGACACCCACACAGAAGATCATAATTGCACATGTGTATGTCTTGTTTCTTTCTCTCTCTCTCTCTCTTTCAGTGGAGAGCAAAGCTAGAGGAGAGCAATACGGACTGAAATTTTAATGTGGTCCCAGAGAGAGCTACTTGGAGGGATGACATTTGCACACTGATAGGCTCACTATCGGACTTCCTCCGGTGGCTCAGCAGGTAAAGAATCCACCTGCAACGCATGAGAAACGAGGGTTCGATTCCTGGGTCGGGAAGATCCCCTGGAGGAGGAAACGGCAATCCATTCCAGTATTCTTGCCTGGAAAGATCCCACGGACAGAGGAGCCTGGCGGGCTACGTTCCATGGGGTCGCAGAGTTGGACACGACTGAGCGAGTAAGCGCGCGCGCGCGCGCGCGTACACACACACACACACACACACACACACACACACAAGCTCACTATGTTAGTTGTCAGTGATACAGCCTTTGTTCTGTTTAAGGGAAATGATGCCCACAGTGTATTTTGGATGCCCTGAAATATTCACTGTCAGCTCCATTTCCCAATATATTAATAGCATGTGAATGTGAGTTAGCTGGAATGAATGACCAACACGGGACAGATGATAGAGAACCCCAGGAGGCTAAATATCTGTCCCTCTCAGCAGTGGCAGGCAGCCAGAACTGGGCAGGGCTGGAGAGAGAGGCTGAGGGTCATGGGTCAGTCAGCAAACAATACAAATTTCAACCACCTAGGAAGAATTCTTTTTCTTTCTGTTTTTTAAATCTGCCCGTCTTCCTGTCAAACAGTTTGAGTTTCCCCCAAGGCTCCTTTCTCCCAGCTCCTTGGACCTGCTTGCTCCAGAAGGCCCTAGCCCATATGCTGGATGGGGCTCTTGAAATCTTTAACTTTGAGAAAGATGGCAGGAGAGAAATAGCCTGTCAACTCTATTTGGCATTGTGAGCAGATATTGTACCTCCTTGAAGAAGTACTCCAAGGTTGCCAGTTGTATTTAAGTTGTTTATGCATTCTACTTCTTTTCTACCTCATTTTAATAAACATCTTTTTTTTTACACTACATCACATTTTTGGATTTTTGAAATCAGAAGAAGATAACAACTGGTGGATTTTCTGCCTTTACTTTGCAAAAGGAGAAAGATATATTTATTCAATTTTAGTACTTTTAATTACAGATAAAGTCTTAAGGATAAAGTAAACCTAATTTAGGTTAGGGAAAGCGGTGGGAGGAAGTGGCTTTCACCCTCACCGCTTCTCCTACAGATGGCTACATGGGAAATTACCCCATGAATGACTCTCAGTCTTTCCTGTGGCTGACCTAACAGTTTCAAAGGGTTAAAGCACTTTACACACACACACACACTCTCTCTCTCTCTCTCTCACACTATTTAGTAGGCCTTTTAAAATATGAAATTACTTTTAGAATCTCTTAGATGTTTTCTTAAAAAGGAAAACTAATATTTCGAATATTTCGAAAAAGAGAAAATTGTCAGCATAGAGAATCTCATATTCAAACTCAACAAATTGTATTACAGATAGTAGAAATCATAAGACAGGGAGAACTCTTTTAAGAAAAAAAATATCTATTTTACCCACTTATTTCCATACTTCAAAGTTTTTTACAAAATTTACTTTTTTATTTACTGATATTGCTTTCAAATTTTATTTTGCAATTAAATAAAATTTGTCTCACTTATTTTCATTTTCTTCTCCTTTGTTTTTAAAGTCCAGGTCGAATCTGTTTGTAGATACTTTTTAATAGTTAGGAGATTTAAGCATTTTTACCTATATTGAAAAGAATAAATGACTCTGACCTCTGACAAGGGGTCCCTATGTCCAGCTGACGTCTGTTTGCTGCCCTTGAATGTAGTCTTTCCTCAGGAGCACCAGGAGGACCCCTTTGCTGTCCCTCCTCTTCATTCCTGCCCTCACTCTGCTCATGTGTTTTTGGTGGGACAGTCATGTTTATGTATATGACTCACGGATCTACTTCTCTGGGCCTGACTTCTCTCCTGCGCTCCAATTCCATTTCCCTGTCTTCCTGATAACATTGCAGTCCTACCCTGCCTTCAATCAGTACATCTAAAACTGAGCTCCACTTTTGAGAAAGCTCTACTTTCTCTTAAGTCACACGCTAGGTTTCCATATTTCTTTCAATACACCTCCATTCTCACTGCACCTGAAAACTTTAGTCTGCCTTGAGGTCATCCTTTCCTTCCCATCCCTAACATGTAGCAGTCGTTTGGAATGATCCCATTGGCTCTTCCGTTCTACAGCCTTCTCCTCTTCTCACTTTTTATTTCCCTCCAGCAGCATCCCAACCTTAACCCTGCTCTCCTCATGCCTGGATTGTAGCAAAGATTGCTGCACCGATTTCCCCTTCTGTCCATACTCTCTTCTCTTATCTTTTCTCTTCTCATATCTGATTAATATGTACATAAAGGATGGGACTCTACCTTACAACTCTTATATTCCCAGAAGAGAAATTTCCATAATACAGCATTCAAATTCTGTTTTGTTTGGTTTTTCAAAAGGACAAAAGGTCACTTCTAATATTTGCCATATGTGTCTGGTTAGAAATTTGAACTTCAACACTGTGCAGGTTTCATTAAAAGTGTTATGCAGATGTGTTCATTTTCTGTGATTATTAGTTGACTAAGAGGGTCTGTATGGTTTTTCTCAATTTCTAAATTTCCATGATAATGGTAGTATAAGCAGGTTTTAGATGTACAGCACAATGTGAAAAAAACATAATTTGGGCTGCAAATACATATTTTTATTTGAAAAAAGATTTAAATTGAGTAAGAAAATCTTTTATCTTCCTAGTAGCAGAAAGGTTTTTAATTTATAGTTGTAACTTCAGCTGTAAAAGAGGATAAATAGACTTTTGAAATAGCCATTTTAAGCAAATATTTAAACTCAACAAGAAATAATTCAGTCGGCCAAATGGTCTTTTAAAGAAATCAGAGCAGGAACACCTGAAGTTGACCAATAGCGGTTCTTAGTCGTGGTGGAATTTAAGTCATTTACTCTGAGGAAAGAATCACAATGTATTTAACCTTTCTCTTCTCAGTGTGAAGAATTTGGGAATAGAGCACATGTATCTTTTAAAATATTTGCCTAGAAATATGATGCTTATGCTTTGGAAGGAAAATGGTACACTTTTTCTATGCCACATTTATAGGCAGATTTAGTTTCAAATTTTTATTTAGTAGCAAATAATGAGAACAGTAACAAAACATCTTAACCCATCATTATCAACTCCACGCAAGCAAACAAGGAATGCTGTACCTTTTTTACAGTAATTTGGATCCAGTGTTTTCCAGTGCTGCTGGGAAGGGAAAGTCAATGCCATCTTATATTTTAGCTAACTTATTTCCTTCATCCGACTCGCTTGTATGCGTGTATCACCCATTGTGAAAGGAGCCCTGGGAAGGCTCCAGGACATATGTCTTCAAAAGTGATTCATTATTTACTTTTTTTACCCTGTGGAAATTTTGGTTGCTTCTTCTATGCAGAATTTGTGAATTTTTCATATTACTCCAGGAAGGCGAATTCCTGTGTCTTTATAGTGGATATCACACACGGCCCTTTGAATCACATAACTGAGCAAATCCTTAAGAAATCTGGCCCATTGTAGTGGCCTGAATTTACATTCAAAATCAGAGGAATCATGTAGTAGAATCATTTTCTCTAAAAGTCACTAATGCCTGGATTGTATACCAGTTCCTCTGCAGAAATAATTTTCAATAACTTTACCAATGACTTCCCAAGTTCCTAACTCCAAAGGATTCACCTTATGTTTTACTCATAGGACCTGGTTAACCATTCCCTTTCTTTGAAAAATTTTCTCTTGGTTTTCATGACACCATGTTCTTTTGGATTTTTCTTTCTCCTCTGATGTCTCTTTCTCAGGTTCCTTTGAAGATGTGTTTTTCTCTTGTTGTTGTTCAGTCACTAAAGTCATATCTGACTCTTTGCAGCCCCATGGACGGCAGCATGCCAGGCTGTCCTGTCCTTCACTTTCTCCTGGAGTTTACTCCAATTCATGTCCATTAAATCAGTGATGATCTAATCATCTCATCCTGTGCCACCCCCTTCTCCTTTTGCCTTCAATCTTTCCCAGTATCAGGGTCTTTTTCAATGAGTTGTCTCTTTGCATCAGGTGGATAAAGTATTGGAACTTCAGCTTCAGCATCATTCCTTCCAATGAACATTCAGGATTGATTTTGTTCAGGATTGACTGGATTGATCTCCTTGCAGTCCAAGGGATTCTCAAGAGTCTTCTCCAACACCATAGTTCAAAAGCATCAATTCTTTAGCGCTCTTTATGGTCCAGCTCTCACATCTGTGCAAGACTACTGAAAAAACCATAGCTTTGACTATATGGACCTTTGTTGGCAAGTCATGTCTCTACTTTTTAACATGCTGTCTAGGTTTGTCCTAGCTTTCCTTCCAAGGAGCAAGTTTTTGAAGTTGTGGCTGCAGTCACCATCTGCAGCAATTTTGGAGCCTGAAAAAAGAAAATCTGTCAGTGCCTTCATTTTTTTCCCCTACTATTTGCCATGGGGTGATGGGATTGGATGCCATGATCTTAGTTTTTTGAAAGTTGAGTTTTAAGCTAGCTTTTTCACTCTCCTCTTTCATCCTCATCAAGAGGCTTTTTAGTTCCTCTCCACTTTCTGCCATTAGAGTGATATTATTTGCGTATCTGAGCTTGTTGACATTTCTCCTGGCAATCTCTATTCTAGCTTGTGATTCATCCATCATTCTTTCTCTTACCAGCCAGTATTTGTCCTGGGCTCTTTTCTGGTCTTACTCTACACTCTTCTTCTAGGCATTTTCATCCTCGGGTTTAAATTCTAGCTCTAAAAAGACACACCCAAAATTTCAATCTCAGACTCACGTGGAGACCAGAACCACATATTCGAAAGGATATTGTAAAAATCACTCTGATATACCACTGATGTCTCAACAGTCTTTCCCCCAAAGGTGCCCTTCCTCAGTTTTTCTCCTCTCAGTGCACGGTGCTTCTAACAGCCCACTAGTATGAGCTAGAATCTGGAAGCCAGCTTTGACTTCTGCCTCTGTTTCACTACCCACACCTCTTCATGACTCCTTTTCCTAGTCTATCTTGAAACTCCATCTCTCCATCTTTGCCTTCCCTACCCTGGATCAACTCAAAGTCACATTTTCCCTGTAAATGATTTCACAGCTTCCTGCCTTGAGCTTCCTAATTTTTCCTTGTCTTCCTAATAACTCTTCAGATTTCAGACTTTTGTCCTCTTAAAATCCGTTTCCCATACTGCATCCAAATTGATGGCTTACATTTTAAATTGAATTTTACTCCCTTATTTGAAGCTTGCATTGACTTTTTATTAAACTTAGAATAAAACACAAACTTTTCAATAAGACTGGTGCACAGGGTACGTGGGATCTGACCCTTGCCCACTTCCTTCTCTGGCCTCATGTTGTGCTTCTTTCTTCTTTGTTTAGGAAAAGTTCTTTTTCTTAGTATCAACTACAAATTGACTCTTGCTGTTAGCACTTGCAATCTGCCTCTACAGGATTAATCATGTTCCTGCTACAGCTGCTGATTTTCAACACCCCCTGAGAGGAGTTCAGGGTGGAGAGCAGAAATGAGGCATTCTGGACTCAGGGAAAAACTGCCAGGATGGGTCTTCAGATAGTTAGAGATTTTCAGGAGCTAATTTTATAAGCCCAATTCTTATATCTCCCCCTTATCTAGAAAAACACGAAAATCCTTCATGGTGACAGCTATTCCTCACGACTAGCAAAGCTTCACAAGACTAGTAGAAACCTTCCGAAAAGTATGTGCTTGATTGCATTTATTTCCCCCTTACCAGAATCACATATATATTAGCCTTTCTCCCTGCCTCTTTGGAGCAGTTTCTCAGAGCTATCTGAGGTGCCATCTTCTGGGATGCAGTCCTCATTTTGCCCCCAAATAAAACTTAACTTGCAACTCTCATGCTGTGCATTTTTTAAAAATTGATATTTATTATTATTTGTTGTTGTTGTCAGCATTTTGCCCCATTTAATTGAGGTATAATTGACATATAGCGTGTACATTTAAGGTGTACAGGGTGATGACTTGATAAATGCATATATATATATATTGTGAAATGTTTACCACGATAATGTCAGTTAACACATTCTTCACATCACATAATTATTATTTTTTTGGTATCTGTTATAGTGAGAACAGTTAAGATCTTCATTCACAGCAACTTTCAAGTATACAATACAGTATTGTCAATAATAGTCACTATGCTATACATTAAATAAATTCCTGGGATTTATTCACCTTATAACTGAAAGTCTGTTCCCTATGACTATTATCTCTCCCTATTCCCCACTCCCCCCCACCCCCACCCCAGTTCCTGGTAACTCTCAACTTACTTTCTGTTTCTATGAGATTAAGGTTTTAAGATTCCACATTTAAATGAGATCGTGCAGTATTTGTTTTCCTCTGTTTGACTTATTTTGCTCAGCATAATGCCTTCAGGGTCCATTCATGTTGATATAAATGGTAGGATTTCCTTTTTTTATGACTGGATAATATGTATTGTATCCCCTGGAGAAGGAAATGGCAACCCACTCCAGTATTCTTGCCCGGAAAATCCCATGGACAGAGGAGCCTAGTGGGCTACAGTCCACGGGGTAGCAAAGAGTCGGACACGACTGAGCGACTTCACTTTCAATATGTATTGTATATATGTAAACACAAGAGTGAGATATTTATCTTTCCCATTTTCTTTATCCATTCTTCTGTCTATGGATACCTAAGTTGTTTGTCTTGGCTGTTGTGAATAATGCTGCTGTGAACACTGGAGAGCAGATATCTTTTTGAGATAGTGACTTAATTTTCATTGGATATATACCAAGAAGTGGGTTTGTTGATTAATGGTAGTCCTGTTTTTAATTTTTTGAGGAAACTGCTGACTGTTTTCCATAGTAGCTGCATGAATTTATGTACCCACTGACAGTGTACTAGAGAACAGGTTTCCCTGTTCTCTGCATTCTTACCAGCAATTGTGAATATTTAAAAGATAATTTTTAGTTAATGGTAAATAATGGCAATAATCATTTGTCTTGTGTTTTTGTGGATAGCCACTCTAACAGGGGTGAGGTCAAAACTATCCTTATGGTTTTGACTTGCATCTCCCTGGTCATTAGTGATGTCGAGTACCTTTTCATGTACTAGTTGGTCATTTGTATGTCTTTGGAAAAATACTCATTCAGGTCCTTTGTACATCTTTTAATTGGATAATTTGCCTTTTTCCCTTTTGAGTGGTATGAGTTCTTTATGTGTTTTGGATAGTAACACCTTATCAGCTGTGTGATTTTCAGACATTTTCTCCCATTCTCGAAGGTGCTTTTTCATCTTGTTGACCGTTTCCTTTGCTGAGCAGAAGCTTTCTGGTGTTCCTCACCCCGTTTGCTGATTTCTGGTTTCGTTTCTTGTGCTTTTGGTGTCGTTACCAATGTCTAGGAGCTTTCCCCCTGTGTTTTCTCCTAGGAGCTTTATGGTTTCATATTTTATGTTTAGGTTCATAATCAATTTGAGATTATTTTGTGAAAGGTCAAAGAGAGTAGTTTGAATTCATTCTTTTACATGTTAAATATCTGGTTTTTCTGAGCACAATTTCTTGAAGAGACTGTCTTTTTGGCATTGCGTACTCTTGGCTCCTTTATCAAATATTAGTTGATTCTATACGCATGGGATTCTTTCTGGGCTCTCGGTTCTGTTCCACTGACCTATGTGTCTGTTTTTAGGCCAGTACCATACTGTAACTTTGTAATACAGTTTGAGACCAGGAAATGTGATGCCTCCAGTTTTGTTTTACTTTCTCAAAATTTCTTTGACCATTTAGGGCCTTTTGTGGTCCATACACATTTTAAGATGGTTTTCTGTATTTCTGTGGAAAATGCCATTAGAATTTTGGTAGAGATTATACTGATAGCTTTGGATAAAGTAGAAATTTTAACAATACTAATCCCTGTCCATTAACACTGAATATGTTTCCATTTATGTGTGTTTTCTTTAGTTTCTTTCAATATTTTACAGATTTGTTGTATATATCATTCACTTTTTAGAATAACTTTATTCCTAATTATTCTATTGTCTTTGATGCTATTGTAAATAGTATGTGCTCAGTCTCTCAGTCATGTACAACTCTTTGCGCCCCCATGGACTGTAGCCCTCCAGGCTCCTCTGTCCATGGGGATTCTCCAGGCAAGAATACTGGAGTGGGTTGCCATACCCTCCTCCAGGGGAATCTTCTCAACCCAAGGATCGAACCCAGGTCTCCCACGTTGCAGGTGGATTATTTACTGTCTGAGCCACCAGGGAAGCCCATAAATAGTATGGGTTTTTAAATTTCTTTTTCAGATAGTTCACTCTTAGTATCTAGAAACAATGAATTTTTGTATGTTAATTTGGTATCCTGAATCTTTACTGAATTCATTTATTCTAACATTTCTGTTGTTCTTTATAATAATTTTCTATATACGAGATCATGTCATCGGCGTGACACAATTTTACTTCTTCCTTTCCAATCTGGAAGTTTTTTATTTCTGGTTTTGGTTACTCTGGCTCGGACTCACAGGACAATGTTGAAAATGAATGTTGAGACTGGGCTGTCTTCTCCTGTTCCTGATCTTAGAGGGAAAGAAGGTGCCTGTGTAGTGACAGGGGCCAGTTGCGGACATACATATGGTGGCGGGGGCCAGGGCCAGCAGCAAGGGCGGGGCCAGCTCCAGTGCACCCGCGGCTGCGGGAGCCCTGCTTGTCAGCGTGCAGTCCTGTGGCTGTAGGGTCTCACCACTCGTGTTTGGTGAGGAGAGCTGGGCCTACGAGATGCAGGTACACAGCTGGACGAGTGAGCAGCAGTTAAGCCCCAAGGGCAGGCCAGCAACAAGAGTCAGGGTCAGATCTGGGGCTCGTAAGCAGCTGAAAAGGCTCTGTCTGTCAGCATCCACCCCTGTGTCTCCAATATCTCAACCAGATTCTCACAGGGAGTATTAGAGGAACATTCCTTTCTAGTTCTTGAAATAGACTTTCTCCAGCTCACTGACTTTGCATTCCATTTCCTGGAGCACTGTCCCCCACTCTGCCTGGAAGTGCCTACTAGTTCTTTAGTAATCAGCCTTAAAATCATCTTGTCAAAAAGTTTCTTTAACCAGGGCCCCCTGTTATAACCTCTCATTACTCACTTTATTTTTCCCCTGTAGAAATTATCGTGCATTTATTTGAGAGGTTACCTCTCTCATTTCACACTCCCTAGGAAACCTGAATCCCTGAAGCCCTGACATTTTTCCTTTCCCTCATTCTAGCTTTTGCTTTCTGTTTTCCCAATGTCCACATAAACACAATGGTGCTCGGGTCATGCCCATCTCTTCCAAGCTCCCTGGTTAGTGAAATCATGTTGGAGGCTTCAAATCAGCTGTGATGAGATAGTATGTGCACCATGGAAATGGGCACCTGTTATAAATCAGGTGCCCCTCCTCCAACTAGTTCTTAAACATTTAGCATCAAACTACTGCACATATCTATACATACCTATAATTTTTACCGACCCCTTGTGGGGAGGACTGGGGGCAGGAGGAGAAGGGGACGATGGAGGATGAGATGGCTGGATGGCATCACTGACTCGATGGACATGAGTCTGAGTGAACTCCGGGAGTTGGTGATGGACAGGGAGGCCTGGCGTGCTGCGATTCATGGGGTCGCAAAGAGTTGGACACGACTGAGCGACTGAACTGAACTGAAATTAACTGTGTTAGTCACCTTCCTGTTTTAAGATTTATAATATAATAATTACATTGTAGATATTTTTTATCCTCATTTTAGTTATTTTCCATTTAGCTTTGCAAGTGCCAGATTCTCATCACATGCAGCACACACGCATCATGTTGCTGCTGCTGCTAAGTCGCTTCAGTCGTGTCCGACTCTGTGCGACCCCATAGACGGCAACCTACCAGGCTCCCCCGTCCCTGGGATTCTCCAGGCAAGAACACTGGAGTGGTTGCCATTTCCTTCTCTAATGCAGGAAAGTGAAAAGTGGAAGTGAAGTCGCTCAGTCGTGTCCAACCCTCAGTGACCCCATGGACTGCAGCCTTCCAGGCTCCTCCATACATGGGATTGTCCAGGCAAGAGCACTGGAGTGGGCACCATTGCCTTCTCTGATGCATCATGTTACCACTTGCTCAATATTCGTGCCCACGCTCAGTGGCTTCAGTCGTGTCTGACTCTTTGCGACCCCATGGACTATAGCCTGCCAGGTTCCTCTGTCCATGGGATTTTCCTGGCAAGAATACTGGAGTCTTTTGCTATGTCCTCCAGGGGATCTTCCCAACCCAAGGATTGAATCCATGTCTCCTGAATCTCTTGCATTGCCGGCAGATTCTTTACTGACTGAGCTATCAGAGAAAACTTAATAAATATTAAATAATTTTATATAGTTGAAAGAATAACTTGGTAAAGATAAGCCTGCAAAAGAAACATTGCTTATCCTTCTTCTATTCTCTTTAATAATAAATAAGTTCTGGTTATTTATTATTGCAACATCTAGGATGTTAATTTTCTGTTTTAAATGTTTTTATTTTATTTATTTATTTTTTTGGCTGTTTTTATTTTTTATTTATTTTATTTTATTTTTTAACTTTACAATATTGTATTGGTTTTGCCATATATCAAAATGAATCCGCCACAGGTATACATGTGCTCCCCATCCTGAACCCTCCTCCCTCCTCCCTCCCCATACCATCCCTCTGGGTTGTCCCAGTGCACCAGCCCCAAGCATCCAGTATTGTGCATTGAACCTGGACTAGTGGCTAGTTTCCTATATGATATTATACATGTTTCAATGCCATTCTCCCAAATCATCCCACCCTCTCCCTCTCCCACAGAGTCCATAAGACTGTTCTATACATCAGTGTCTCTTTTGCTGTCTCGTATACAGGGTTATCGTTACCATCTTTCTAAATTCCATACATATGCGTTAAATTGTAAGACATCTTTATGTTTTCTTAGAACCCTAACTCTTAATACCTTCCCCATAACAACAACAAATAATATAAGACAGTTGAATGTTATCTAGGAAGTTTAAGGGAAATATGAGCTAAAAGCTGTGTAACAAGCTCCGATTGCCTTTCAGGTGTAACGTCAACCGATTGAAAATAAAGTTCTTTTTGAATAACCTATTATAATATGAAATCCAGCCCAGCCCAAAGGTGAATCAAAATAATGAATAAATAGAAAAACTTGTAAAAAAATTGATGTAACTCTTTGAATCTTTTTGAGTTTAAAATGTGAAGTCACTATGAGAATTGTGATTGTACAACTAAATCTAAATATTATAAGCATTAAGCATATGAAAATGATTAACAAAAAAAGATGGGAAGGAAGGTTAAGTAGGAAGATATGTAAGATTAATACTTTATCTCTTACAAGGCATCAGTAGATATTGCCTAAAATTAAAATTATTCTTATTTCTTAAAGGTTTTGTTTATTTTTAAACTTTTTATTTAATATTGAGGTATAGCTGATTAACAATTTTGTGATAGTTTTAGGTGGACAGTGAAGGGACTCAGCCATACATATACATGAATCCATTCTCCCCAAACTCCCCTCCCATCCAGACTCTACATAACATTGAGAAGGGTTCCATGTGCTATACAGTAGGTCCTTGTTGGTTACCCATTTAAAATATAACAATGTGTACATGTCCATCCCAAATTCCCTAACTATCCCTTCTCCCCATCCTTACCCCGCCATCCCCAGCAACCATAACTTTTTTCTCGAAGTCTGTGACTCTCTTTCTGTTTCGTCAGTATCATTTCTTTTTAGACTCCACCTATATGGGATGTCATATGGTATTCTCCTTCTCTGACTTATTTCACTCTATGACAGTCTCTAGATCCATCAGTGTTGCTGCAAATGGCATTATTTCATTCTTTTTAAAGGCTGAGCAAATATTCCATTGTATTGTATATTATATTTTTAATATGGGAAGCATCTGTCTTTGTTGTTCAGTTGTGTCTGACTCTTTGAGACCCCATGGACTGCAGCACACCAGGCTTCCCTGTCCTTCACTCTCTCCTAAAGTTTGCTCAAACTCATGTCCATTGAATCAGTGATGCCATCTGACCATCTCATCCTCTGTCGTCCCCTTCTCCTCCTGCCTTCAATCTTTCCCAGCATCAGGGTCTTTTCCAATGAGTCAGTTCTTCACATCAGGTGGTCAGTCCTTCGCACCAGTCCTTCCAATGAATATTTAGGACTGATTTCCTTTATGATTGACTGGTTTGATCTCCTTGCAGCCCAAGGGACTCTCAAGAGTTTTCTCCAGCGCCACAGTTCAAAGGCATCAATTCTTCAGCCCTCAACCTTTTTTACTGTCCAGCTCTCACATCCATACATGACTACTGGAAAAATGGACCTTTGTAGGCAATGTAACATCTCTGCTTTTTAATACACTGTCTAGGTTTGTCATTGATTTTCTTCCAAGAGTCTGTCTAAAATTTAGCTATTTCACTTTACTTTCTTTAATTTCACTGTACAATTTACTTTAATTTCACTTTACTTTCTTCTGTTAAATTTAGATAAAATTAAACTGAATATTTTTATTCAAAAGTAGAATATATTATGGATCTACTTTAATGAAATTATTGCAATGCATTCATAAGTCTGTCTGCCCGTGTTTTATTTGTCCATATACATTGAGAGATGTCTATAAAGTTGTCTACCAAACATCAGTGGTAATTCGGGAGATTCAGGTGATTTTTAAAATTCTTTATTATTACTTGATTTCTTTGTGAGCAGGATTCACTTTTATAAGTCAACACATTCTTTGTTCTTCAAATAATCATTGAATACTTTGTTTATTGCATTAAATCTGGTTATTAAGAAATTATACTTAGGCAAGATATCACCTAGACAATAGTTTTACTTTGTGTGCCTTAATTAAACATATTGGTGAACAAGGAATCAACTTTGAGTTAGTTTTAAAGACTAAGTAATTTGGATGTTGGAAATTAACTCTCTGTTTTGAGTCCAGTTGAGGAGCAGGGTTTGCACAATCTCTGCTCTCTCTATTAATGAAAAACACTGGCAAGGAATCCCAGGGTTTGTTCCTGGGAAGCAAATGATATGATTTCCCCTTTTAGCCACCTTTGACTAATTATGCTAATTATAAAACAAGCTGTAGGGAGCCAGTAAGCATGACGACTTGAATTTTCTCTAAGAATTAGTTTTGAGTTGCTGAACAGAGGCACAGGATGGACTATTAAAACCATTTCTGTATCTGTAACAAGTATCTATGCAAAGAGAAGAGAAAAATTGTTTGGATGGCTATGGGACTTGATTCTAAGTTTAAGAGAAATTTCTTTTAACAAAAGATTTTAGAAATAAGAGCAGTGTTAACTCAAATACTTTACTTATGCTTGACATATTTTAAGTGGTGTACCAATACTTTCAGAAATATTTTCCTCATTAATTGATAAATTGTATAATATTCCAAATCTTGCTCCATTCCCCACCATGACATCTTTCCTTTTCTTCAATGCAACTAGCATGCAAAGTCTTTGTGTGTGGTGAATGAGTCAAACAAAATGAAGATATTATTTATTTGAACTTGTATCACTGGTTTTTAGAAAACTGCTTGTGTTCTAGTGTAGTTTTTTAGCATGTGCTGACACACACACACACAAATAAACAATATTTTATATGCATATATAAAATAGTTATTCTAGACGTCTGTTTCTCCTTCATATTGTATTTTTAATGAACTCTGTGCAGAATCTCTTTGAGGACTGTTGTGTAGGAGGTCTAAGTACTGTTAGTTCTTTAGAAACAGATAAAAGGCTAAAAGTAAGGAAAGGGGACACATAAGAAAGAAAACTTGATGCCAGAGGCAATGAAAGAAAGCTATTAAGACTTTAAAACTCAAAAAAAGCCTGCTTGAAGGAAAGATCTGATAAACATTAAGACCTTGACCAACAAATCTTTTAGCGATTTGAGGTTAACTCACTTATTTCTTCTGCACTCAGGGTTGGATCCAAGCCTTTAACTGCCCTTGATCAGCTTTTTTCATCTACCTTTGTTACTAAGGTGTTGAGTTAAATTGTTTTTCTTGGATACAGTGTATCTCAGATGATGAAAACAAAGTAAATGCTATTGGTATCTGCTTGTGTTAGCAGGTAACAAACACATCTTTTTATGAGGATGATGATTTTACCATGCCATGTCTTGTGTCTGTGACCTAAAAAAAACGGTCAACAGTTACTGTAAGACCAGCCACAACAACCACAGGAGGAATTCCTTGAGAACTACTGTTTATCTTCCTATGGGAGGAAGTCCTTGTGGGAGTCCTATCTATAGTTCCATGCAGTGAGACTTGGATTTTTTTCTTTTTTATCTATCTGAAGCTTTATTACTGTCATTTCGGCTTGTATCTACTCTAGAAACACATTTCTGAGTTGACCACATAGGATATTTTGCAGTCCAGGGTGTGGGTCAAGAATACAGATTTAAAAATAAAACTTCCAATGTTATCCAACAGCTAACTCCATGTATAAGTATACAGAGGAATCTGATGAACTGAGAGTTTAATCAGTTGGAATTTGGTCTACATATGGAGGAAGGTGGGGGGGGAAACAAGAGGATCAAGTTAATGCCATGGAGCAAGAGGCAGCCTCGTCTGCCTTCAATCATTTTCTCTCTTTTGAAGTCGAAATACTGTGTAAGGATATTCAGGAAAGGACACTTCTGCTGTAGCTCCTTCTGTTCCAGTTGTTTTTGTTTGCTTGTTTTGCTTGAGTAATTCATTATCTCACAGTCTTGGAGTCTGGAAGGCTGAGATCAGGGTGTCATCAGGGTTGGTTCTCTCGGAAGGCTGTGAGGATCTGTTTCAAGGACCCCCTCCTAGCTTCTGGAGGTTTGCTGGCAGTCCTTGGTGGTCCTGATCCCTGCCTTCGTCTTCACATCCCATTATTCTTGTGTATGTGGCTCTGTGTCTGAATTTCCTCTTTTTTAAAAAATTAATTTTCAATTTTTTAAAGGTTAAACTCCATTTACAGTTATTACAAAATATTGGCTCTATACTCCATGTTGCACGAAACATCCGTGTAGCCTTACACCCAGTAGTTATACCCTCCAGTCCTCCACCCCTTATTTGGCCTTCCCCCACCACCTACTGTTAATCACTAGTTTGTTTTCTGTGTCTGTAAGTCTACTTCTTTTTTTGTTATTTTCATTAGTTGTATATTTTAGATTCCACATATAAGTGATATCATGCAGCATTTATCTTTCTCTGTCTGACTTATTTCACTTTAGCATAAGTCCCTCCATCTATGTTGTTGCAAAAGGCAGCATTTAACTCTTTTTTATAGCTAAGCATATATTTGTTTGTATATGTATATAGCACATCTTTATCCATTCATCTGTTGGTTGACACTTAGGTTGCTCCCATAACTTGGAAATTGTTAATAGTGCTGCTATGAACACTTCATTTTTGATGTCTCCAGAGCTGAGAGGTTTGTATTAATTGAATAGTACAATGAATAAAGAGGCTTTGGCTCCTTGAATTTTTTTTCTTAGAAATAAAAATATGAACGTTTTCCCATTATGGATGGTGGTTATGTGAACAGTGTTGTTTTCCCTCAGCACATATAGTAACTGAGGCTGAGATGGAAAGGGGAAGGAAGTGGTGATAGCCCAAGTTCAGTTCAGTTCAGTCGCTCAGTCGTCATCTTTGCGACCCCACGAACCACAGCACACCAGGCCTCCCTGTCCATCACCAACTCCCGGAGTCCACCCAGACTCATGTCCATCGAGTCGGTGATGCCATCCAGTCATCTCATCCTCTGTTGTCCCCTTCTCCTCCCTCCTTCCATCTTTCCCAGCATCAGGGTCTTTTGAAATGAGTCTGTTCTTTGCATCAGGTGGCCAAAGTACTGGAGTTTCAGCTTCAGCATCAGTCCTTCCAATGAATATTCAGGACTGATTTCCTTTGACTGGTTTGATCTCATTTCAGTCCAAGGGACTCTCAAGAGTCTTCTCCAATACCACAGTTCAAAACCACCAATTCTTCGGTGCTCAGCTTTCTTTATAGTCCAACTCTCACATCCAAACATGACCACTGGAAAAACCATAGCCTTGACTAGACGGACCTTTGTTGGCAAAGTGATGTCTCTGCTTTTTCATATGCTCTCTAGGTTGATCATAGCTTTTCTTCCAAGGAGAAACTATCTTTTAATTTCATGGCTGCAGTCACCATCTGCAGTGATTTTGGAGCCCCAAAACAAAGTCTGTCACTGTTTCCATTGTTTCCCCATTTGCCATGAAGTGATGGGACCAGATGCCATAATCAGTTTTCTGAATGTTGAGTTTTAAGCCAACTTTTCACTCTCCTCTTTCACTTTCATCAAGAGGCTCTTTAGTTCTTCATCACTTTCTGTCATAACTGTGGTGTTCATCTGCATATCTGAGGTTATTGATATTTCTCCCAGCAATCTTGATTCCGGCTTGTGCTTCATCCAGCCCAGTGTTTCTCATGATGCACACTGCATATAAGTTAAATAAGCAGGGTGACAATATACAGCCTTGACATATTCATTTCCTGATTTGTAACTAGTCCGTTGTTCCATGTCCAGTTCTAACTCTTGCTTCCTGACCTGCATACAGATTTCTCAGGAGGCAGGTCAGGTGGTCTAATATTCCCATCTCTTGAAAAAATTTCCACAGTTTATTGTGATCCACACAGTCAAAGGCTTTGGCATAGTCAATAAAGCAGAAATAGTTGTTTTTTTTCTGGAACTCTCTTGCTTTTTTGATGATCCAACTAATGTTGGCAATTTGATCTCTGGTTCCTCTGCCTTTTCTAAGTCCAGCTTGAACATCTGGAAGTTCACAGTTCATGTACTGTTGAAGCCTGGCTTGGAGAATTTTGAGCGTTACTTTGCTAGCGTTATGAGATGAGTGCAATTGTGCGGTAGTTTGAGCATTCTTTGGCATTGCCTTTCTTTGGGATTGGCATGAAAACTGACCTTTTCCAGTTCTATGACCACTGCTGAGTTTTCCAAATTTGCTGGTGTATTGAGTGCAGCACTTTCACAGCATCATCTTTTAGGATTTGAAATAGCTCACCTGGAATTCCATCGCCTCCAGTAGCTTTGTTCATAGTGATGCTTCCTAAGGCCCACTTGACTTCACATACCAGGATGTCTGACTCTAGGTGAGTGATTACACCATCATGATTATCTGGATCATGAATACCTTTTTGTATAGTTCTCCTGTATATTCTTGCCCAAAGCTTGTATTTTTACCTGAAGGAAGATAATCTCTATCTGCTTGGTCAATAAAGAACAGCTTTCAATTCAATATCTTTTGTTTTATCCTGGTAACTACAGAGGAACTTAGAGTGGAAATGTCTTTTTCTTTTTCCTAAAGAGAATTAAATATAATTTTTCTTATTTATTGAAATTTATTTTAGTACCTGTGATGGGAGCTAGAAATGTACTTGCTAGGATAAGAACCCGTGTCTTCCAAATTCACTCCAGGCTTTCTTTCATTCCTATGTATTACAGTTCTCTACTGTCTCTTACCAAGCGTAGAAAAATGTAGGTACCATGAATACCCTGAGAAGAGTTAGGGGTGTATTTTGTGTGGCACTTGAAAACCTGAAGAAACAGTTTTTAATTTGGCCCAAGATTGAGCTGAAATTTTAAGCATCCATCTTATCAGTTTCTAGAGAGAAATACTTCTCTGGTTGCTGAAGATGCTGATTTTTCTTTTTTTTTAATCTGCCCTGATTAGAAATTCAGATTAGAGTATAAGATGATACAAAGAGGCCTGAGACACTCAGACAGCAAAGCCTATTGCTACTCCCTTAATATTGGTGTTCCCCAAGGCTCCACTTTATCACTTCTTTCTTAGCCTAAGGACTCTCCTTGGGCATTCTCAACCACTCCCATGGCCTCAGTTTTCTACTGTATCTGCTTATTATTTCCAAATCTATATCTGCAACCAAGACCTCTCTCCTGAAACCAAGTACTATATATGCAACTATTAATATTTCTTCAATTAGTAATTAAATGCCTCCTAGGACATATCTGGAGAAGGCAATGGCACCCCACTCCAGTACTCTTGCCTGAAAAATCCCATGGACAGAGGAGCCTGGTAGGCTGCAGTCCATGGGGTCGCTAGGAATCGGACACGACTGAGCGACTTCACTTTCACTTTTCATTTTCATGCATTGAAGAAGGAAATGGCATCCCACTCCAGTGTTCTTGCCTGGAGAATCCCAGGGACAGGGGAGCCTAGTGGGCTGCCGTCTGTGGGGTCGCACAGAGTCGGACACGACTGAAGCGACTTGGCAGCAGTAGCAGCAGCAGCAGGACATATCTAGGACGCAAGTCATAACCTTTCCCCTTCAACCAGATGCTCCTTCTGTTTTCCTTTATGCTGTTGACATTTACACCATATACTCAAATATTCAATTGTTTAGTCAAACTCAGAAGACTGCCTCATATTTGTTTACTCTCTTCCTTCCCGAAACCACCTCTCTAGCTCTGATCTTAGTCATTTGTCTGCTTGTCTGTTGTCATTATCCCCTAGGTAAATCCTTTCCCTTGCATCTCATTATTATGAACCTCTTTTTTTTTTTTTTTAGATTTACTGAGATATTATTGACAGGCAATAAATTTCTCATATATAAAGTATACAATTTGAGAACTTTGGAAACTATCACTGCTTGAAAATAATGAACATACGGTCATCTTCAAAACATTCCCTATGTTCCCTTGTAATCTCCCCCTCGTTCCTCCACCAACATAAATCTGTTCCAAGTCAGTTACTGATCTGCTTTCTGTTATTACAGATGTCTGCATTTCCTAGAATTTGATGTAAGTGGAATGTCCTCTCTTTTTCTGACTTCCTTCATTCGGCATAATTATTTCTTCCTTTCTAATTAAGATTCCTTTTGTTTATTTATCTTGCTTTATTGCCTTTGCTTGCAGTTCCAGTTCAGTGTTGAATACAGGAGGTGAGAAAGGACATCTTTGTCTTGTTCTTGATGCCAGTCTTTGATTGTCAAATATAATGTTAGCTATAGGTTTTCCATAGCTGTCTTTATTAAGGTTGAAGAATTCTCTATTTCTAGTTTGCTGTTGTTTACATACATTTTACTTCTATATATGTTATAAATCCTACAATATATTGTTATTTTTTAGTCAATTCTCTTTTAAATAAATTTTTTTAAAATTGAAAGAAAAAGTTATTTCCGTTGCTCTTCATTCTTTTGGTAGATTCAGATTTCCATATGGTATTACTTCTCTTCCACCCATAGGACCTCCTTTAATTTTATTTATTTATTTATTTTTTAGTATAAGTCTATGAATCCTTCAGCTTTTATATGTTATGAGTCTGTATTTAATCTGGTTTTGCAAGAAATTTTGTCTGGGTATAAAATTCTAAGTTGACAGTGTGTCTTTTCCTTCAGTATTTTAAAGATGTTGCTCAATGCCTTCTGCTTTACATTTATATCCAATAAAAACCTGGCTGTTGTCCTTATCTTTATTTCTCTAAATGTAATGTTTCCCCCTGACCTTAACTTTGTTTATGATTTTCTATTTATCACTGGTTTTTAACTGACTGGATTATGATGAAACTTGGTGTCATTATATGCATGTTTCTTATGCTTTGGGGTTCATTTGTCTCTTTGAATCTGTGAGTTTATAGTTTGTATCCACGTGGGGTAATTTGATACATTACTCCTTCAAAATTTTTTTCTGTCCAGCCTCTTTTTTCTTTCCTTCAGGAACTCAGTGCATGCATATTAGGAAGTTTGTAGTTCTCCAGTGACTCACTAATACTCATTTACTTTTGGGGAAGGATATTATTTTTTCTCTCTGTGTGTTATTTTGAATAGTTTCTAAGACTGTGTTTCAGATTCATTGCTACTTTTTTTGGTAGTGTCTAATCTTCTCTTCTGTTAATCCTACCCAGTTTATTTTTCATCTTAGACTTGTTTTGTCTCTAGAGTTCAATTTAGATGTTTTAAAAATACCTTTTAAATCTCTACTTAACAGGCTCAAACATTACTTTGACATTTGAACATTTGGAATACAGTTATAACTTTTAATGTACTTGTCTGCCAATTCTTTAATCTTTGTCATTCCTCAGTTTGATTCTGTTGATTATTTTTTCTACTCATCATGGACTATATTTTCCCCAAGCTATGCTTAAGCCAAAAATCTCTCTCCACACAGGAATCTTGGAAATCATAGGACTCAGCTAATTTTCCCCCTTCTCAAGAGTCAGTGTCTGACACTACTTGTTGACAATGTCTGAAAACCTTGTTTCATACATCACTTTTTAAAATTAATTAATTTATTTTAATTGGAGGATAATTACTTTACAACATTGTGGTGGTTTTTGCCATACATCAACATGAATCAGCCATGGGTGCACCTATGTCCCCCATCCTGAACCCCCTTCCCACCTCCCTCCCCACCCCATTGCTCTGGGTTGCCTCAGAGCATGGGCTTTGAATGCCCTGCTTCATTAATCAAACTTGCATTGCTCATCTATTTTACAAAGGGTATTCAGTGGTTTTCCCTCAAATCATTCCACCCTCGCCTTCTCCAACATAGTCCAAAATTCTGTTCTTTACATCTGTGTCTTTTTTGCTTCCTTACATATAGGATTGTTGTTACCATCTTTCTAAATTCCATATATATGTATTAATATACTGTATTGGTGTTTCTCTTTCTGACTTACTTCACTCTCTATAATAGGCTCCAGTTTCATCCACCTCATTAGAACTAACTCAAATACATTCTTTTTTATAGCTGAGTAATATTCCAGTATGTACCACAACTTCCTTATCCATTCATCTGCTGATGGACATCTAGTTTGCTTCCACGTCCTAGCTATTGTAAACAGTGCTGCAATGAACATTGGGGTACATGTGTCTCTTTCAGTTCTGAAAATCTTGTTTCCTATATCTTGTCTAGTTTTTTCAGTTGTTTCAGGCACAAAGTTAAATCTGGTTCCTGTCATTCTACCTGGGCCCAAAGCCAGAGTTTCTTCATAACTAATTTTTTAAACTATTGCCTGAATTAGTGTTTTGAATCTCTGGTCTAATTTTGTTATTCTCCTACTTAAAAATCTTTGATGATAACTTTTTACCATCAAATCAATGTTCTAACCTTTAATAGAGCATTTAAGGCCCCTCACATTATGACTCTTTCACACTCATTCTGGTGTGTTAATTCTTCCTTTCCCTCATCCACCTTCTAACATATAGACACCCTATAATTAACTACATTCTATTAACCACAATTCCTAAAATACACCATCCTAGTGTTTTGATCATGCTTTTTGTATACCTTCTTGGGCTGATGAGATCTTACTTACTTTGTAAGTCCATATATCCTGGTTCATATATAGCCTCTTCTGTAAAGCATTCTGTTCTTCACTGTTCCTGGCGAGATTAATAGCCTGCAGTTTCGTTGCCGGAATATTTCTGTTCTTTATGGAACTCTTACCGTAGGGCTTGTTAGCACCCTCACTAAACTGAGAGCCTTTCCAGAGCATCACTTAGCAAATTTATTCTCTAAAGGGCCAGATAGTAAATATTTTAGAGTCTGAGGGCCTTACAAGCCTTTGTTGCGTATTATACCTTACTTTTCTTTACAATCCTTTGAACATATAAAATTGATTCTCTGGTTGTCAGGGGGAGTCAAGAAGAAACATGCTGCTAAGGCTGCAGTCTGCTGACATTACCCATAGAGGAGGGAGATTGTATTTCATTCTGTCACCCAGCAGAGTGACTGACCTTGAGATGGATGTTGATAAAAATGGGCAACTCTTTAATAATGAACATAAGATTATCCCATAATATTTAAATTCTTCATCTGTGACAGTAATTCTCTTAGTGTAGGTTCTCTCATTTGGTTTGCACAAAATCAAATCATATTGTCAGCAGCATTTTATTGATGAGACAGTCATGGCATGGAGATACTGAGGGACTTGCCAAAGAGTACACAGCTGCAAGTCTTTAAGAAGTTAGAAAAGAAGTTGGACTGGGACAGAGGCAATTGTATACGTTCTTCCTGTCTTGGGTTAGACTCCAAAATAGGACATAACGTCCCTGCAATTGATGTATTCAACATCCCTCTCTCTGATGGAAAACAAATGTAGATTGACACGTATCTACAGAACCTTTGAGCAGAGGATTGCATAGTTTCCAGGATAAGTAACCACGCTGGCTCATTTTTATGTTTATCATACAGTTGGGAGAAAATAGCAAAATTGGTTTTCTAAAGACAATAGGTATTGCTTTTTAAAACATGAAATGTCTTGGATGTATTGCCATCATCATATTTGTTTCCTTGAAATCTAGAGAACTTCTGTTCCTTTTTAAATATAATAATGTCCTTCAAACAAAACACTTGGTCTAAATTAGTTTTCTTCAAAGCATATTTAGTTGAATCAGAAGCTAAAGAAACATATTATTTTAAGCCACACACAAATGTTTTGTTTATTTTTTAAATTTCTTGACCAAAAGGAAAAGATAATTGCCTTTGTGCTTTGCAAAGAAAACACGTTACCTCATGGCTGACAGTTTGTGACAGAGCAAACCCATGTGAGCTGATATTAAGAATTTTTATGATGCCTTTTGGAAATTCAACAGACTAGCATTATTAACATAGTGAAATTGGAAATCCAACAATCAATCAAACCACCATCATGAACCAAAATACCCTCAAAGCAGCTGCCATTTACAATTAAGTGATAATGATCTTTATAGGAAAAATTATGGTGGCATGAAAGCACCTGCTGTCAAAATTAACTTTTCAAAAAGCAGAAGCTATTTCACTGCCGTAATTTTAAGCAATAGTTGTTATTAGGCCTATTTAAAGCAAATTAGCACATGGTTTGTTATTAAATATATAACATATTTACCTCAAGAACCATATTGTAAAGACCATTAATTTTCCCCACTGGAAATTGAATATGTTTTGTCAAATGGCAGCTATGCTTTTTCCCGCACTGAATTCTGCCAGCCAGAAGACAGACACACAGGGCTGCAAGGGAATGGAGGCACTGGATTTGAAGTGGGCTGCCTTTAAATCAAGGGCCCATTCTTTGGAATTATGTAACTGGCATTTGTTTCAGCTTCTAAATATGAATCTCTGACTTTTAATCATTGACATTTCTCCTTCCTTCCAGCATTTTATGTTGCTTATGTCATTGTCTTCATAAGCATTGTTCTTGATGCCCAAACAAACAAAACTAATAAAATGAGCAAAAGAGAAAGTGATGAAGTAGTAGTGTAAATACAGAATGCAGATAGGTTGTTAAGGGTATCACTGAGTATTCACGAAAACTTCAGGGTTACCTCTGAGAATCAGGGAAAATTGGAGTTGTAAATAAAGTTCTATATTCCTTTAAAATAGACTCCAATGCTGTGTCCTTCTCTGAGGACACATCATTCCTAACCACTAGTTCAGCTTAAGCCGGGTCTTGTGGCTGAAAGCTGAGAGAACTAGGGCTGAGTCAGCTTGACTGGTCAGGGAAACTTGGGAGGAGACAGTTGTTGAGTCCACATCCTTGGCTCACCTGGCAGAAAGCCACACACCTTCCCATGGCAAAATCAGCCAACACACAATGGGGCTGGGGGTGGGAACTCTTTCACTCACTAAATTCGAAAATGAATTTCACACATATTTCATCTGGGGAACAAGAGCACATGCAGTGGCAGGCAAGACTGAGAGGGGCCCTCCATGCTTTAGTCAGTGAGATCATGGTATTACCATCTCATTGGCGAGTTGATCATGTTGTGATGTATGCATTTCTGAAGAGGTGAGCAAATGGTATAGGTAAGTTGAGAATGTTTATTTTGCATATTTTATTTATTTTTAAAGCAGTGGGTCCCTGAAAAGAATCAAAAACTAGGTAATGATTTGTGCATTTCTGCCTTTTTTTTTTTTAGAATGCATTACATTCAGTAATGAATCAAACTTTCTCTGTGTCCTTGATCAATTCCCTGTGGAAATGATGTTGCTGCTGTGGGGTCACTGCTGCTGCTGCTGCTGCTGCTGCTAAGTTGCTTCAGTCGTGAGTTCAACCCCATAGACGGCAGCCCACCAGGCTCCTCTGTCCATGGGATTTTCCAGGCAAGAGTACTGGAGTGGGGTGCCATTGCCTTCTCCCTGTGGGGTCACTATGAAATATTAAACTCACTAGAAAAAGTCTTCTAGATGGCTTCACACATTGCTCTCTCCTCCCCAATTGCATTAACATCTCCCTTTGTTCTCTCTTGGAATCACTTTTTTATTTGTATTTCATAACATAGGGTCTTCAGGCTTATTCCCTTTGTCTAACGCTGGTTTTTAACCCTTCTCTTCTTCAATTCTTCTTTTTTTCCCCTCATTTAAATATTCCAGAAGGACCTGATCTAACCACATTCTCTGCTTGGGGAATGTCATGGCACTAACTTTCACCTTTCTGAATCTTTGTCACGGGCCCCAGCTTCCCCTCGAGTTCCTCACCTTTATTTGTTTGTTATTGCAGACAGTACCTTCATTCATGGCTTCCATTACAAAGTAACAAACCCTAAACTCATAATCTTTCTTTCAAACTTGCTCTGCCTCTTTCCTCTTCCATCTTTTTTTTTTCTTTTTAAAGTTTTTTCTTTTTTTTAAATTAATTTTTTATTGAAGGATAATTGCTTTACAGAATTTTGTTGTTTTTATCAAACCTCAACATGAATCAGCCATAGGTTTACATATATCCCCTCCCAACTCCCTCCCCATCCCACCCCTCTAGGTTGATACAGAGCCCTGGTTTGAGTTTCCTGAGCCATACAGCAAACTCCCATTGGCTATCTATTTTACATATGGTAATGTAAGTTTCCATGTTACTCTTCCCATGTATCCCATCCTCTCCTCCCCTCTCTCCATGTCCATAAGTCTATTCTCTATGTCTGTTTCTCCATTGCTGCCCTATAAATAAATTCTTCAAAACCATTTTTCTAGATTCCATATATATGCATTAGAATACAATATTTATCTTTCTATTTCTGACTCACTTCACTCTGTATAATAGGTTCTAGGTTCATCCACCTCATCCGAACTGACTCAAACACATTTCTTTTTATGGCTGAGTAGTATTCCATTGGTAGAAGACAATGGCACCCCACTCCAGTACTCTTACCTGGAAAATCCCATGGATGGAGGAGCCTGGTGGGCTGCAGTCCATGGGGTCGCAAAGAGTTGGACACGACTGAGCGACTTCACTTTCACTTTTCACTTTCATGCATTGGAGAAGGAAATGGCAACCCACTGCAGTGTTCTTGCCTGGAGAATCCCAGGGACGGGGGAGCCTGGTGGGCTGCCGTCTATGGGGTCACACAGAGTCGGACACGACTGAAGTGACTTAGCAGCAGCAGCAGCAGTATTCCATTGTGTATTTATACAACAACTTTATCCATTCATCTGTCAATGGACATCTAGGTTGCTTCCATGTTCTAGCTATTGTAAGTAGTGCTGCAAAGAACAATGGGATACATGTGTCTTTTTCAACCCTGGTTTCCTCAGGTTATATGCCTAAGAGTGGGATTGTTGTGTCATATGATGGTTTTATTCCTAGTTTTTTAAGGAGTCTCCATACCATCTTCCATAGTGGCCGTATCAATTTACATTCCCACCAACAGTGCAAGAGTGTTCCCTTTTCTCCACACCCTTTCCAGCATTTATTTTTTGTAGACTTTTTGATGATGGCCATTCTGACTGGTATGAGGTCCTATCGCATTGTGGTTTTGATGTGCATTTCTCTAATAATGAGGGATGTTGAGCATCTTTTCATGTGTTTGTTAGCCATCTGAATGTCTTCTTTGGAGAAATGTCTGTTTAGGTCTTTCCCCTACTTTTTGAATGGGCTGTTTGTTTTTCTGGTATTGAGTTGTATGAGCTGCTTGACTATTTTGGAAATTGATCCTTTGTCAGTTGGTTCATTTGCTATTATTTTCTCCCATTCTGAGGGTTGTCTTTTCCCCTTGCTTATAGTCACCTTGGTTGTGCAAAAGCTTTCAAGTTTAAGGAGGTCTCACTTATTTACTTTTGTTTTTATTTCCATTACTCTAGGAGGTGGGTCATAGAAGATCTTGCTTTGATTTATATCCTCAAGTGTTCTGCCTATGTTTTTCTCTAAGAGTTTTATAGTTTCTGGTCTTACATTTAGGTCTTCAATCCATTTTGAGTTTATCTTTGTGTATGGTGTTAGGAAGTGTTCTAATTTCATTCTTTTACCTGTAGCTGTCCAGTTTTCCCAGCACCATTTATTGAAGAGGCTGTCTTTGCCCCATTGCATATTCTTGCCTCCTTTGTCAAAAATAAGGTACCCATAGGTGCATGGGTTTATTTCCAGGCTTTCTATCTTGTTCCATTGGTCTATATTTCTGGTTTTGTGCCAATACCATACTGTCTTGATGACTGTAGCTTTGTAGTATAACCTGAAGTCAGGAAGGTTGATTCCTCCAGCTCCATTCTTCTTCCTCAAGACTGCTTTGGCTATTCTGGGCCTTTTGTATTTCTATATGAATTGTGAAATTTTTTGTTCTAGTTCTGTGAAAAATGCCACTGGTAATTTGATAGGGATCACATTGAATCTGTAGATTGCATTTGGTAGTATAGTCATTTTTACAATATTGATTCTTCATACCCAGGAACATGGAATATCTCTCCATCTGTTTATGTCATCTTTGATTTCTTTCATTAGTGTCTTATAATTTTCTGTGTACAGTTCTTTCATCTCCTTAGGTAAGTTTATTCCTAGATATTTGATTCTTTTTGTTGCAATGGTGAATGGGATTGATTGCTTAATTTCTCTTTCTGATTTTTCATTGTTAGTATATAGAAATGTAAGTGATTTCTGTGTATTGATTTTGTATCCTGCAACTTTGCTAAATTCACTGATAAGTTCTAGTAATTTTCTGATACTATCTTTAGGATTTTCTATGTGCCGTATCATGTCATCTGCAAATAGTGAGAGTTTACTTCTTCTTTTCTGATCTGGATTCCCTTTATTTCTTTTTCTTCTCTGATTGCTGTAGCTAGGACTTCCAGAACTATATTGAATAATAGAGATGAAAGTGAACACCCTTGTCTTGTTCCTGATCTTAGGGGGAAGCTCAGTTGTTCACCACTGAGAATAATGTTTGCTGTAGGCTTATCATATATGCCTTTACTATGTTGAGGTAGGTTCCTTCTATACCAATTTTTTGAAGAGTTTTCATCATAAGTGGGTACTGAATTTTGTCAAAGGCTTTTTCTACATCTATTGAGATTATCATATGGTTTTGATCTTTCAATTTGTTAATATGGTGTATCACACTGATTGATTTACATATATTGAAGAATCCTTGCATTCCTGGAATAAATCCAACTTGCTCATGGTGTATGAGCTTTTTGATCTGTTGCTGAATTCTGTTTGCTAAAATTTTGTTGAGGATTTTTGCATCTATGTTCATCAGTGATATTGGCCTGTAGTTTTCTTTTTTGTGTGTGTTGTCTTTGTCTGGTTTTGGTATCAGGGTGATTGTGGCCTCATAGAATGAGTTTGGAAGTATTTTTTTCCTGTGCAATTTTTTGAAAGAGTTTTATAAAGATAGGCATTAGCTCTTCTCTAAATGTTTGATAGAATTCACCTGTGAAACCATCTGGTCCTGGGCTTTTGTTTTGGGGAAGATTTTTGATCACAGCTTCAATTTTGTTGCTTGTAACAGGGTTGCTCGTAATTTCTATTTCTTCCTGGTTCAGTCTTGGAAGATTGAACTTTTCTAAGAATCTGTCCATTTCTTCCAGGTTATCCTTTTTATTGGCATATAGTTGTTCATAATAGTCTCTTATGATCCTTTGTATTTCTGCATTGTCTGTTGTAATCTCTCCTTTTTATTTCTAATTTTGTTGATTTGATTATTTTTCTTTTTTTCTTGATGACTCAGGGCTAAATGTTTGTCAATTTTGTTTATCTTTTCAAAGAACTAGCTTTTAGTTTTATTAAGCTTTACTATTGTTTCTTTCATTTCCTTTTCATTTATTTCTGCTCGGATCTTTATGATTTCTTTCCTTCTACTAATTTTTTTTTCTTTCTTTCCCCAGTTTTAGGTGTAAAGGTGTTTTAGATGTAAAGTTAGGCTATTTGATGTTTTTCTTGTTTCTTGAGGTAGGATTGTATTGCTATAAACTTCCCTCCTAGGACTGCTTTTGCTCTACCCCATAGATTTTGAGTTGTTATGTTTTCATTGTCATTTGTTTCTAGAAATTGTTTGATTTCCCTTTTGATTTCTTCAGTAACCTGTTGATTATTTAGAAATGTGTTGTTTAATCTCCATGTGTTTGTATTCTTAGTTTTTTTTCTTGTAATTGATGTCTAGTTTCATAGTGTTGTGGTTGGAGAAGATGCTTTATATAATTTCAATTTTCTTAAATTTACTGAAGTTTGATTTGTGTCCTAAGATGTGGTCTATTCTGGAGAATATTCCATGTGCACTTGAGAAGAACGTGTATTCTTCTGCATTTGGATGGAATGTCCTGAAAATATCAATGAGATTCATCTCATCTAATGTATCATTTAAGACTTGTATTTCCTTTAATCTTCTGTTTTGATGATTGTCCATTGGTGTGAGTGGGGTGTCAATTTCTCCTTTTATGTGTGTTAGTGTTTGTCTTATGGGTGCATCAGTCAGTTCAGTTCAGTTCAGTCGCTCAGCCGTGTCTGACTCTTCGCGACCCCATGAATCGCAGCACGCCAGGCCTCCCTGTCCATCACCAACTCCCGGAGTTCACTCAACTCATGTCCATTGAGTCAGTGATGCCATCCAGCCATCTCATCCTCTGTCGTCCCCTTCTCCTCCTGCCCCCAATCCCTCCCAGCATCAGAGTCTTTGCCAATGAGTCAACTCGTCTCATGAGGTGGCCAAAGTACTGGAGTTTCAGCTTTAGCATCATTCTTTCCAAAGAAATCCTAGGGCTGATCTCCTTCAGAATGGACTGGTTGGATCTCCTTGCAGTCCAAGGGACTCTCAAGAGTCTTCTCCAACACCACAGTTCAAAAGCATCAATTGTTCGGTGCTCAGCCTTCTTCACAGTCCAACTCTCACATCCATACATGACCACAGGAAAAACCATAGCCTTGACTAGACGGACCTTAGTTGGCAAAGTAATGTCTCTGCTTTTCAATATGCTATCTAGTTTGGTCATAACTTTTCTTCCAAGGAGTAAGCGTCTTTTAATTTCACGGCTGCAGTCACCATCTGCAGTGATTTTGGAGCCCAGAAAAATAAAGTCTGACACTGTTTCCACTGTTTCCCCATCTATTTCCCATGAAGTGGTGGGACCAGATGCCATGATCTTCGTTTTCTGAATGTTGAGCTTTAAGCCAAATATTTCTTTCTCCACTTTCACTTTCATCAAGAGGCTTTTTAGTTCCTCTTCACTTTCTGCCATAAGGGCATAGATATTTACAATTGTTATGTCTTCCTCTTGGATTTATCCCTTGACGATTATGTTGTGTCCTTCTTTATCTCTTGTAATCTTCTTTATTTTAAGGTCTATTTTGTCTGATATAAAGATTGCTACTCCAGCTTTCTTTTGATTCCCATTTGCAAAGAATGTATTTTTCCATCCTCTCACTTTCAGTCCATATGTGTCTTTATGTCTGAAGTGGTTTTCTTGTAGACAGCATGTATATGGGTCTTGTTTTGTATCCATTCAGCCAGTCTGTCTTTTGGTTGGAACATTTAATCCATTTACATTTTAAGTAATTATTGATATATATATTCCTATTGCCATTTTCTTAATTGTTTGGGGTTGATTTTGTACATCTTTTTTCTTCTCTTGTATTTCATGACTATATAAGTCCATTTCAAATTTGTTGTAAAGCTTGTTTCGTGTTACTGAATTCTCTTAACTTTTGCTTGTCTGAAAAGCTTTTAATTTCTCCATCAATTTTGAATGAGATTCTTGCTGGGTACAGTAATCTTGGTTGTAGATTTTTCCCTTTCAGTACTTTAAATATATCCTCCATTCCTTTCTGGCCTGCAGAGTTTCTGCTGTAAGATCAGCTGTTAATCATATGGGGTTTTCCTTGTATGTTACTTGTTGCTTCTCCCTTGCTGCTTTTAATATTCTTTCTTTGTATTTAGTCTTTGTTAGTTTGGTGAGTGTGTGTCTTGGGATGTTTCTCCTTGGGTTTACCCTGTATGGGACTCTTTGTGCTTCTTGGACTTGATTGACTATTTCCTTTTCCATGTTGGGGAAATTTTCAAGTATAATCTCTTCAAAAAATTTTTCATACCCTTTCTTTTTCTCTTTCTTCTTCTTCTTCTGCTGCTGCTAAGTCGCTTCAGTCATGTCCAACTCTGTGCGACCCCATAGATGGCAGCCCACCAGGCTCCCCTGTCCCTGGGATTCTCCAGGCAGGAGCACTGGAGTGGGTCGCCATTTCCTTTTCCAATGCAGGAAAGTGAAAAGTGAAAGGGAAGTTGCTCAGTTGTGTCCAACTCTTAGCGACTCCATGGACTGTAGCCCACCAGGCTCCTCCATCCATGGGATTTTCCAGGCAAGAGTACTGGAGTGGGGTGCCATTGCCTTCTCCGTTTCTTCTTCTGGGACCCCTATAATTCAAATATTGGTGTGTTTGATATTGTCCCAGAGGTCTCTGAGACTATCCTCAGTTCTTTTCATTCTTTTTACTTTATTCTGCCCTTCAGAAGTTATTTCCACCATTTTATCTTCCAGCTTACTGATTTGTTCTTCTGCTTCAGATATTCTGCTATTGATTCCTTCCAGAGTATTTTAATATCAGTAGTTGTGTTGTTTGTCTCTGTATGTTTATTCTTTAATTCTTCTAGGTCTTTAAAGATTGATTCTTGCATTTTATCCATTTTGTTTTCAAGGTTTTTGATCATCTTTACTCTCATTATTCTGAATTCTTTTTCAGGTAAATTGCCTATTTCCTCTTCATTTATTTGGATTTCTGTGTTTCTAGTTTGTTCCTTCATTTGTGTAGTATTTCTCTGCCTTGTCATTATTTATTTATTTTTTTTAAACTTTTTGTGTTTGAGGTCTCCTTTTCCCAGGCTTCAAGGTTGAATTCTTTCTTTCTTTTGGTTTCTTCCTTCTAAGGCTGGTTCAGTAGTTTGTGTAAGCTTCTTATAGGGTGAGATTTGTGTTGAGTTTTTTGTTTGTTTTTGTTTGCTTTTCCTCTGATGGGCAAGGCCAAGTGAGGTGGTAATCCTGTCCGCTGATGATTGGGTTTGTATTTTTGCTTTGTTTGTTTTTTAGATGAGGCATCCTGCACAGGGTGCTATTGGTGGTTGTGTGATGCAGGGTCTTGTATTACAGTGGTTCCCTTTGTGTGAGTTCTTACTATTTGACACCCCGTAGGATTACTTCTCTGGTAGTCTAGGGTCTTGGAGTCAGTGTTTCCATGCCAAAGGCTTAGGCTTGATCTCTGGTCAGGAATGAAAATTCCACAAGTGGTTTGTTATGACATCAAGTCAGATTTGTTATGACATCAAGTCAGAAACAAATTTCCAAAAGCAAGAAACCAATGATGAACCCCAGACAAATAGCAGTTACAAAATCAGTCAAATAATTAAAATAATGGAATATACACAGATACATATACACCCATGAGCAAAGTCAAAACAGTCCAACAAAAGTACAGTACAATAGATTGATCTGGGGAATAAAGGAAATAAAAAATTATATTTAGCTGTTAAGAACAAAACTAACTGAAGCAGAAAACTGGAAAGCAAAACTAAAGCAAGGTGCTAAATTGGGAATAAAGCAATGAAAACAAAACTAACAAATATGTTGAGAGGAAAGGAAAGAAAGAAAAGAAAGAAAGAATAGCTATGTAAAGTTAAATAGAGGTAGATGAAGAAGATTTATATATCTTAAAGATTAACTGCAAGGGGAAAAGAACAGTAGGAAAGGCAAACAAAGGAATAAATGTAGAGAAAATATAAGGTTAAAAAAAATAAAAGTTTAAATTATAAAAAAGAGAAAAGATTAAAAAAAGAAAAAAAGGAAGAAGAAAGAAAAGGAAAAAAAGGAAAACTCCACAGAACTGCAAAAGCCAAATGTAGATGCAGAGGTTTATAACAATAAAAAGTGTGACTAAATATACACCAATATATACACACCCATAAGGAAAGGCAAAACAGTCCAACAAAAATAAAGTACAATAGATTGACACAGTGAACAAAATAAACCTAAAATTATATATACCAGAACAAAACTAACTAAAGCACAAAGTGGAAAACAAAACTAAAGCAAGGTGCCAACTGGGGAATAAAGCAATGAAAATAAAACTAACAATATGTTGAAAGGAAAGAAAAGAAAGAATAGCTATGCAAAGCTAAATAGAGGTAGATGAAGAAGATTTATATATATTAAAGATGAACTGCAAGGGGAAAAGAACAGTAGGAAAAACAAAGGAATAAATATAGAAAAAATAATACTAGGTTTAAAATATTAAAAATTAAAATTAAAAAAAGAGAAAAGAAAACAAAACAAAACACAACTCCCTGGAATTGCAAAAACCCAAAATAGAGGCAGAGGTTTATAACAGCAATAAAACTCGTGACTGTGGGGGGGGTGGGGGGGGGAGGGAAGCTCAAAAGCTTAGTTAGATTTCATAGTGTCAATAAAATCAACAACTACAACAGAGAGCAGGGAGAAAGTAAAAAAAAAAAAATCCAAAAGAATCTACAGAACAAGTCAAAACGTAAGAATAATCAATGTTTATCTTGAGTCACTGCTATCAGAGTCCTTTCCCTCACTGGGAGTCACAGTCCCCCTCGCCTCCCTAGGATGCCCTCCAGCTCTGTGCTGATTTCTGGACCTGCTGTAGGGCAGCTCACATTCTAATCTGGTCCTACTCCTGTGTGTTCTTGCCTCCAATGTCCACAGCTATCAGAACTAGTGTGTTTTCTTTTGTGGGAGTGCTCAATGACCTTTTATATATTCCATAGACACAGAGTCTGCCTAGTTGATCATATGGATTTAATCTGCAGCTTGTACAGCTGGTGGGAGTGTTTTAGGTCTTCTTCCTTAGTCACACTGCCCCTGGGTTTCTATTGTGGTTTTATTTCTACCTCTGGATTTGGGTCATCCACTGGGGTTTGCTCCTGAGGCTGCCCTGGAGGGCTTGGGTTTGCCCCTGTGAGGGTGGGTGTGGAAGTGGTGTAGCTGCTTGGGTCGCAGGGGTTCTGGCATCACCAGGTACTCAGGGGAGTTGGCAGCTGGGGCAGCAGGAAATATAATGCTCTAGAAGGGCATGGCAACCAGTATTGACCAATAAGCTCCAGTATTCTTGCCTGGAGAAGAACCTCCTTCCCTGACAGAGAAGCCTGGCAGCTCACAGTCTGCAGGATGGCAAAGAGTCGGACACTACCAAAGTGACCCTGTGCGTGCAGGTGCAAGACTTCTTTTGCCTGTGGCAGCTCTGCCCCAGTGGGAGTCAATCATGAAGGTGGTGCAGCTGCTTGGCTTGCGGGGACCCAGGCGGCCCAAGTGTGCAGGGGCACAGACTGCTTCCACCGCAGGAGTTATGGCCCTATCAGAGTCTTTTTCAAGCCTCTTGTAGCTGGTGATCAGAAGGCCTCTTTGGGCAGTCTTTTTTCATAGCTCTGCCCATTCAGGCTCTTAAAGGGCTTCCTTACCTGGGGTCTTTCTCTGTTCGGTGCATCAGGCACATAGAGGCCCTCCTCGTCTGGCGTCCTACTCTGTATATGGGCATGTCAGGCACTTAAGGGGGCACCCTGGGTGGGGTCCTACTCTGTAATTCAGTGCATCGGGTGTTTGATGGGCCAGCCTCTCTATCATTCAGCTTCCAATGTTGGTGTCGGGGAGAAAGGCTATGGTGATGGCTCCACCCTCTACACGTGACTCAGCAATATAGCCTTGCTTCCATGGCTGCCTGGCTTTCCTCCGCAGGAATTTCGCACCACAATCTCTCCTTCACATCCCCTTGATCCATCTCTCCACCATCAATAGCAGCCCTCGAGCTGGGATTGCTCCACAATCCCTAAACTCCAGCTCCCAGCCACTGTGCTGTCCAGGGTATGTATGGTTGCGGGAAGGACTATCTGATTCTCATTCCACTTTGGCTGCCACAGATCAGCTGTTTCCCTCTCAACCTTAAATGTTTCTCCTCTGACTCAGACAATTGCCCTGATGTGGGGATTGGACCCCTGCTTCAGTTCCCCCACCCACCAAGGGCAGGTCCAGTCCTACTATCACTCCCGTTTTTCCCCCTAGTTCCCTCATCCTACCGAGTTTGGCATGGGCCTATATATTCTCTTCTGCTGTTCAGGTTCTCCTGTTTGCTCTCAGATGGTGTTCTGCATGTGCTTCTGTGTCTGAAGGTGTACTCCTGATGTATCCATGGAGAGAGATGTACTCCCATGGCCACCTACTCCTCCACCATCTTGTTCTTCCCTCCTCTATCTTTTGACAATCACCTCTCCATCTTCCTGACAATCTGGCTTGGGAATCTCTCCATTAATTATGATTCTTCCTTTTTCCTTGCCTCTCATCAGTCAGTGACCATGTTATTTTATTTTTTAATCTACAGGGAAGCAGTGTACCAGATTGGTTAAAAAATAAGGTTCAGGAACCAGAGACTGAAGCCCTAAATGGGTGACCATAGGCAAATTTTAACCTTTCTGTACTTCAGTTTTTGCATCTATAAAGGTGAAAGAACAGAACTTAACTCAGAGCACTGTGTGATTAAATGATTTACTCACTTAGAACAGTGCCCGGTGCACAGTAAGTACCCAATGCTGCTGCTGCTGCTGCTGAGTCGCTTCAGTCGTGTCCAACTCTGTGCGACCCCACAGACGGCAGCCCACCAGGCTCCTCCGTCCCTGGGATTCTCCAGGCAAGAACACTGGAGTGGGTTGCCATTTCCTTCTCCAATGCATGAAAGGGAAAAGGGAAAGTGACACGACTCTTAGCGACCCCATGGACTGCAGCCTACTAGACTCCTCCATCCATGGGACTTTCCAGGCAAGAGTACTGGAGTCGGGTGCCAGGGCCTTCTCCAAAATACCCAACAGATGTGAGCTATTGTGATTATTACTACTTTTTGCATGTATCTCCCCCTCTCCCTCCATTCTTCCTGTAATAATGCTAATCCAGGCACTTTTAGTTCTTGGTTGGGCATTGAACTAATTCTTTTAAAAAATATTTATTTATTTATTTTTGGCTGTGCTGGATCTTCATTGCTCTGTGCAGCTTTCTCTAGTTGCAGCAAGCAGGGGCTACTCTTTTGTGTGGTACGTGGACTTCTCATTGCGGTGGCTTCTCCACTTACAGAGCACAGGCTCTAGACCCATAGGCTTCAGTAGTTGCAGCACGCAGGCTTCAGTAGTTGTGGTGCATGGGCTCGTTGTCCCACAACAAGTGGAATCTTCCTGGTCCAGGGATCGAACTCATGTCCCTTTCATTGGCAGACGGATTCTCAACCAGTGGACCATGAGGGAAGTCCTGAAGTAGTTCTTAATTGATCTCCTTATCCTCAGGATCTTCTCAGTCCAATTCAGCTTACATTCTGCTACCAGATTAATCTGACAGATGGCAAATATTTTATTTTCCTGCTCAAAAGGATTTAAATTAGAAAATAAGGTCTTTATCTTCTTTGTTTGGCATAGCGGATTCCCTTCTGTTTTCCACTGTCAGCTGCACTACCCTCTTTCAGGAGCCTTCCAGCCCAGCCGTGATGAGTGGTTGACTTTTCTCCATTTATGTTTGCAATTGCCCACTTCCTTGCCTTTGCGTACGGTGGACCATCTGGTGGATCACCTTCCTCTTCACACGCTTCACTGTGTGGCTAAGTCTTCCTTTTCTTTAAAGATCTGTTCACAAGGCTCTATCCATGGAGACTTCTTTTACCGGGTCATGTCCCTGGCCCCACAGGAAGAAGTATGGCCTCCTTTTGCCTTCCGTAGAAACTTATCTGTGCAACTCTGATAATTCTTTTTAGCTTTCTGCTGTATTTTTGTAGTACTTAAGTACCTTTATTATTCATAAATTCAGAGCAAATTTATACTTGATACAGCTTTACATTCTTCTCACATCTACACAGTACCTCGCCTATAGCCAATGGTCAGTACCTAGTCCCTGGGTCTGTGGGCTAGTCAATGCCCAGTATATCTTAAAAATATCTTACATGACTTGAAAAAAGAAAGAAAATATTTATTCTTTATTACCAGCCAACATTATTTATTATTCATGGTAAAGGCTGACTCTTTCCGGTAAGAGTTGCATTTGAACTCAGAAACCACAGCATGTGGGAGTCAACATTAACCTTAGAGGGAGTGGTCCAACCCACGATGGGAAAACTAAGGCCAGAGGAAGACAGCGACTAATCCAAAATGCAGACCAAGTTGTAAATAGCTAAGTATCTCTGTAGCAGAGGCTGCTGTTAAGTTCTGTACTCTTGGACTAATGTTTTCTTTTTGATTGTTCTAAAATAATCTCTTTGTGGTCTAAGAGTAGTAATCAGAGAGTTCATATAAAGTTTCTTTCAAACTCTAAAATAATTTCCAAATGGAATAATTATTCATCATTTATGAAGAGGTTATAATTAGCCTAGTGGCACATCTTGAAGGATGAAACAATTTAGACTGCTGAATATTTGTGATACTTAAATATAAGAAGCATTGGAAACACCGGAAGCAATGAAAATTATTAGTGTACATGGGTGCTTCTTGATGACAATAGCCAACTCAAACTTCTCATGTAGGACTGGTTATTTGCATATTACCTTTCCTTCCCTCAGGGCTTCCTTGCTGGCTCAGTTGGTAAAGAATCTGCCTGCAATGCAGGAGACCTGGGTTCGATTCCTGGGTGGAGAAGATCTGCTGGAGAAGGGACAGGCTACCCACTCCAGTATTCTTGGGCTTTCCTTGTGGCTCAGCTAGTAGAGAATCTGCCTGCAATGTGGGAGACCTGAGTTCAATTCCTGGGTTGGGAAGATCCCCTGGTGAAGGGAAAGGCTACCCACTACAGTATTCTGGCCTGGAGAATTTCAGTCCATGGGTTTGCAAAGAATTGGACAGGACTGAGCGATTTTTGCTTTCACTTTTCCTTCCCTCTATTACAAAGTGACTGTTTTTTCCCTCTTTCTTCAAATTTCACTCAGAGAATGACTTTGCTCATCTGTAAAATGTAGATTATAATGTTAACCTCATTGGATCCAGGAAAATTTATAGAATGTATATGAAGTACCTAATGTGAAGCAAGTACTTAATTACTATGAGTCCCCATCTCTTCTTTGTCACCCTCCTTGAGATAACAGATACATAGAAATTATGCCCAAATTAGAACATGTCAAATCTTCCTAATACTTTCTGGCTGAGCTCATGGAGAGCCTTAAAATGACTTTTAGCACTCACTCCAGGCTGCTACTATGAATCAGATAGAGTTCACACATGAGGTAGGACTTATTTGTCATCCTGTCTTGGATAAATGAGAGATGGTTTCTTCCCCCCATTTCTAAATGTGGTTCTGCTGCATCTGTCTGCTTCGTTCCCGCACCATATCAGTCTAGCACTTTGCCTTCTGACTTTGTTTTAGAACAAGGCCTACCCACATTCTACCTTTGATTTCTGTTTCTTTTCCTGTATTCTAAAATGGTTCTGAGAAACCAAAGGTGTGGCTTACTATGGCTTGGATATACAAAGTTATTCTATCCTGAGTTGATTGAAATACTTCGTTACTTTGGTTATTCCTTCCCATTTGTTTTAGCAAAATATATATATATATATATATAATATATATATATATATGTACAGGACTCTGCAAGGGTACTAGACGCCAGATTGCTAGAGGCCAGCAGCTGTAGTTGCAGCTATTTTATGTTCAACCTGAGGATGTTTCTCTTGGCCAAAAATGCACTAAGTCGTCTGAGAGTTCAAAGCATTCAGCAAGCAGTGGCAAGACAGATCCACCAGAAGCGGGCACCTGATTTCCATGACAAATACGGTAATGCCGTATTAGCTAGTGGAGCCACTTTCTGTGCTGCTGTGTGGGTATATACGGCAACACAAATTGGAATAGAGTGGAACCCATTGCCTGTTGGCAGAGTCACCCCAAAGGAATGGAGAGAACAGTAATCATCCCAGCTGGTTTAATACTGAATTGTTTCAAAATCAACTCATAATTAATTCCAAGTAAAAGTACTATGTACCCATTAAAATATGGCATGTTTGAAGAAATAAAGTATACTTGAAACCTTCAAAAAATTTATATATATGGAATATTTTAGTCTAAAACTTATTCTTTTGAAAGTTTCAAGACCAGACTAAAAAAAGGAAAAAAAAAAACTTAGAATCTGAATGTAATATTAGGTAGACAAGTCTCTAACGATCAGAGAAATCCTAGTTTGAACACATTCTGTTTCTAGATTTTCAAAACTCTTTGAGTAATTTCTAGTCCTTAACTGTGTAATCTTTAAAACCAGAATAAAGCTCTCTCCTTGTTATGAAGACTTAGAATAATTCATGAACAGTGCTCACTGAACAGAGGCTGTCACTGAAATAGGGATTCAATTAAAGAAATTATCAATTTATCCAAGTGTACTTTCAATGTAAAAAAACAAAAAAAAAGTAATTCTGTAAATTTCCCACTGGGAAAATAGCATCTCGTTTCCTTCTTTTGAAAGAATGCATGACCTTTCACAAAAATCTCAACTTAAGCAAAAAATTGCTTAATGAGCTAGTTTGCCAGACTTAGTGAGAGATGTAATAAAAGTTCTTTTACATTTAGATCACCTTTCTTTTTAATAAAATGATTATCTTCAAATATTCTACAGAAATCTAAAATACTTTTTTGAAAAATAAGCTTAATCCAAGGAAACTATAATGGAGTTGATTATAAAAAATTTAAACTCAGTTAGCATTAAAGTTATACTTTAAATATAAATGTACTAAACTGTTAAAATAATGTATCTTGATGGTGATGGGTATAGAATTAGAGATAGAAGTAGAGATTCTTCTTAACGTATTTCTGTATTGAATTGTTGCAACAAGCATTACTATTATTTTTGACAGTGAATTTGTAAAAGAGAATTGAAAGTGAAGATGAAGTTGCATAGTTGTGTCTGGACTTCAAGCCCATTGACGGTAGTCTGCCAGGCTCCTCTGTCCATGGGATTTTCCAGGCAAGAATACTGGAGTGTGTTGCCATTTCCTTCTCCAGGGCATCGTCCCAACCCAGGGATTGAACCCAGGTCTCCCACATTGCAGACAAACTCTTTACCATCTGAGCCACCATTTTTACTAAATTACTTTTTAGTTTTGACTCTTGGTAAAATTGTGATGTGGTTATGCTCGTGGTCTCTATTATCTGCCTCCTTATTCTGTAAGATTTTATTCCATTTCCTATTTCCTTATCGTAGTGCTCATGCTATCTATCAAAATTTCCTGCCAAGAAGAGTATGAGAAATCGATACTCTTAAATATATATTATTTCTAAGAGCATATATATTTTTTCCATTGAATATATATTTGTTATTCAACAAAGATCAAAGTCATAAGGTCAGACATAAAGATCACCTTGCTTGAATTTCTAATTTTCATCAGCAAGAGGAGGGTTTTTTGGAATGATGGAGACTTTCTGGCTCCATAAAGTCATATCATTAGATGTTGGAAGGAGTCTGTTCTGCCTTGTGTATAAACATGGCCTGGTTGCTGGACCATGGCATTATTGACTGACTGATGCTGATGCTTCTACACCAACATGTGTAGACCACATAAAGATCTTCCTTGTTTTGTGATTGTTGTTTGCTTGTTTTTCAATAAAGTGAGATGCCACTTCCGAGTTCTGAGCAAATTAGTGACAAGATATACCTTCATTGTAAAATGATTGCTCCGGCTGTTGGGTTGAAACTAGGATATAAGAAAGTGAGGACTGGAAACAGAAAGCTCCCTTAGGAGGCTATGCAGTAATGTAATTGAGAAATCGTGGTAGCGTGGGTGGGAAAGGAACAGTGGTGGTAGTGTGAATAGTTCAAATTTAACATCTATTTGAGGGTAGAGCAAACAGGATTCCCTGCAGATTGGATCTAAGACACACGAGTCAACAAAGATTCCATGGTTTTGGCCCAGACAATTAGAAGGATGAAGTTGCCTTCATCTCTGATGGTAATTGGTATTAATTACCAATTTTTAGTAAACAGTTGAAAAGTTTTATTTAGAAGGGGCTGAGACAGGTACTGGACCTATTCTTGATTTTTTTTTCCTCCTCTTTCATCTCCTGGTTCTGAGCAGTCCTCAAGCTTCTTCCAGTTTGTATCTGATTTAGTTCAAATAAATAACCTTCGCATATCATGATCATTAGACTGACTCTTTTTTAATTGCTAAAAAGTTCAAAATTTAAGTTCAGAATCCTCATAAACTGTATTAATAAAGTCACTATGATTTATGTTCTGATTAGTATTCATGCATTCCAATAGTTCAGAATTGAAAGAGATACAGTTTTATAATATCTACAATGCCCACAAATGTCTGTTGCAGAGCTCTGGAAATTTTAGAAGCCTGCCTCTTATCAGTGCAGTGCATCAGTGTTGTTGTCTTAAATACTTTCCTGGCCCAAGCTGCATCAGCAGGTTTTTTCCTCTTTTTTTAATTTAAGTATCTCCTGCTCACTTATGCATGGATGGCATCAGACCAATCAAGCCACTGTGAGAAACCTGCCAATTACACATTGTCATTCACTTATATCGCCCACACCAACAATAGTACCTATTTCATATCTGTTTAAGGAGAAACAGTGGAGGAGATGTTTGTTCATTTCTCTTTTAAAAATGCTTCCTATCTGGCCAGGACTACAGGACAAAGTTTTTAAAAGAACATTATTATGCTTTCTCCTTAATACCTCAATGGCATGAGAACATTCTATGGTCATATTTTCTGAGCACAGTCAAAGAAATCAATGGAAACCAAGCTTTAAAATGTTTGGAACATCTGTTAAATAGAATCAAGGGACTAAAGAGAAGAGGGCTGAGGATGCTTTATACTAAAAACCTTTTAAAAGAATATGGATAGAATATTTTTCACAGACTAGGATAAAGCTGATCCCTTTAACAGACTATTTATTTTAGTCCCTGCACCATCTTTCCTTCCTTTTCCTCTTTGGTTAATAAGTATTCCCACTAATCAGAATGAGGTAAACAAGCTTTAATACATAAAGCAAAAGTATAAGATAAAAACATCTGTACTGTTAAAAATATCAACTTCCCTCACATTGATGTACAGATTCAATGCAATCTCAATAAAAATCCCAGATGCATTTTTGTTATTGTTGTTGTTGAAATTGACAAGCTAATTCTCATGTTTATGGGGAAAGTAGAGCATCTAGACTAGAACAAAGAACAAAGTTGAGTAACTTATATGGCTTGATTTTCAAATGGACCATAAAGCTACAGTTAATAAGGCAGAGTGGCTGAAGTGAGGTTAGACAAATGGACCAATGGAACAAAACAGAGTCCAGTTGATTTCTGATGAATGTTCCAAAGCAGTCCAGTGAAGGAAGGAAAAGTGGAAGCGTTAGTCCTTTAGTCATGTCCAACTTTTTGCAAGCCCAAGGACTGTAGCCTGCCAGGCTCGTCTGTCCATAGACTTCTCCAGGCATGGAGTGGGTTGCCATTCCCTTCTCCAGGGGATTATCTGGACCCAGGGATCGAACCCAGCTCCCCTGCATTGCATGCAGATTCTTTACCATCTGAGCGACCAGTGCTAGAAATAATTAGATATCTCTAAGGAAAAAAACTCCAGTACTCTTGTCTGGAAAATCCCATGGATGGAGGAGCCTGGAAGGCTGCAGTCCATGGGGTCGCTGAGTGTTGAACATGACTGAGCGACTTCACTTTCACTTTTCACTTTCATGCATTGGAGAAGGAAATGGCAACCCACTCCAGTGTTCTTGCCTGGAGAATCCCAGGGACGGGGGAGCCTGGTGGGCTGTCGTCTATGGGGTCGCACAGAGTCAGACACGACTGAAGCGACTTAGCAGCAGCAGCAGCAAGGAAAAAAAAAAAAACAGGGAAACCAAACTCCTATCTCATATCATAAGCAAAAGATATTAAAAAATAAATAGGCTGGCAGAAAATATTCACAAAACACAAATATAACAAGTTCTTATATCAAGAATCTATAAGGATTCCTATGACTTAATAATAAAAGACAAATATCCCAATTAAAAATTGGATAAAAAACTTGAACAGACACTTCACAAAGAAAAATTTATTAATGGCCTACATAAATATGAAAAAAAGTGATCAGTGTAGTTATCAGAGAAGTAAAGAGTAAAACCATAATGAGATACCACTACATACCTTCTAAATTGGCTAAAATTAAAAAGACAAATTACAACTTTTACCCATGATGTGGAACAGAAGTTTATTACTGGTGAGAGGGTAAAATGCTGCAACCTCCAAACAAAAAAGGGTTTGCAGGTTAACAAAAACTATTTTATTACAAAGTTAAACTTATAACTGATTTATGATTCTTTTCAGTATTTATTCAAGAAGAACGAAAACAATTGTTCCCAAAAAGGTTTCTTCAGATATATATGTGGAAGATTAATTATTAACAGCCTATTAATTAAAATAACTCAAATGGCCGTCAATAGTGTAATGGACAAACAGTTGTGGTATAGTCATGTAATGTAATCAGAGAAGGCAATGGCACCCCACTCTAGTACTCTTGCCTGGAAAATCCCATGGATGGAGGAGCCTGGAAGGCTGCAGTCCATGGGGTTGCTGAGGGTTGGACATGACTGAGCAACTTCACTTTCACTTTTCACTTTCCTGCATTGGAGAAGGAAATGGCAACCCACTCCAGTGTTCTTGCCTGGAGAATCCCAGGGATGGGGGAGCCTGGTGGGCTGCTGTCTCTGGGGTCACACAGAGTCGGACACAACTGATGCGACTTAGCAGCAGCAGCAGCAGCAGCAGCAATGTAATGTAATATTACTCAACAGTTAAAAGGAACAAAGTACCAATATACCCAATAACATGGATGAATCTCAAAAACATGCTGTGTGAAAGGAGCCAGGCACACAAAAAAGTACATATTGGATAACTACATTTTTATGAAATTTTAGTACAGACAAAATTATTCTATGGAATTAGAAGTCAGTGTTGTTATTGCCTCTTTTGGGGATAGAGAGGAATTGACTGAGAAAGGCTTAGGGACAGTTCTTAGGTGATGAAAATTTTCTATATCTTCACAGGAATAATGGTTATACCAAATTTCACACTTGTTAAAATTTATCAATGCAATTAAAATAAAAAAATAACTTAGTATGAGATAACAATAGAAAAAAATTAATGGACACACAAGACAAGTCCATTCTCTCCCCAGAGAGTATGGCAAAAGGAAATAACACTTTGCTGTATTTTGAGGGATAAGAAGAGAGGGGAGAGGAATTTCTGCAGATCCAAGCAGAAATTCACTGTTTCAGCATGAAAGATGCAAGATCTATGAGATTTCTTGGCCCTTGGTCACTTTGAGTTGGAGGGTGGTGGCTCTGAATTGAGGTGTTTTGGATCAGTTATGAGGTGACTCAGAGTTCATTTCCTTTTGATTTATAGCTCATTTTTGAAAGTGTTGTCCAGAACTGTTTTGTAAGTAGAACGATAGACTGAACCCTGGGCCTGAAATCTAACCTCGTCTCTCCTATCCTGAGTTATTGTATTTGTGTCAAACTCTTAACCTCTGTAGACTTCTGCTGTGGAATAATATAAATTTCATCAGGTGCTACCTGTCAGGGATGTTGAGAAGTAGGAATGAAAAAGTGGTGAGGAAAATATTGGTCATTACTTTATGGCTGTGAAAGTGTTCTCTCCCTCTCAGTGAAACGGGGCTGCTACAGTGACATTCATACTGTTTGCCCTCCTGTAAATATCTATTTTGCTGGTAATTCTGGGTGTGTTTGCTCAAGTTAACTGTAAAACCACTCACTATACTCTGACTTTTCCCCCACATTTGTTCTTAGGACTTTGAGTTTATCTTTCCTTCTACAGAACACATGCTTTTAATAAACAGTGTTTTTATAAGTCCTGAAGCTCAGATTGAAGATGGGATTTCTAGAACGGTTTTATTTAGAGAGAAGCCCTTAAAGTCCATGGGTTTTATTTAGATAGAAGCACTTAAAGTCCATAGTCAATGTGTTTTGTAAAAAATTTTAGATACTTTGAAGACTCTTTTAGAATAGAAGTTAATATTTAAATATTGGACTTTCCTGGTGTCTCAGACAGTGAAGAATCTGCCTGCAATGCAGGAGACATGGGTTCAATTCCTGTCTCAGGAAGATCCCCTAGAGAAGGGAATGGCTACCCACTCCAGTATTCTTGCCTGGAGAATTCCAGGGACAGAGGACCCTGGCAGGCTACAGTCTGTATATTATTAATAAATTAATATTTAATCAAGCCAAGCTCTAAATATAAAAGTTTCTTCACTGCACTCTCATAAGCCTCTGGGCTTCCCCCCTTCAAAATTTACTTGGCCTGGCATGCAAAGAGGTCACCTTTTGTGAACAATGGCTATGTAATTCTTTTTAGGACCTATCTCCAATTGATCTGATCAGATCAGATCAGATCAGTCGCTCAGTCGTGTCCGACTCTTTGCGACCCCATGAATCGCAGCATGCCAGGCCTCCCTGTCCATCACCAACTCCCGGAGTTCACTCAGACTCATGTCCATCGACTCAGTGATGTCATCCAGCCATCTCATCCTCTGTCGTCCCCTTCTCCTCTTGCCCCCAATCCCTCCCAGCATCAGAGTCTTTTCCAATGAGTCAACTCTTCGCATGAGGTGGCCAAAGTACTGGAGTTTCAGCTTTAGCATCATTCTTTCCAAAGAAATCCCAGGGCTGATCTCCTTCAGAATGGACTGGTTGGATCTCCTTGCAGTCCAAGGGACTCTCAAGAGTCTTCTCCAACACCACAGTTCAAAAGTATCATTTCTTCGGCGCTCAGCTTTCTTCACAGTCCAACTCTCACATCCATACATGACCACAGGAAAAACCATAGCCTTGACTAGACGGACCTTTGTTGGCAAAGTAATGTCTCTGCTTTTCAATATGCTATCTAGGTTGGTCATAACTTTCCTTCCAAGGAGTAAGCGTCTTTTAATTTCATGGCTGCTGTCACCATCTGTAGTGATTTTGGAGCCTAGAAAAATAAAGTCTGACACTGTTTCCACTGTTTCCCCATCTATTTACCATGAAGTGATGGGACCGGATGCCATGATCTTTGTTTTCTGAATGTTGAGCTTTAACCCAACTTTTTCACTCTCCACTTTCACTTTCATCAAGAGGCTTTTGAGTTCTTCTTCACTTTCTTCCGTAAGGGTGGTGTCATCTGCATATCTGAGGTTATTGATATTTCTCCTGGCAATCTTGATTCCAGCTTGTGTTTCTTCCAGTCCAGCGTTTCTCATGATGTACTCTGCATAGAAGTTAAATAAACAGGGTGACAATATACAGCCTTGACGGACTCCTTTTCCTGTTTGGAACCAGTCTGTTCAATAAGACTCAAGTTAATCTTTGAGTAGTGATCACTCCCTCTTCTGTGCTTTAATAATTGGACTGTGGGCATTTCGAGAGCAGGGGCTGTGCTTTATTTGTATTTAATTCCAAGTATAGTGTCTAAATGTGTGCTGAGTACAGGAACAAATAATGAATCAGAGAATAAAAGAAATAAGCTTGTAACTACCTAAAGTTCATTTAGGCTTTCAGAAAAAGATAAGAATCGTTTTTTAAGGAAATATACCATGAGATTTTACAAAGGAACCTCCATTTTACACAGAGCCATAGTGAGTCTTTTTATATCTCTAGTGAATGAGTCACCAAGGATAGATATGAATACTTTTGCTTGTGTGGCATAAAAGGAGTCACTTCCTTTCTCACTTGTAGTCCTGGGTCTGTGTCCCGTGTGAGCTGTCTCAGCTACTTGTCACCAACAAGCTGAAGGGTTTAGTATAAACACATAATATGCTTATGTGGCTTTTGTGAAGAGGATTATCATGTCTAATTGAGGAACATTACCTAGGCTACATTCATGGTCAGCTCAATAACCAAAATACGTTTGACTGCCCTAATTTTAAATATTTCTCAGCAGAAATGCAGTTCTTGGGGGATTAAAACATCAATATTGTCTGTTACTCATAAATGGGCCTTTTGTACCACGAGTGGACATTTTCAACCCCAAGGCCGCATTTTAGGGCTTCCTGACTGGGAAACGCGAAGCACAAGGATATTTTATGAAGGCTGGATGGGAGGAGACAAGACCGCTAGGATATTGTCAAGTTACAAGACCCAGCACATAGCTTTGGTGATCTTGGTGCTGTTGCAAATACATGTGTGTGTGTGTGTGTGTGTGTGTGTGTGTAATGTGTGCTTTCCTGATAAGATTGATTGGATCTCTGTGTTTTGTCACTCTCTATCCTTTATACCCTTGCACTTTGTGGGCCAGTAATAGGTAATTGTTGAGTGAATGAATGCACTGGGATATGAGATATGATCAAACACCACTTAGAAGTAATCTCTCTATCCTGATATTCAAGAAGCTAAACATGTAGTACTTTATCTGGGCAGTTCTTGCATCACTGTTTTCCACTTACATTGTAGTTATTTCAGTGCATATTTAATCATAGTACTCTACTGTCGATGTCTTGTACAGAGGAACCATTTCTAATGTACCTTTACATTTCCTACAGTACCTGCACGTGTTTAGCAGTAAGTTAGATGACTTGTCAAATGGGTGAATACAAGGAGCCCAGTGAAACATAAAGTGATATTTAGTGGTACACACTAATTAACATTCAATGAAATTTTTATTTGGACAGCAAGGAATTTAACCTCCATTGTATCAGATCGATCAAGCTTTTAGTCGATGACCATTGCTTTTTCCCTGGGCATGTGACTGGTGGAGGCTCTGGACAAAGCCTTGTTTAGGTAGGAGACACTGGATAGTGTGAGTTCCTAATTCCATTATGCAGAACTTCTTTAATTGCATTGCCTTTCTATTAGATAAATGTGCTGATTCTCAGAGTGCTTACAGGCGAAAGATCCTTTTAATTATATATCAATTTAGCTTATAAGTGATCAGCAACAAAATTCTGGTTATTAGAGAATCAAATTAAATGTGTGGCCCTTGTGCTATGAACCTTGAATCCTTGGCATCTGGCCTATATTATTGGAATATAAAATGGCTCACTATTTGCTACCACTTTGGGGAAGACTCTGGCAGAGAGGTCTCTGACTCTCAGACAACTTCATTCAGCTTGAGATTATGAATATTTCAACCCAAGGTGAATTCGTTTTTCCTTGCTTTCCTCCAGAGTCTTTTCTAAGCTAAATTCTGAAAACACCTTGTATTTACAAGTAGGAACAAGTGGGCTATCAGACTGAGAGGGTGACACACAGGTTTTGAATCCTTTTTATTGTGGGAATGGGAAAATAGCAAAACAGAATTGGAGATGGAGATTAGCCAAGCATTCTACAGGTAGACCTGGAGAATGCAAGAGAAAAGTAGCAAGGGAAGAAAAAATTAAGAACCTGAACCCTAGTAAGCCCCAGTGCCAAAGTCATGGAGAGTTTCAAGAAGGGAAGTTAATGTTACTGAACCAAACTCAGGTCCACCCACCCATGTCAGTAAGGCCAATCTACTGACACCCAATTGTAGTGAAGGAAAGTACAGTATTGATTATAAGGCACCTGTAAGGAGTTCAGGACATCCAGTGCTCAAAAAGCCTAAACTACCAGAAAGCATTTTTAAAGGTCAGGTGAAGGAAGGGAGTCTCAGAGTAGGTTATAAACACATGCACAATTCTTTGATTGGTTGATGGTGAGGTAACAGGGTGATGTCATAGGGGAGCATTATCAATCCTTTGGCTCCAGTAGGCGTGCAGGCTAAGTGCTTATGATCATCAAGTAGTTAGCATCTTCCACTGGTAGGGGTTTTAACAACTGTGAAACAACTCAGGGACTATGTATCAGATACTGTTATCTAGGTAAATCAGAGAGGAGCTAAAGCAGAGGATGTGGGACAAGGGTCTGTCCCATAGAGAAGCCCGTATAGAGTCCTGCTAGGTTATATTAACAGAATAAAGGGCCCCCTAGAGTGAACTCCGGGAGTTGGTGATGGACAGGGAGGCCTGGCGTGCTGCGATTCATGGGGTCGTGAAGAGCCGGACACGACTGAGCGACTGAACTGAACTGAACTGAGAGAATGCATAAAACGGAATGAATAAAGAAGTAATTTGACTTGTCGGGAAGGGGCTATTGGAGACTCTACAGTGTGCAATTTCAGAAGAGTTGTAAGGAGGGAAGCAGATTGCAAAGAGATAATAAAGAAACAAGTAGTAAAAAAAAAAATGGAAGCAATGGCTATAACCCACTTATTCTAGAAATGTGGCCATGTTCTCTGGAAATCATTTTTCATGTCTATTACCTTTCCTTTTCCATTTTGTTGGCCTGTTTGAGTTATAAAAACTTCAAGTCAGGGAGGGAAAAGAATTTCCTGTAGCTTGGAAATTTGGGCAGAGTTGGCAAGGTCACCTCTTTGGCTATCTTCATATTCAACATCTTTATTTTAATAACATTGGATGACGATGAGTGGCTCTGTTTTGACATTGGAACTACTTTCATGGATTCCACATGTAATAAAATGAGATCCAAGTGCCTAAAAGGGAAAATTGGTTGAAATATCAAAGTGACAGTGGGGAGGGGATGGAGAGGAGGAAGCTAGTGGAAGACAGTTGAGAAGATGAAGATTTGGGTTAGATGGATTGGCTTGTGTGTTGATGCTCACACAATGAAAGTCAGGAGAGAAAATTACTGTGTTAGCATTTTGCTCCTTCTGAGTTCCTGCGGCTGTGTGTGGCTCTTACTTAGTCTGGGATGGATATGGGGTGTTTTTGTAGAAACTAATGTTATTTTGTTGAGGATGGTTGGTATGTTTACTATTTGCTTCTTATACTTCTTCAAAGGATAGAGTAGTGGGAAGTTCACTGGTAATCATTCTGTTATTTGCTTTATTACCTTCACCAAAGGAAGAGATGCTACCCAACATCTCTAAATTTTAATTCTTTTTTTTTTTGTCTGTAAAATGGCTTGAATAATAAAATCTGCCTTCTTCCAGAGTGGTTGAAGGGTCAAATGAAATATGATAAAAAGCACTTTAAAACCAGAGTGACTATAAATAAAATGCAATATTATCAAACAAAGAAAGAAGGGAAAGACAACAAAGAATGGAGGCAGGGATACACATCCCTGCTCTTTCTCATTGCCTTCATCCCTGTGGGCGTAGCCGTGAGCCAACTGCCTTTGTAGGCCTTCATAACTCAGCTGAGCTAACTCACACCGAGCCAGGAAGTGAGAGGCAATCTCCAAAGCAGGAAATCAAAGCTCTGGAATTCTGCTGAAACTTCAGTTTGTACAAAATGCCTTTCATTGGGTCTAGAACATGTTTAGCACTCAGTAAATGTTTTATATTATTCATTCTTCTTGGCTCTTCTCCTTCCAACCATATATTGACCTTGTTAATGCTATTCAAAGATAGATCTGGGTTTGTGGGGCCAAAACCGTGCAAAACATTGGACCATCTATTTAAGAAGAAAATATCAACAAAATCTCCTTTTACATATTTTACTAAAACATTTAGTCAATTGATCAGATTACTAGGACAGCTCAAGGCCTTGCAAGGGATCCACACATAGGAAGGTTCCTGAAGCTTAAATATCAGTAATTGCACATATTTCTGACAGTAAAAATTAAATTGAGTTAAAAATGATTTTGGTTTGAGAGTTATATGTATCTATTGAAAACATTTGAGAACCTTGAGCTTTTAAATTCTTTTTCAAATTTTTTTCCCATTTAGATTATTACAGAATATTGAACAGAGCTCCCTGTGTTATGCAGTAGATCCTGTTGGGCATCTGTTTGTGTGTACACGTCAGTCCCAAGCCCCCGATTTGTCCCTCCCACTTCCCCCAATCTGGTAACCATAAGTTCGTTCTCTAAGTCTGTGAGTCTGTTTATGTTTTATAGATAAGTTTATTTGTATCATTTTATTTCTTAGATTCCCCATGTAAGTCATATCATATGATATTTGTTTTTCTCTGAGTTAGTTCACTTAGTATGATGATCTCCACGTCCACTCATGTTGCTGAAAATGGCATTATTCATTCTTTTTTATTCATTTTTTATGGCTGAGTAATATTCCTTTGCATATATGTACCACATCTTCTTTATTCATTCATCTGCCGATGGACATTTAGGTTGCTTCCATGTCTTGGCTATGTAAACAGTGCTGCAATGAACATTGGAGTACATGTGTAATTTTAAAGGAAGTTTTTCTCTGGATATAAAATATTGCATGAGAGAATTTCTGCCCAGGTCACTTTGTACTTAAAACTACCTTAAAGTTCAACTTATAAAATGTGTCATTTAGGTATCAGAGGATATTTCAATTTTTCCTGCTTACAGAGCCAAAAATAACTCAAGTCCTTTGGTCTATCCCACTGCCTGCAGCAGACCACCTAGAAATGATCACTGACAGGCAAGAAGCTGCCCCAGAGAGGAGCCTTTCTTACCTTGCTTTGAAAGCTACCACTCTGTCAGGACTTTTTATTTCTGATTGAACAGCCTCAGCATTTAGAGTTTTAAATAGCTCAGCTATTTAAAATAGGTAGTGAAGAGTTCTGACAAAACGTGGTCCCCTGGAGGAGGGAATGGCAAACCACCCCAACGTTCTTGCCTCAACAACTCTATGAGCAGTATGAAAAGGCAAAAATACATGACACTGGAAGATGTGTCCCCCAGGTTGGAAGGTGTCAAGTATGCTACTGGGGAAGAGCGGAGGGCAATTACTAATAGCTCCAGAAAGAATGAAGTGACTGGCCAAAGCAAAAATGATGCTCAGTGGTGGATAGATCTGGTGCTGAAAGTAAAGTCCAATGCTATAAAGAACAATATTGCATAGTAACCTGGAATGTTAGGTCTGTGAATCAAGGTAAGTTGGACAATGGTCAAGCAGGAGTTAACAAGAATGAACATTGACATCTTAGGAATCAGTGAACTAAAATGGATGGGAATGGGAGAATTTAATTCATAAAACATTAAATAGTACATAAAAAGATTAATAAACTTTCATCTAATGGATGTGTTTTTGTTCATTGGTATTTTTCTTTGGTCTGGTTCTTTATGTAGGATTTTGTAGAAGTAAATAATAGTTTTAACTAAATCGAGTAATCCTCCTATGTATTTTCATTTTAAAGGCCTCAAATAATTAAGTTCTCCAGTATATCCCATCCTCAGAAATAAATGTTATCCGTTTTGCATGTTCCTTCAGTCTTTTTTATGCATTTGTGTTGGTGTATATGAACATCCAGAAAATAGTTTTTCTCGTTTTACTTGTACCTTGCATGTTTGTGTGTTTTAAGTTCTATACAGTTTTATCACCTGTAAGTTGGTATATTCACCACCTCAGTCAAGATACTGAACAGTTCCAGCCAACACCCTCATGTTGCCCTTTTATAATCACAAATACCATTTTTTTCCCCTGCACTAATCTCTGCAACCACAAATATGCCCTTCATTTCTAAAATCTATCCTTTCAAAGATGTTATAAAAATAGAATCTTATAGTGCATAACCTGGACATTTGTAAAGTTAAAGAAAACTTGAATGTCACATACCAGCATTTTCTTCTTTTCTCTTTTTGAAGATGAGAGACATTACTCAGCCCCCCTTGGCTTCACTTTTCTCTTCTGAAGCTTTTGGCTTCTAAAGCCCTCTGCTTTTCAAAGACTCTCATTCTCATCTCAAGTGATTTCTGGCTGTTGGAAATACATTTTGAAGTATAGTAAGAGCATAGAGTGGCCGTGGCCAATGTTGAGGAGGAAATGAAATGAAATCTTGTCTTAAATTATGAGAATGAGAAAACTCCCCGAGCAGTGAGGGGAAAATGAGTATTTCAGGACCATCATGGTTCCTTTCCATAATGTGTGCCCAGGGAGAAACTACAGTAGGAATCCAGAATTCTGTCTGAGGCTCATTATCAATACAACATAGCAAAGTTGTCAGAAACCAGAAGGAAAGGAAAAGACTCCTTTCTTTCCTATTGGTTATCAAGGAAAGAAACATCATTAGGATCCTATAGATTTTCCAGTTTTCCTGGTTTGCCACTATACCCAGACATCTGGTATGCCTGGGGCTTCCCAAGTCCTACTACGGAATGGATCTGGGAAAAGGACTCCCTGCCTGTGATACCTACCATTTCCAAGGCTCTAGATAGTTGACTTCAGGATGATTGTCATACATTGACATATTAAGGTATTTTACCCATCTGGAATTAGAGTTTTGAAATATGATCAAGCTTAAATAAGTTCATATGAAATATTTGCAATTTGAGTCTGTTTTTGTAGGAAAAAATAGATGAATAGTAAACTACTAAAGTAGATATTAACATGAGGTCTCTGATGACTCAGCCCGTAAGGAATCTATCTTCAATGCAGGAGACACAGGAGATGCGAGTTTGATCACTGGGTCGGGAAAATCCCCTGGAGGAGGAAACTTGGAGGCAATCCACTCCAGTATTCTTGCCTGGAAAATCCCATGGACAGAGGAGCCTGGTGGGGTACGGTCCAAAGGGTCATAAAGAGTCAGACACGACTGAGCACAATACTATTGTTATTATAATGGGTAGCATCTCATTCCACAAAACTGAGTTGAGGATGAAATAGTTTATTTTTTCTAATGAAATTATTTTGATCATTTGAGTCCTCATTTCTTTGAGAAGAAAAGATAAATTCCCATCAATTCTGGTCTTCTTGCTCCTCCATTTTCCCTTAAGTTGCATCCAATTTCCAGGTTTTATCTGGTGCAATGGGTGTGTCAATGGGCATTTAGGGGGAAGGAGAGAGTTAAGTATTGATGAGACTTAAGACCTTATTAACATTAATAAAAAGTTTTCCCTCCTCTTGCAGGGTTATCAAGACTAATCTTAAATCAGAAGTAAAGTAGTTAGTAAAGTGTGTCTTGCAAACCATATGCACTTCTAGAAGGACTCACTTCTGGTGTTCCTTCTTCACCCTTCAGGGCAGCAGCGATGGGAGGGGTGGGGGAGGGAGGGAACTCTCCTCCTAAATAGCTTTCAAGGACTCATACTTGAAAGAGGCACCAATCAGGCTGCTCTCCAGCCCAAACCCATTCTCTGTCCTCTCGAATTCAGTCTTCATTGGTCCCACCTCTCCAAATCCCTCCTTACCCCAATGCTTTATCTCAGATATCTATTAGGAAGAAAGGCATGAGAGGAAACTGTGTAGTATATAGAGAATATCTACTATGTGCCAATATTAGATTTTGTTCTCTGTCTGTTTCCTCCAATCAATCAGCACGTCCTATCCTGTCAACCTTGGAAGTGTCTTCAGAATCCAGCCTCTGTTCCCCTTCACCTGCCACCACCCTGGACCAAACCACTACCACCCCTCATGGATGGTCTTCTAAAGGGACTCTGCATCTACAGTTGTTGTTTCGTCTCTAAGTCATGTCTGACTCTTTGCCACTCCATGAACTGCAGCACGTCAGGCTTCCCTGTCCTTCACAATCTCCTGGAGTTGGCTTAAATTCATGTCTATTGTATCGATGATGCCATCCAATCGTCTGTTATCCTCTGTCGCCCCCTTCTCCTTTTGCCCTCAATCTTTCCCAGCATCAGGATCTTTTCCAATGAATCGGCTCTTTGCATCAGGTGGCCAAATTATTGGAGCTTCAGCTTCAGCATCAGTCCTTCCAGTGAACATTCAGGGTTGATTTCCTTTAGAATTGACTGGTTTGATCTCCTTTAGAATTGACTGGTTTGATCTCCTTTAGAATTGACTGGTTTGATCTCCTTTAGAATTGACTGGTTTGATCTCCTTTAGAATTGACTGGTTTGATCTCCTTTAGAATTGAAGGAACTCTCAAGAGTTTTCTCCAGCACCATAGTTTGAAAGGATCAATTCTTTGATGCTCAGCCTTCTTATGGTCCAACTCTCACATTCATTAAGTGATTATTGGAAAAACCTAGCTTTGACTATATAGACCTTTGCTGGCAAAGAGATGTCTGTTTTTTAATATGCTGCCTAGGTTTGTCATAGCTTTCCTTCCAAGGAGCAAGTGTCTTTTAATTTCATGGCTGCAATCACAGTCTGCAGTGAGCAGACTGTGATTTTTTGGAGCCCAAGAAAATAAAATCTGTCACTGTTTCCACTTTTTCTCCATCTATTTGCCATGAAGTGATGGGACAGGATGCCATGATCTTAGGTTTTTGAATTTTGAGTTTTATGCTATGCTATGCTATGCTAAGTCGCTTCAGTCGTGTCCGACTCTGTGCGACCCCATAGACGGCAACCCACCAGGCTCCGCCGTCCCTGGGATTGTCCAGGCAAGAATACGCCAGATTTTTTCTTCTCTTCTTTCACCCTCATTAAGAGGCTCTTTAGTTCCTCTTCACTTTCTACCATTAGAGTGGTGACATGTGCATATCTGAAGTTGTTGATATTTCTCCTGGCAATCTTGATTCCAGCTTCTATACTTACCTTCCCAGTTTAATCATAACATGGGAGCCAGAGAGATTCTTTCACTACAGAAGTCAGACCATGTGCTCTCTCTGCTTAGAATTTCCAGAGGTTCCTGTCTTATGCAGAGTAAAACCCAAAGCCCTTGCATCCACTAGCTTGCAATGCCCCCGCATGATGCTCAGCCCTGCTGGTTCTCTGGCCTCATCCCCCACGACTGATGACCTCACTGGCTTGCACCAGCCACCCTGGTGTCTGCACAGATCCTCTATCAGAGCCTTTGAACCTACTGTGACTTCTGCCAGAACAACTGTTGCATCAATTATCTGCATTACCAGCCAGGGCCATTGTTAATCACCTTATCTAAAAATGGAATGCTCTACAGCACTTACCACCAGTCAGCTACCTGTCTGTTAATCATTTGTTTCCTTAAACCCTGCCCCGGTGCCATACCAACACAAACCATTGTCTGCACCAAGATGGCATGGATATTACCTGCTTTGTGCACTGCCGTGTCCCCAGTCCCTGGAAGAGTACCTGACACAAAGGTCTCAATAAATGTTTTGAAATGAGTGAATGACACTACACAATAATCTGGGAAGGTAATGATTTCTTTTATTTATATGGATGAAGTCAACAGTGCTCAGAAAGATAATTTATGAACACTCACACAGTTGCTAAAAGGTGGAAACAAATATATACCACAGGAAGCTTTTCTAGTTAGGATAGAAAAAAGCCAGGCCAGTATTTACAAAATGGCCTTGCAGATAAATAATATGTTTTATATTACCCTTCCTAACATTAGACATCGGAGAAGGCAATGGCACCCCACTCCAGTACTCTTGCCTGGAAAATCCCATGGATGGAGGAGCCTGGTAGGCTGCAGTCCATGGGGTCGCTAAGAGTCGGACACAACTGAGCGAATTCACTTTCACTTTTCACTTTCCTGCATTGGAGAAGGAAATGGCAACCCACTCCAGTGTTCTTGCCTGGAGAATCCCAGGGATGGGGGAGCCTGGTGGGCTGCCGTCTATGGGGTCGCACAGAGTCGGACACGACTGAAGCGTCTTAGCAGCAGTAGCAGCAGCAGGAACATTAGGAATTTAATTTAAAAGAAGATTAATTTAAAAAGAGGTTATCTAGGAATAGGCAGTGTCTTAACCTGGGGGAATGTGTTTTTAAGGGAATCTCAGGCACATTGGCAGGTTTTGCTGGTGCTGTCTTGGGGCCAGGAACCAGCTATGCTGCTAGTTCAGTGATTAGGTCATGTGCTGGCGTCTGCTGGGAACTTTGATAAAGTAGATCCTTGGCCAAGCTCACTTTAATATAAAATATGCTTTTGTGGCATTCTGGCCCTGGTTCACTGGACCTTTTCTTTCTTTCACTCAACTTTTGAAAGAAGATTTGGAGTGAGCATTCCGTAGACACACTCTTTTCTATGTCTAATCTGCTATTAAAGCCCTTTCCATATAGGAAAATGGGAGTATGGCAGGCTGGTTAATGTTTCTATTAGAAAAGTAAGAATTGAAGGCAAGAGTCAATAATGGGATAATTCCTTAGAAATGAGAAAACACTATAAATCTAAAGTAGAACAAGAGGCGAGCAAGGCTAACGGGAGCTTCTTTATTTTTTAACATTGGTTTACTTGCCTTATTTTCAAAAACTACTATATTCCTATTTTTCTTTTCTTTTCAAGCACTTTATTTGGCTTAAATGTGCTTTCCCCATTTTATATAGGTGGAGATACATCAGTACAATCTAGTGCTTCAAAATCATCCAAATCATGAAGTCTGTAGCCTGACGTATTTGGCTGTGACTGATCACTCAACTAGATTTTATTATTTTTGTTAATTTTCAAAGAAGTCTTTCAAAGATAGATGAGTATACAACTGTAATTATTTTCTGACTGGAAAACATATCAATTTACAAACACATATGCACACTGGGTTGTGGCGGCAGCCTTGCAAAGATGGAACATGGATACTTAACTGTGTATGTATCAGTATAATATTATCATAGGTTCGTGTATAAGGGATGAAAGTGAAAGTTGCTCAGTCGTTTCCAACTCTGTGACCTCATGGACTGTAGCTGGCCAGATTCTTCTGTCCATAGAATTCTCCAGGCCAGATTACTGGAGTGGGTAGCCTTTCCCTTCTCCAGGGGATCTTCCCAACCCAGAGATCAAACCCAGGTCTCCTGCATTGCAGGTGGATTATTTACAGATTGAGCCACCAGGAAAGTCCCTGTATAAGGGATAGAAAATGGTTAAAGATAAGCTAGAGGGAAGAGTCTTAATTGTTCTTCAAACTTCAGACTACACCATGAATGAGTCTGTAAGGATTTAGAAAAGGTATAAGGCCTGCCCCAGACCTGGTGTAGGGATTCTGCAGAAGTCACTGGAAACTTGCCCAGTTTATTTATTAATTTATTTTTGTATTTTGGCTGTGCTGTGCAGCATGTGAGATGGTTCCCCAACCAGTGATCGAACCCAGGCCTCTGCAGTGAAAGCACTGATCCTAACTCCTAGGTCACCAGGGAACTCTCCACTGCCTTCTTTTTTAGTTTAGAATAATTTATATTTTTCATATTTGTTCAGGATGGTGGGGATACCCTTTGAAGCTGTGGAGTAACTAGCTGTCAGGTAAAATAAGGAAGCTGAATGAGCTTTCCGCTGCTTCTCACAGTATCTTGGGTAGCTTGTTTATGAATAAAGAAGCAGTCATATTAGAAATATATAGGCTAAACATATGGGCTATTATTTTATATAATATCTAATTATAATAGTTCTTACAAATCTATTAAATTCACATTAAAAGCACAAATCATTCACACTAAAAACTTTGGGTATCTTTTCTTGCATAAAGAAATATTTTAAATATAGAACTCTAAACTCAATAGGTGTTTCCAAAAACGTCCCCTGGAAAACTAAACAAATTGTGTACTCTACCAAAGGAAAGATGTCATGGGCAACAGCGCAAATCCTAACTGAATAAATCCTACTATGGCCAATCAGTTGACATGACAGGCAATCTTTCCTTAAGTAGAAACCTGCGTTATGGAAACAGGTTAAAAACATCATTGTAAAAACTGAGAGTTATGGAACCTCAGAAACTTCTCTCCAATGTATTTATAAATATGCCATCATTTCAACCATAAGATCTCTAACTGGCATGTTCTTTCATGTTCTAACTGGCATGAAAATGAGTAAGAGAAGTAAGTTATCATAGTTCTCCACCATGTGAGGGGCGCTGGACAGAGGTCAAGTCATACATCAAAAGGAACTAACATGGAGAGCCAAGCTGAGCATCAGGGGAAGAAAATTTATCTCCAAATTCACCACATGCTTTGGGCAGTCATGTTGCTATCAGTCTAGGTTACAGAAGAGCAGATAGAAAAGAAAAGAATAGCACGTTCTCTCTCTGTGTCCGTCTCTTTTTCCTTTTCTGGTTCTTAATTTTTCTCTCATGTCCCAGTTATTCTTTCTCCCATTCCCACTTTGTATTTCACCAGCTTGGTCCTGGAGTCCTTGGAGGCTTTCTCTTTGAGATTTACTATCTGTGTGCAGTCAGGACCTCGCCTTTAACTCTCCACCTCTCCCTGGATCATGCTGTTCCCTTCTTACCCTCTCAGAATCTCCTCCAGCTGAACACGAGAATGATGTCGGTTCTCAGTGAGGAGAATCTGGGCCTGCTGGGAGGTAAGCAAGGCACGATGAAGTGTTCACAGACTTAGCCTCTCTTGTGCCCTACTCTTCTCTCCTCTGCTCACGTGATGTATCCTGAGGCTCCAAAGTCCATCCCTGGAATTTATGCAGAGCAGAAAAGTGCTATGCAGGGAAATGGAGGGGATAGGAAATTGTACTGAACAATAATAGGAAAGATCATACCCAGTGGTGTGATAGCAGTGACTTAAATTCTATTTAATAATTTAAACTAATATTAATTGTTAAATATATTGAAAAGAAATTTTATTTTGGTGTTTTCCAGTTTTTCCTCAGAGCATGCATTTTTAAAACAGAAAAGAAATGCTTTTGTTATACTAAGTGAAAACAAAAATTCAGCTTCATGTATATAATCTAGCTACAAATGTATAAAAATTATGGCAGAGAAATAAAACTGGTAGGATATCTACCAGCCAATTAAGAGTGACTGCATTTGGATGGTGGGTCTAAGGCTTATTTTGATATTGTTGTTATTGTTGTTTCTGGCCTGATATTGTCTAATTTTGCTCAAATGCATGTGTTTCACTTTTACAATAGACTGTATAAAACATACTTCACTAAAATGGTGTTCCTTCTTTTCCTTTTTATGAAGATAAAAAAGGGAGTTTATAAGCAACATTTGTTGTTTTTTAGTTAAATTTGAAAACATATATCTATATTTAATTAAATGCTAGATATGGAATATAAATTTACTACTCTTTCTTTTGTATAAATAGCACATGGAGCATGGTATTAGACCAGAGTCAGACAATTGAAACCTCAGTTTCATACTTGTCCCCAGCCATCTAGGTGACCCTGAGTGACACAGATTCCTCCCCCTGCTTCAGTTTTCACTCATTTTGATGCTGAAAAGTTTGGGCCAATCAATGCAATCTGGCGCTTTCTGCCTCTAAAATACTCTTGTAGTATCTTTTCTGGCTTTGTACCTTCCCTGGTGTGTCTCTGCCTCTCTCCTGTGCAAAAGAATATAGTGGCAATGCTTTAAGACATTTTATCCTTGGGGAGTTTAGCAGCAGGTGAGAAAAAAAAATTTGATATAAGCAGCATTACATATGAGAGTGAGATCTTGTGGCATTTGTGACTCTAGTATAACCGTATTTTTTTTTTCTCTTGCATATAATGTCATTCTACTTCTAAGCTCTGAGAACCAAAAATATACTTTTGCTACATGTTTTTAAATGAATCCTTTTGTAGTCCATCTGCAAAATGATTGGCCATGAATGGAAACAGTGGTACTGGTGCTTCCAGGGGAACATTGGATTGGATTACACAGGAAGTCTTGGTGCTGGAGGTGCTGGATGGATTATTAATCCGAGCAAAGAGTGACTTTCATAACATGGTTGAAAGAACACCCTGTTACAACCTTGGTGAGATCCTTTTAGACTTTTGATGTTTACTCTCTTTGTCTTATTTATTCAGTCAGATTTGTCACTGATGATATAGATGGCTGTACACTTATTAAAATTACTGTCATAAACCATAAAGCAAAAGGATGAATGGAACTTCAGAATGAGTTGGTTTTTGTATCTGCAAGAAAGATGGTTTCTTGTTGTTTATACTCCAGTCCAGGGAATAGATTGCAGGACAAATAATAATGTTAATGATGATGATAATAGTGGCTAACACTTAGCCAGCACTTCCTATGTTCTAGACATTGCTCTAAAACTTTTAAAGGTTTTAAGTTATGTAATCCCTGAAAGTGCCATAGTTATCCCCATGTGAAGTGGAAACAGAGGAAGACTAATTGCCCAAGATCACATACCTGAGAACCTGAACTCAGATAATTCTGACCCTAAAGCCTGTGCTCATAAACATACTGCCTCTCTGCTCAGCAGTGTTCAGCAATCTGTGGAGGACCTTGATGTAAATTATACACGTTCCTCACTTTCTGTTCCCCGTACCAGAGGACCCATTCTGCTATCTCCATGCTTTCCTGCCACATAGAATCGTCTTTTCCTAATCCAATATTTGCTGGGACTGTAAATAGAGATTTAGAAACAAATTGAACTTTAGGCCCACTAAAGTTCTGCTGGTACTGCTTCCAGGGGAATATTGGAATTACACAGGAAGAGTAATAACTCCAAACTTTAGGGATGACCAGTAAAGCAACAATCTGTAAAAGAATGCCCATCTCAGAGCAGGGAAACCTGGGCTTGATTCAGTTCAGCTGGGACACACACCTGGCCCCAAGGGAACAGATTCGGATCCAGTGGGTCAGGTATGGGGCCTTGTAACTATGTATTTAAAATATTTCTCCAAGGAATTCTGACACTCTTCCCAGGTTTGATAATCCCTAAACTAGAGCATGTGGAAAGTAAACTATTCTAGGGAAAAAGGACAGTGAATCACCACTGATTATGTTCATTAGATAAGGTGATAGGGCCCTTTAACAGTCTGATCATGGAGGGCAAAAGGAAAGAATCAGGATTTAGGGCAGATTTACTCTTAAAACCCCTTTGCTTAAGCAAAGTGTGCTGAGTAGCTCCCCAGCATCACACGATTGGAGCTTTCTCGACACCTTCCTGCGTGCTGGTCATGCTGCTGTCGCATGATGAACCCAGATGGGAGGCAGCTAGCTAGACCTGAGGAGTTAGAAAGATTTCTTAGACAAGTTGACCTTTAGACAGAAGGCATTTACATGCAAGGTCCTTCTTTGGACCCAAATCTTAAAGCATTTTAGAATCTGAACATAAAGAGGTTTATTTTGGAAGACATGACGGTCGTTCGGTGAGTGGCTCATTAGCCTCAACCTGACCATTCCATTCTGAGGACAATGATGAAAACTGATTGCCTCACCTCACTTCACCCACCCTGACTTGCCTCTTTATTTCTCTTCCTGTCGGTCTAGTCCTCTCAGATGAAAATCACTAACTAGGAACTAAAACAGAAATTTTATCATAATCCTTGGTGTATTTTAGTCATCTTTACTACATGTGGAGTCTGCCCATTGTGGATTGTGTTTACATTTTTAGGTTGTTCATTTAATTATCAAATATTTGAAACATATAGACAATTAAGGAAATGAAATGATACCCATATTTCTATCTTCCATCTTTAACAGATGTTAATATTTTACTCTGTTAGCTCCAGATTGTTTTCACTTGTGAAGACCTAAAATGTTACAGAGACTGTCAGTGCCTACCCCCATCTTGGGTCTGGCTGCTCGGGACCTCGGGGACCCTATACTTCCTTTGACAGCTGAGTCCTGAAGATTCCAGGAAGCACACAGGGTTCTGGAACATGGCAGAGTTGGTCACCCAAAAGTGTTTGTTTGTTTGTTTGTTTTCCTGATAGGCTTCTGTGCTATATCAGGAGTGTTTGCATGAGTGTTGGGAGGATGGCAACATTCCCACTCTGAGTTTTAGATTCTATTTATCCATCTTTATTCCACTGCAACAGGTTCATTCAAGCCCTCATTAACTCTGGATCATAGTAGTAGCCACTCTATGGGACTCCTCTCCTCACAACTTACTCAGCTGTTACCACACACAGTGCACATTTGGATGGCTGGATGTCATCACATTTCTTCTGAAGTGTACCCATTTCCATGAGAGTTTTGGCAAGAAAACACAAGAGAGGAAGAGATTGTCTCTGATATAATAATAATCGTAATAATGGTGCAAATATTTACTGAAGTTTCACTCTGTGCCAACAATTGTTCTATAAACTTTGCATGAATGAATTTATTAAATTTTCGTAGCCTCTCTATGACATACATATTATAATTATCCAAGTTTTAAGGATGAAGAAACTTAGACACTATTCTAAGTGACTTGCTCAGATTTTCCCAACTAGTATGTGGCAGAGCTAAGGTTTGGACGTGGGCCACCGGGCTTTAAAGCCCACATTATTTATCACTATGCCACCTGCCTTTCACCGTAGCTCCTGATGACAATCAATGTAACAGCAAGCCCGTTTGGGGCCTTCATATTTTTGCTAATCCTTTATGCATAGTGTACTATGTCAGATCTGTCAAAAGTTGGTAGTATTCAGCATCTTTTGAATGAGTTCTGTTGGGAAATTATTTTAAAATTGAAGTATCTGTAATGCTAACACATTTCTGCATAGGAACACTTTTATAAGGAGTACTTAAATTTCCAGACAAATCTGTAATCTAGTTAAGCCATGAAATATCTAAATAAGCTCATTTGCAATAAAACAAGAGAAAAATAGCAATGTGGTTAAAATATTAGTAAAAAAAACAAAGCCAAAGTTGTTATATTTTATTCTTAGATGATTGAACTTAAGGGAAAGAAGGATGAAGAAAAAGAAACTTTGGGAAGATTTTAGAGTACTTATAAGGCTTTTGGAGATAAATGTTTATTATATGCAATTTCATTTTAAATCTAAAGGATTTCTTTTTATCTGACACAATTGTGCTAATAGTGGTGTTTTTATACTTCTAAAACTCCAAAACAAGAAGAACTTCTTGTTGTTTGCATACATAACCAAGAAAAGATGAGAGATTTGCTAAAGTAATTATGTAAGAGTTAGAAAAGGGAAAAGAGTTAGAGAGAATATACGTGCTTGTTTTGTAAATAAAGATCCTTTGAACTGCAATTAGCTTCAAGAATAGACATAGAGTGGGAAGTGCATGTACATGCCTTCCAAGTGTGAAATGATTGTAAGGAAAAGATTTTGAGTAACATATTTCCTTCCCGCAGTCAGAGTAGCATCATTGACTCAAACCCTCATAGTGGATGGAAGGAGAAGGAAAGTGTGCAACCAGCTAGAAGCCCATGTTACCAAAGGGCATTTGTAATTTAACACATACTTTGTAATTTTCTGATGTAAAGTATTTTCTTTTAGGTTAAAAATGGATTAGGCATGCTTTTGAGAAAATGATGTTAGAAATCTTGTGTTCTTGGAAAACAAAAGTGAATGTACTGTGTGTGTGTGTTATATATACATATACATATATACACACATACATATATATATATATTTTTTTCATGGCACCATTAATATAGGGTCTCTTGGCACCTACAAATGTAGAGTTTCATGCCACCATTTGCAGAATCTCTTCTTTTACATCTAGTTACTCTCTCATTGTGAGGATTGTAAGAAGCTTTGCAAAAATGGTTTCAAATAATCTGCTGCTTATTGTGGATGAGATAAGCTTGCCCAGTTATTCAGGCTCAGCCCTCTTCCTATCCCACCTTTCCTATATTTTGTTTCTTTGTTTCGTGACATAGTCACTGGGGTGAACATACATTTTTTAGCTACCCTAACAGAAAGCTTGTTTCCTTATTATCCACGGACCTGGAAGTTAAGCTCAACCTTGGCTGCCATGAGAAGGAAGTCCGGGACTTGACATTGTTAAGGCAGTTAGAAACATTGCTGTTTCAAAACATGTCACCAGGTCATTAATTAAGCACTAAAGCAAGTAACTTGAATGGAATCAGTTCAAGAGAACCCTTCCCCCACACTGCTCCCATTTTGACCCATGTAAAATACACATAATTTAAATCTTATTGAATACTTCTAAGTGCTCCACTCTCAATAGTTAGAATCTCAGTAATAGAATTTTTCCAGTTTATGAAAGGAAGAATAATGAACTTGAGAAAAATTGGAGTATTTTCATTTTAATTGCTGAGGTAATGATATTGGTTGGAATAAATGATTTCAGTCACCTACTGATTGGAAATGTTTTGAGTATAAAGCTTTATAAACCCTGCTCATGCGGTTCCTTTGAAGTTAGTCCTGGAAACGCTTTGTTCTTCGAAGATGTTGGAATGAGCTCCAAAATGGACATTTGTTTCCCAGAGGGTATGAAATCTGACTTGTCTAAAATTCTTGGAGAAGTGATAAACACCATGGTATCTTAGTTATTTTTCACTTTCTACTCAGAACTGCAGCTCTGAAATAGTCTAATGAAATTGTTTAATTGCATCAACCAACTGAAATCAGGGATGCAAAGCTTTTTCTCCTGATTTCTGATTTTATAGCTCCCAAGTGGACTAAAATGAGTGATTTCTTTCTGCTGAGTAGCAACTTAGAGAGGGTACTTTTGAAATTTTGTCAAAGTAAAATTTCAGAGAAGTTCCTTTGGATCTTTTTCCTGGAATAAAGTGATCAGGAGGGAAAAACAATCCCTTTGCCAGATAAATATTAAAGCATTCTAATTCAGCACTAATGTTCCTGAAAGTTTTTATACAAAGACCTTGAAAAAAACTGTATGTATATATGTACATTTCCTAATATCTTGTTCAGTTTGAGACAAGATTGAAAACGACCACATTTTTAGTATCTATAGATGGAGAAGTGCAATTTTTAGTCACATAAAATGGTTTATTTTTTTTTAAAGTCTCTTCATGAATGTTCTGTGATATCTCTGCCCCAGTGTCCGTGTCCACATAGTGAGCCACAACCCCTACCCCCAGCCCCACCTCCCCAGGAGACCTTGCAAGACCATCAGGTAGGTCTGGTCTGGCTCCTATGAAGTCACTGTGTTTTCTGTGAGTCCTGGTGCCCATGAGACCTTGTGTGCGCCCTCCAAGAGTGGAGTTTCTATTTCTCACAGTCCTATGGCGTTCCTGTGATAAGGCTGTGCTGGCCTTCAAAGCCAAATGCTCTGCGTGCGTGCATGTGTGCGTGCGTGCACACTCAGTCATGTCCGACTCTTTGCAACTCCATGGACTGTAGCCTGCCAGGTTCTTCTGTCCATGGAATTTTCCAGGCAAGAAATACTGGAGTGGGTTGCCATCTCCTTCTCCCCGGGATCTTCCCAACCCAGGGATCAAACTCATTTCTCTTGTTTCTCCTGCATTGGCAGGTGGATTCTTGGCTTCCCAGCTGGCGCTATGTGACATGGTGCTAATTCCTGGTCTTTCTCTGAGGTTTCCTCCGCCCCTCCCCTTCTAGCTAGTGTAATAGTACCTATCTCACAGAGTTACTTTGTGAATTGGATAAGACCCCTCTGCACCTAGTCCTTGACAGATAAAAATGGGAATAACTCATACACACACAAATTACTATATGTCAGCCATAGTTCTAAACACCTTAAAGATATTAACCCACTGAATTCTCACAATATTCCAATGGGTCAGTAGTATTTTATTCCCATTTTATAGATAAGAAGACAGAGGCACAGGAGATTAACTTGCTCAGCATGAGAGATGTGTTGGAACTGAGTTTGAAATTTAGGACCGACTGCTAACAAAGTCTGTGTGCTTAATCATCATCCCAACCTATCTCCCAATAGTAAGGGTCTTTTCTATTAAGAAATACAAGACTTTAATTTGGATTTTTGGAACCTATATTTCTTTCTCATTTTTCTTGAATTCTGCAGAATCTTCTAGCAGAAACTTTTTCCTAAAATAATGGCTTATGAATAACATAATTTTTGTGAAGTAAAAAGATATAATAGATTCACAGATTTTCAGATACTTGCATACACAAACTGAGAGAAGCAAAATATATTTGGTCAAATTAATTACCCATGCTAAAATTGAGTATACTCTTAATTATCCATTTTATTGGAAAGTTATAATGACCTGAAATAAAATTAATAAGTATTTTGTATATCTGCAGAAGTAAATTAGTATTAGAGGGCCTTATTAATTGTGATTTAGGTAAGTCTCAAAATTCTCTGAGTCCTAGTAGTATTTGAACCTGAAAAGTAAGAAATATAATCCCTCTTGTGTCTATAGTGAGAACCAGAGGAGAACATTGATGAAAATGGCTTTGGCAAACTTCAAAGAGCTATATAAATGCAAAGATCACCATCAATGTCAAAAGAGTCCCAGGATTTCATGTCATTGCTCATTAACATGCTGAGAGAGCTGGGATGTGAAATCCACATTTCTCAATCCAAGACCTTGGCTAATCATTTGAGAGATCACACCATTGGAAATACATGGAGTGTGGACCACATTGCCTAACTGGGAGGTGTTGGCTCATAGAGAGAAATGGTTTCTATGAATCTGATAAAAGCTGGCCCAGTTGACTTCCATGACCCCAACTCTAAGAATTTAGAATTCTAAAATTAAAATAGAGGGAATTCTTCTGCAAATTAAAACTTCAAGATTATTTCGTACCAACATTTTATAGTAGAGCATTTGCAAAGCAAACCAAATATAATCACCCCCAGTGTTTTGAGCAGACTCCAATTTTTCACAGGAAGTGAAGAATTGTTTTTCATTTTAGCCATAGGAATTGGTATTGTTTATTTCTTTATCCATATGTTTTGTGTCTGGAAATATCCAAAGTTCCTCAAGCTCAGCAGATCATACTGACCCCTTCCTCTGATACCCTTGACGTTTACTCTCATCTGCCTCTTCTCTCTACAGTTTCTACAGGATCCCCACCATCTCTTTCTTTTATTCAGTGTTCTTCCTTATATTCTCCCAATCCCCATCTCCCAGTTCCTCCCTCCTCTTCCTCATTTGCTGAGTTTTAATTATGCACATCCAAAAGCCTTAAGAAATAAGGTCAGCAACTATAGTTCTACGATCTTTTCTTCCAGTACCGAACAAGCTTTACCTGGGTAAGATGTGGGTTGGGGAACAGGGAAGGAAACATAAGCCTAATCTCAGAGACCTACCAGTTTAATAGAATAAAAAACGTTTTCTTTTAAATAAGGGCAAGCTGTCTGCTGCTGGCCTCTTTGGAAGAACTCTTTCTCATCATGCCTTGCTTTGCACTTTTCTTCCAGAGCAGCTCTGGCTGGCCCTCCTCCCCTCCGGATTCTGGCTGGTGTCTGGCTGTCCTTCAGCCCTCTCTGACCCCCTCCTTTGAGGCATCAGTGCTGGCTGCTGGGCTCTTCTTGTGCTTTTCCAAATTCTTCACACTTCTGCTGCCAGTTTAGGAATGATTCATGATTTCTGCATCCAAAGTTTAGTTCTAGAAAAAGATCTCTGGTTTCCCGGTCTTGTTTGGCTGAGGTGTTCACTATCCCAAGCCAGAGAATGGGCAGGAGAAAATTTGAGATTCTTGCAGCCCCTTGCTCTGGTTCCCTTATGGGTTGTCACATTAGCTGGGGTTACCAAGCTTGCTGTGAAAGTCATGATCTCAAATATACATGCTTCCTTTTGCTTGTTCTGTTTCTTTCACGTTCTCAGTAAAGTAAACATGCTATTATTTATTTCACAATGCTCTTGCTTTCAGCTGAAAATTGCACTACTGATGTTTGAGGAATTAAAATACTTCCTTTGGCCTCATGAAATCATTTTTGTCATTGGTTTCCTTCACCTTTCTTTGGATACTATTATGTTAGCTTTTGGTGTTGTTAGAAAAGTTGTTTGCTGTTCACTGATTGTCTGCCTTTCTTCCCCTTGATAATGTCATTCCTAATTAATTATGTCCTCTCCCCCGTTACCAAGACCACCTAGAATTTCTCCCTCTTGGGTGTTTACAGCCTTCAATATCTTGCACATTACAAATGGAAAATGCCTGAGTATTTGAACTTTGTAAGCGCAAACCGTTAATGGAGAGTCAACACAGCGTATGGCTGTGATGAATGAAACTGTGTTTTTGACGTGACTATTTGCTCTGATCAATCTAAGTGATTCTCGATCCACCAGTGCTATAATCTGAACTATCAAAAATCCCCTAAATGTTTGATACCGTCCCATGTCGTTTTCCACCACATGCTCTGTAGGACTTCTGTAGTATCCGTGACAAACTTACAAGTGCTGTCTAAATGCAAAGATCATCACTAGTGTCAAGAGAGTCCCAGCATTTCATGTGATTTCTCGTTAATGTGCTGAGGGGACTGGAATGTGAAATCCACATTTCTTAATCCCGGACTTTGGCTAGTCATTTGAGATATCACCCTATTGGAAATATACACAATCAAATTTCCCCCTCTTTAAGATGAAAGTAAAAGATAGGCAGAAATCTCCAGTGTGGGATAGCAGTTAGTGAGAGATAGATGAGAATACTAAGAATGATGATATACATGTAGAGAGGTGAACAGCAGTGCTGGTTCAACATTCTGTTTATTTCAACACTTGGGGCTTAAGAAAAGCCAAGATTTTGATTGAGCATTCTCCTGATGCTCTTACTGGGATAGCTGTAGTCTATAACATAATAATTCTGAATAGCCGGATTTTTGTACTATAAAATTTGGAAACTCATGTTTGATTCTCATATGGAGTTTTATGGGACTCCTAGGATAGAGTCTGGTGGCACTGGAGGAGAAGAATGGGGTCTGTAAGTGGGAAAAAAGGTGAGAAAATTATTGAGGTCACATGGACTAATGATTTTAGATTGATTTAGTTCAGGGAAAGTTATTCCTTTGATCAATGACGTCAAAAAGATCTACATTAGGAGAGTTTTTCTGATTAATTGCCTAGTGTCTTTCCATTCTATCCTTGGTAAATACCTACTGAGATTATTTGTATATACAGAATTTTTCCTTCTTAAATTCTAGTAATTTACACATTTTTCTGAACAGGCTCAGTAAATGACTTGCAAAACCATGGGAGAATAAACCAGTGCTTTGTCACATTATTATTGACTATATGTAAAAAACATTGTATTATTTTGTCTTTTTAAATGTCCCATGCATCCTTTGCACATGTAGAAACAGTTGAAATCTGTTCTGTTTCTTTGAAAAGTACTCCTAGAATGGAGGACATTAACATACCCATAAACCATAAGTGCAAAGTGTTGAAGAAAATTTCTTGCTAGTAAATGTCATGGCAAAAGCTTTGGGTCCTTAAAACTAACCATATGTTGATTAGACCATCTTTGGAAATGTGTAAATAAGGTAGAAAGATATTCAATGGGTTCCTCTATATAAGTAATCTGTCCTACATATGCTATAGGATTAAAAGTTTGTATTGATCCCCTTTGGAAATTTCATTAATAAATTTAGAAGGCTTAAGGTTTTGAAGAAAAAAGTACATGGTTTAAATTGTGGCTTTGCCACAAATCTGTTCAGTTCAGTTCAGTCGCTCAGTTGTGTCTGACTCTTTGTGACCCCATGGACTGCAGCACACCAGGCTTTCCTGTCCATCACCAACTCCCAGAGCGTACTCAAACTCATGTTCATCACATCAGTGATGCCATCCAACCATCTCATCCTCTGTCATCCCCTTCTCCTCCTGCCTTCAATCTTTCCCAGCATCAAGGTCTTTTCCAATGAGTCAGTTCTTCACATCAGGTGGCCAAAGCATTGGAGTTTCAGCTTCAGCTTCAGCTTCAGTCGGTCCAATGAATACAAACGACTGATTTCCTTTAGGATGGACTGGTTGGATTTTCTTGTACTCCAAGGGGCTCTCAAGAGTCTTCTGCAACACCACAATTCAAAAGCATCAATTTTTCAGTGCTCAGCTTTCTTTATAGTCCAACTCTCACATCCGTACATGACTACTGGAAAAGCCATAGCTTTGACTAGATGGACCTTTGTCGGTAAAGTAATGTCTCTGCTTTTTAATATGCTGTCTAGGTTGGTCATAGCTTTTCTTCCAAGGAGTAGGCGTCTTTTAATTTAATGGCAGCAGTCACCATCTGCCGTAATTTTGGAGCCCCAAATATAAAGTCTGTCACTGTTTTCATTGTTTCCTCATCTATTTGACATGAAGTGATGAGACCAGATGCCATGATCTTAGTTTTCTGAATGTTGAGTTTTAAACCAATTTTTTCACTCTCTTCTTTCATTTTCATCAAGAGGCTCTTTAGTGCTAATGTCTTTAAATAAATTGCTTAACTTATTTTTTTCATATGTGTTTTTGGTTTTTCTTATCTGATAATGGATTAAATAAGTGATCAATGGAAAGAAATAGAGGGAAACAATAGAATGGGACAGACTAGAGATCTTTTCAAGAAAATGAGAGATACCAAGGGAACATTTCATGCAAAGATGGGCACAATAAAGGACAGAAATGGAATGGACCTAACAGAAGCAGAAGATATTAAGAAGAGGTGGCAAGAATACACAGAAGAACTATACAAAAAAGATCATCATGACCCAGATAATCATGATGGTGTGATCACTCATCTAGAGCCAGACATTCTGGAATGAGACAAGTTGGCCTTAGGAAGCATCACTACAAACAAAGCTAGTGGAGGTGATGGAATTCCAGTTGAGCTCTTTCAAATACTAGAAGATGATGCTGAGAAAGTGCGGCACTCAATATGTCAGCAAATTTGGAAAACTCGTCAGTGGCCACAGGACTGGAATAGGTCAGTTTTCATTCCAATCCCAAAGAAAGGCAATACCAAAGAATGCTTGAACTACTGTACAATTGCACTTATTGCACATGCTAGCAAAGTAATGCTCAAAATTCTCCAAGCCAGGCTTCAATAGTACGTGAACCATGAACTTCCAGATGTTCAAGCTGGTTTTAGAAAAGGCAGAGGAACCAGAGATCAAATTGCCAACATCTGCTGGATCATGGAAAAAGCAAGAGAGTTCCAGAAAAACATGTATTTCTGCTTTATTGACTATGCCGAAGCCTTTGACTGTGTGGATCACAATAAACTGTGGAAAATTCTGAAAGAGATGGGAATACCAGACCACCTGACCTGCCTCTTGAGAAACCTATATGCAGGTCAGGAAGCAACAGTTAGAACTGGACATGGAACAACGACTGTTTCCAAATAGGAAAAGGAGTACGTCAAGGCTGTATGTTGTCACCGTGCTTATTTAACTTCTATGCAGAGTACATCATGAGAAACACTGGGCTGGAGGAAGCACAAGCTGGAATCATGATTGCTGGGAGAAATATCAATAACCTTAGATATTCAGATGACACCATTCTTATGGCAGAAAGCTAAGGAGAACTAAAGAGCCTCTTGATGAATGTGAAAGAGGTGAGTGAAAAATTTGGCTTAAAGCTCAACATTCAGAAAACTAAGATCATGGTATCTGGTCCCATCACTTCATGGGAATAGATGGGGATACAGTGGAAACAGTGAGACTTTATTTTTCGGGGCTCCAAAATAACTTAAAATGGTGACTGTAGCCATGAATTAATATATGCTGCTCCTTGGAAGGAAAGTTATGACCAATCTAGGTAGCTTATTAAAAAGCAGAGACATTACTTTGCCAACAAATGTCCGTCTAGTCAAAGCTATGGTTCTTCCTGTGGTCATGTATGGATGTGAGAGTTGGACTATAAAGAAAGCTGAGCACCGAAGAATGGATGCTTTTAAATTGTGGTGTTGGAGAAGGCTCTTGAGAGTTCCTTGGACTGCAAGGAGATCCAACTAGTCCATCCTAAAGGAAATCAGTCCTGAATTTTCACTGGAAGGACTGATTCTGAAGCTGAAACTCCAATGTTTTGGCCACCTGATGTGAAGAGCTGACTCATTGGAAAAGACCTTGATGCTGGGAAAGATGGAAGATGGGAGGAGAAGGGGACAACAGAGGATGAGATGGTTGGGTGGTGTCACCAAATCAATGGACATGTGTTTGAGTAGACTCTGGGAGTTGGTGATGAACAGGGAGGCTTGGTTGCTTCAGTCCATGGGTTCCAAAGAGTCAGACATGACTGAATGACTGAACTGAACTGAACTGAATGGATTAAATAGAATTTCCCTCACAGAATAGTGGAGGATAAAAAAACCAGTGCACCCTTGTTGCATATGTAGGAACCACTACTTTTTTTAAAAGATAGCACATCTTCCTGTATCTGCCTTGATGCATTCTGTGGAGGTTTAGTTTATATTATATAAATATTGGCCTAAAATATGCTATACTTTCAACTGTATACAGAGAATTAGAATAGTCTTTGTGGTCTTTAATTTTGATTTCAAACTGTATGAAGGGAGGCAACACCAAACTGATGGAATCTGAATTGCATCTATTATTGTACTTTAGCGGCTTCAGTTGTGTGCGACCCTTTGTGACCCCATGAACTCGAGCCCTCCAGGCTCCTCTGTCCATGGGATTCTCCAGGCAAGAATACTGAAGTGGGTTGCCATTTCCTCCTCAGTAGATCTTCCCAACCTTGGGATGTAACCCACATCTCCTGCATTGGCAGGCGGGTTCTTTACCACTGAGCAACCTGGGAAGACCCCTGAACTAATGTCTCATCTGAAAGTTTCCCAGGTTTTGATGGGATGCCAAAGTGAACTGATGTACAAAAGAGGAGGAGGGCTGGGGGTAGATAAAGAAAACCTGTGAGCAGGACTGGTCTCTTAGGAATCTCTCTAGGCGGCTCCTGTGTAATTTGCTTTGTTATACAATGCCCCACGCTGTGCCTCAGCTCCAGTCTTTCTCTGAGGTTTTTATTTCACCCCTGGGGCCTAACACCTGACTCACCTTCAGAACCTCTCTGGGAGTTGCAGCTGGAGTAAGGAAGAGGGTTTCTGCCCCTGAACCATTGCAACCTTGCTAGGAGAGGGGAGATTAAAGTTATGGTCAGAAACAGCCAAAGCATTCACAGAATCTCTTGAAACATCTCCTTCTAAAGGTCGCCTTGCTTAATAATGATCTGGAAAAAGAAATTATCAGAGTAAGAAGCTTAAATAACTCAGCCCCCACATGTTATTTTTAGGTACTTAACATAAATGCTCAGATTCAGGGTGGGCCCTTCTTTCAGAGTTGGAAAAACCCTGCAATGTGGGTGGTCTTGGGGCTTCCACTTTAGGATGAGAAATTGTCAGTCTGTATTTCTATCAGAAATTTACTTTTGTTTCCTCACTTTCGCCTGCTTGGAACTGCAACCTGCAATTTTCTCTGACATATTCAGTGAGTAGCCAGGCCTGAGACCAAAGGGCCTTCTGAGATGTAGACATGAGTTTACTACTATATACTGTTTTTTAAAAAAGGATCAATCTCCTTTTAAGAACTTTAAAAAAAAATTGATTTACTAAAATGGTCATAACTATCATTCTCTGACAGCTCACATGGAACCCGAATCCAACACAAATGATTTCAATTTATATTTGGTCCACAGGGTATATGTGTATTTTTTAGTGTGCATTTCAAATGCATGGGACTTGTTTCCACATTGAATAGGAGTTAATCAAGTGAAATAAATTTCAGTGGTGCGGGGAAGGTAACAGAACTGCTGTCTAAATTCAATCTCTCTCCCTCATTTCCATCATTCTGGGCAGTTTGACCAGGAACATAATGGGCTAACCAGTTGTTTGACTGACTGGCTATAAAGTTCCTAGCCGTCATGACTAATAGCTCTATAATCCTTTGTCAAAAGTCAGCAGATCTCTGTGGCCACTCCAAATACCTCTGGAACTGAACAAACTCATATACAAAGCTGTTTTCTTGTAGAAAATGGCTAGAGTAATATAACATTTTCCTTAAAGGATGAGGATAATTTTAACCTTCTTATTTTATTTTATTCTTTTTTTTAAAATTTTATACAATTTTTAAAGTTTGCTTTCCATTTACAGTTATTACAAAATACTGGCTATATTCCCTGTGCTGTACAGGACATCCTTGAGCTTATCTTACACCCAACAGTTGGTACCTTTCACTCCCTTACTCCTCGAATGCCCCTCCCCCACACAGGTAACCACGAGTTTGTTCTCTGTATCTGTGAGTCTGCATATTTTATGTTAAATTCTGTAGTTTATTGTATTTTTTTAGATTCCACATATAAGCAATATCATATAGTATTTATCTTTCTCTGTCTGACTTATTTCACTTGGCATAATGCCCTCCAAGCCCATCTATGTTGCTGTCAATGACAATATATCATTCTTTTTTATGGCTGTGTATTATTCCATTGTGTGTGTGTGCACGAGCGTGCATGTATGTGTGTGTATCACATCTTCATGTCTCAGTGTGTACTTACTGTCCTGGCAAATTTTTTAGTTGTACTTTATATGACTCTAAAAAGTACCTGGTTTTGGACAAGTTTTTTTTAGTCCCTCTCATAATGAGGTTCATGGGAGTTAGTATCTGGTTCTGGCTGGCACATTGATATTGAATGAATGTTTGTTGAATGAATGAAACCTTCATACTAATCTCTTTTTATGCCTCCCCACTCACTATCAACGGATAACGTTGCCTTTTTTTCATGTAGAAAATACAAGCCACCCTAAAGACATACATCTCAAACTTCTGTAACTCTCTTCTTTATCACTAACTCAGTGATGCTGCTGCCTGCCAAGTCGCTTCAGTCGTGTCTGACTCTGTGCGACCCCATGGACTGCAGCCTAACAGGCTTCTCTGTCCATGGGATTCTCCAAGCAAGAACACTGGAGTGGGTTGCCATTTCCTTCTCCAATGCATGAAAGTGGAAAGTGAAAGTGAAGTCACTCAGTCGTGTCTGACTCTTAGCGACCCCATGGACTGCAGCCTACCAGGCTCCTTCATCCATGGGATTTTCCGGGCAACAGTACTGGAGTGGGGTGCCATTGCCTTCTCCCAACTCAGTGATAGAGGGATTCATTCATTTATTTGTTCAGGGCCAGTCTCTTCAGCTGTGTTCTGAATCCCTTTGTTGACTGTCCTCCCTAACACTGCCAAGTACACATTCATTCTGTGAACTCTCTGAAATGGTCCTTTCTCTCTTTCAGATCTTCAGTTATTTCATTTCTAAAGGTCATTACTCTCAGTATATAAGTTTCTCTATAGTTTCAACCTGAACTCCCTCTCTCTGTTATTTTTTGAAATTACTTTTTCCAAATGAACTTAAATTCATTTTTACAACCAAAGTTGTCAAATTTACTGGGAAACTCTTCTACAGTGTTGCCTTCCCTATTGATTATTCCTTCCTTTTCAGTTCTATCCTGCCTTGGATTGTATGACACTTTGCTCCTGTGTCTTGATGCTTCTTCTCAGATGCCTTTATAGATACCTCCTTCATTTATCCACTCTTCAAAGGATTATACTTCCTAGAGTTAAAATCTCTTTCTTCTCCTTCACACTATATCCTCTCCTCCTTCACATTATATCCTCTCCTCCTTCACACTATATCCTCTCCTCCTTCACACTGTCTCCTCTCCTCCTTCACACTATATCCTCTCCTCCTTCACACTATATCCTCTCCTCCTTCACATTATATCCTCTCCTTTGGTGACCTCAGCTACACTTGTAGCTTTAATCATGGACCTTGTGATGATCCCAGAGCTGTATCTCTAATTAAGATTTCTTTCTTGGAATCTCTGATTACAAATTATTCATTTTTGCATGATCCATGGATGGAAAGAAGAAGCATGAGTGCATGCTACATCACTTCAGTTGTGTCCAATGCTTTTTGACCCTATGGACTGTAGCCTTTCAGGCTCATCTGTCCATGGGATTTCCCAGACAAGAATACTGGAGTGGAATGCTGTGCCCTCCTCCAGGGAGTATTCCCGACCCAGGGATTGAACTTATATCTCTTACATCTCCAGCACTGACAGGTGCGTTCATTACCACTTGTGCCACTCCAATCAAATATATCTTAAACTAACTCATCACATTCTAAATCCCTCTCATATTCATATTTGTGATTGATGTCACTGTCCATCTGCTCACTAAGCCTAGGACCACCCGAGTCCCTCCTTTTCCTCTCATTGTGTCTAGTCCATCTCCAAGTTCTCTTGATTCTTCTTCCTCATTACTGGCCAGCTTCATGCTCTTCCTTCCATTTCTCCTGTCATTATCTTAGTTCAAGCTCTCATCATTTTCTTGCAACAGCTTCCTAACTGGTCTCACGGGCGCTTACGTTCATTCATCATATAATTGGCAGAATGATTTTTCTAAAAGGAATGTCTGAACACATTAGCCCTCCTTGCTTAAAATCCTTCCATGTCTCCTAAACCTTTCAGGATCAAGTTCAAAATTCTTATTAGGGCACACAAGGCCCATGTTGATGTGACCATTAGCCCCTCTGTAGCATCATTACTGAAGCATAGCAGTATCAAGTACTTGCTATTTCCCTTAGGGTGCCCTCTGCTCTTTACTTCGTGGTCTGGTATAAGATACTCCTCTGTCCAACCTACTCTGTGGCTCAGATCACTCTTCCCAGCTAAACTTTCCCCAACATGCCAGACCCCATAGCACCTTTAAGCACCTGTCTTTAGATTCTGCATGCTTCTCTGTCCACTACAAAACTGTGGCACCTCAATTAGGAATTATTTCTCTCTTATTTATTATCTCTATGCCACACCTATACCCACTTATCAGAGTTTTCACAGATAGCATTTTCTACTGTGTAAATAGATTCCAGAGACCAGCTTAAATCTTATCAAAAACAGAGAAAAAAAATCCCGCAATTTGAATAATGTGTCGCTGCTACTATTCATAAATGTACACAGGAAGACCTAGAGGGTGGAAAGCCACATATGGGTAGCTTTTGCCACAGGTACACTTTTACTTGTATGATGAATGATCCCCTGATGTATCTATTTACAACAGCAGACACATTGAAGTTTGAGAATACTTAAGGTATTAAGTAAATTAAAATTTTAATTATGTATATTAATTATTAATTAATTATCAATCAATAATATTAATTATTTTATATATAGAAAGATAAAACAGTACATATAGAGTGGTATACTTAACCACATGTTTTTATTATTTAAACATTGTTCTCTATGGAAACTTAAGCCTGACTTTCTGCACAATTATTGTGTAAACTCTAGCAATATCACAATTTACTGTACTGTTGCATGCTAAGTCGCTTCAGTCATGTCTGACTCTGTGCGACCCCATGGACAGCAGCCCACCAGGCCCCTCTGTCCCTGGGATTCTCCAGGCAAGAACACTGGAGTGGGTTGCCATTTGTTAAATCGGTTCCATTTCTCACTTCCTAAATGCACTTTGGCTTGTGTCAGATGAGACTTTCCATTTCCCTAGCACTTCAGTATTTACAGGGCCTACCTATCATGGGAGGATGTGACCCAGGCAGATTGAAATTTTGTTCCCAGTGTCTGTAGCAGGGCAACCCCACCACGTTTAACTTTGGACTAATGAACTTCCCATCTGAGACTCCGAGGCGCTTGATTTGCATCAACTATATACAATCTTGAGCTCTTTGGAAATCCAGAATGGTGTAATCTTGGGGGAAGGAAATTTAGCAATATGCTAATTTTTCATTGTGCATTGTACCTATAGTGCTTTCTTTGCTCCAGCTTTCTCTTCCTTTTTTTCTCTGCTTGGAATTGTATTTCCTGTTTATATGAGCTGTGGTGATCCAGAGGCCTCCACAGGCTATAAATCCTGCAGGGCAAAGGCAGACTGAGATAGGAAAACATTATTCCCCAGTTCAATGGACAAGGCAGTTCTGGAGCCAGCAGTATGTTATATATATATATATATATATATATATATATTTTTTTTTTTTTCTCTTCAAATCCCAGTGTGGGTTGTTCACAAGGAAGGGCCAAGAGCAGCAGACCATTTCTCTTTATTCCAATTCTCACTCAGAACAAGCTCTAGGAAACAGATTGGAGATTGTGAACAGGAATAGAATCACACATGATCTGATGACTACAGTTAAATTATGAATAGAACCAGGGAGAAAGTTACTTCTAAAATCCTTCCTTGCCCCTTATATTTGAATTCTCCAAGATAAAATACAAGAAAATGTTTATTTTTGATCTACAAAATGAGCTGCAGGCAGAGAAGTGATTTTTCTCTGCTTTTCGGATTATTTGCTTAATTTATTAGAGTGGTTCAAATAACAGAATATTGTTGTCTTTGGCTTTCCAGTCTAAACTCTCATTTTATAGATGAAGAATCTGAGGCCAAGAGAGATTTTATTTTCTTAATATACAGTCTCTTCTCTTTCCCAGTCATGTCTAATTCTTTTTTAACACACATTCACACCCCTTGCCTGCTCTCTGCCCCCGCAGACACCTGTGTTACCAACTCTGGTTTTGTTCAGGGTTCTTTGGCATTAGTAGGCTGAGCAAAACTGGGGTTCCTGAAGTGCCCATAAGTAGTGATTAAGTAATTAAATGCAAATTGCTATTTCATAAGAGGGAACAGGGCAAGCATGTTCTCAAGCTCTCTTAAGCACAGGACAAATTTACAAGAAATTACATCTCACAATCTTGAGGCCATCCATGATGCTCAATAAAGGCTGTCCAAGATCCAAAATTTTGGAGAAAAATCCAGGAATTTCCAAGAAGAATTAGATTATTTTTAGCAAGTAAAGAGGTGAGAGGAGATAAGAAGACATAGAGAAGAAAGAGCAAGTATGCACAGAGAAGGGTTAAAAGAGAGGCAACTCCCTCAAGTGACCAAATGACTGAGGTCTGGACAATAAATCCCTTGACAGTTCAAAGTCTGAGAAATCTGTGTTTAGAAGTCCACTAAAACACCTGCTTGAATTTCACTTTGGGGTTACTTATGTTCTGTAGAATTTAGCTTGAGTTTTAAAGGGTGATGAGTGATTAGTGAAGCTGATCCGGATCTTTATTGAATTTTTCAAATCAAATGAATTATACTTTGCACAGATAATTTGTGTGGGTAAAGTATGAGCAATCAGTATATTTGAAGAATAAACAATGGGATGAACTCTCAACCTTTCCATTAACTTTTTATTTTAAGCTAGTTATAGACTCACAAGTAGTTACAAAAAAATAATACACAGAGGTCTCATGTGCTCTTCACCCAGCTACCTGCCACATAGTAACATCTTACATAAGTCTAGTCCATTCTCAAAATCAGGAAATTGATATTGGTGTGAAGAGGAACTAAAAAGTTGATGAAAGTGAAAGTGGAGAGTGAAAAAGTTGGCTTAAAGCTCAACATTCAGAAAACAAAGATCATGGCATCCGGTCCCATCACTTCATGGGAAATAGATGAGGAAACAGTGGAAATAGTGTCAGACTTTATTTTTTTGGGCTCCAAAATCACTGAGGATGGTGACTGCAGCCATGAAATTAAAAGATGCTTACTCCTTGGAAGGAAACTTATGACCAACCTAGATAGCATATTCAAAAGCAGAGACATTACTTGGCCAACAAAGGTCTGTCTAGTCAAGGCTATGGTTTTTCCTGTGGTCATGTATGGATGTGAGAGTTGGACTGTGAAGAAGGCTGAGCACTGAAGAATTGATGCTTTTGAACTGTGGTGTTGGAGAAGACTCTTGAGAGTCCCTTGGACTGCAAGGAGTCCAACCAGTCCATTCTGAAGGAGATCAGCCCTGGGATTTCTTTGGAGGGAATGATGCTTTCTCCAGGTGCTGACTACAAGAAGCATAACAAGAAGGTGTCAGATAAACCCAAAACGTTCCAACATTCTACTCTTCTTATTATGTATCTTGGGTAGACTGAAGAGTATCTTAAAGGTATTTTCTTCTTTCACAGACAGAAGAAAAAGACATTTTTGGAATTTCTTTACTTGAAGGTTAAAAGTTAAAAAGCAGATGGTGTTTAGAGCAGGGATTTAATAAAAACCCTTGCCATGGCTCTACCTAATATTCTGAAGACAGTGTTGTTAGGGCAGAGCTGGTCCCACTAAGGATGTCTTATTCAAAGTTGTACTAGAGTGACAAAGCTTGAATCTCTTCTTTGAAGCCCTTGAAACCAGAAGGTCATCAATTGCTGATATTGGAGCTGTGCTTGAAAACTTTATCATGGATAACTGAGGCTGAGATGATTATTAAAAATGTCTCAAACTAGACATTTCTGTTTAGTGAGGCCTAGGGTGGTAACTACTTTATTCTAACTGAGCCACTTAAGTATTTCTGATGTAGACGATCTTGCCCATAGGCTACATTTGGAGAATCATGTCCCCAGAACAGAGTCTGCCATCCTTACTTTGATGGTAATGCTTACTGAACCCAGGCAGTGATTAAATACCATCTAAAAATCACATGATATCTGAGACTTGTCTTCTCACTTTCAAACTAACTATTGAAATGGCACCCGATAGCCTTTTTTAAAAAGAAAAAAAAAATGCATGATTATAGGCTTAGGAAAATTTTCTCTTAAACCAAAAAAAAAAAAAAGTGTGGCTGGAAATTATGGAACCTTGGACCAGCATGTCCACACATCAAACAGGAGCAACTCGAGTGGAAAGAACGCACAAGAACATGGCACTGGGAATCACAAGATTCCAACAAGGACAAGGCATCAGAATACAAATGGTGAACTGTGTTTACACAGTTTCCCAGGAGCTCAGGGTACTCGGCAGGCTATTTTTCTTAATTGTGAATAATTCTTATGCTGAACTCATTATTATTGATTCTATCTTGCCACCATGGAGACTCCAACACAAAGAGCAGTGGCTGGTTTGTGGTAATGAAAGATGAGAGTACACATAGCTAAGTGCCTGGGTAACTGCTCCAACCTCTCTTCAGACAGACACCAGTCCTTAATTAGAAGAGCCCAGTGCTGGTTCATGTTTCCACTTGGCACCAAAGAAAACATTTTCAATATGACCTGAGAACACACCTTGCCAATACAAGTTAAACATTATTTATACTTATTGTTTTAAGGTATTGTTTTGGGGCATTTTTTTTTTAGGGCAGCTGTGAAGCTGAATACTTAAGCAGATTGGCTGTACCTTAGAAGAACAGTTCTCTGGGCTGGGAGTTATAAAAGTGCAGTGAAGAAGAAGAAGGTCTCTTCACATATGAACTCTACTCAACACTGCTAGTGTGTGAAATGCAGGATGCTGAACACAGTTATCTACCTATGCTGCTGCTGCTGCTGCTGCGTCGCTTCAGTCGTGTCCGACTCTGTGCGACCCCATAGATGGCAGCCCACCAGGCTCCCCAGTCCCTGGGATTCTCCAGGCAAGAACACTGGAGTGGGTTGCCATTTCCTTCTCCAATGCAGGAAAGTAAAAAGTGAAAGTGAAGTCGCTCAGTCATGTCCGACTCTTCTTGACCCCATGGACTTCAGCCTACCAGGCTCCTCCGTCCATGAGATTTTCCAGGCAAGAGTACTGGAGTGGGGTGCCATTGCCTTCTCCGTATCTACCTATAGGACCACAAAAAATAATATTGGAACCCTTGGTCTCATTTTATAAATTGTCTCATTTTGTGGATTAAAATGAGCCCTGCAAAAGAAAGATATACTTTTCTCTTTTGGTTTTTGGTAGTTGGGGAAATTACTGGAAAATTACTCTATAAGGTTAAAACAGTGATTATGTTGGAGTACCTGAACATAACGTTTTGTTTTACTAAGTTATATGCTTTGTCAGTGTGGGCTATAAATTTCTCAGATTTGATTATTTTTCTATAACTAGTCTTATAAGAAATTCCCGCTACTGTGCATTTATTTATTCATTCACTGCTTATTGAGCACCTACTATATACCACCATTGTGTTGGAGAAACAATGATGATATTGCTCAAAATAACTGAAAGTATTACATAATACGTCAACTTGTCTATTTATACCCAGTTATTGTGTTACCATATAATTATTAGGCAAATAATCATTAGATGAATTGTCTTAACTGCTATAAACAATTAAAGCCAGATAGTAGTTTTTTGGTGAACTAAAAATGTGAAAAACATTTGTGCAAAATTTTTCTGTGTCCAAGAAAAGGCTCTTTTTTTATTTAGCAATAAATATCTTTCTTTAGTTGTGTGTTTTTATAATCCTAATCTTTAATATTAGACTGAATTATCTCACTAAGTACAGTTTCTCTGTATACTTTTATTGCTATCTTATAAGCCATTAGCTTTTATTATGTTGGAGGAAAGGGGAAAAGTGAGAATGATTGATGACTCCTACTTACCTTAAGCATTGAAATAATTTAAAGCCACATTTGCTTCTGTCTTCAGCCTTAATTTTTCATTCTAACATCCAAGGGGGCAATTTGTGCAGCAATAATTCCATATTATATTATTATTTTTTAGTGTGCATAGAATATTTGCTTTGCCAGAACAACTTTCTGTCCTTTCTTTTTTCCATCGAGCTGTTTGGCAGTTTAGATAATTGTTCAATTTAGAAATGGAGAAAATCAGGTATAGAGAGGTACTGAACAATATTCTCAAGCTGATATATTCAATTTGTAACCCAGATGTGGCCAGAATCAGTGGTGATTTTTTTCCCAAGTCACATAACCATCTGATATGCGAAATAAAGAATATTCAGTGCTGAAATATTCTCTCAGTTATAAAATAATGTGTGAGATGTGTAGGGTCTTTGCAAATCATACTGCATGGTAATTCTACTTCTAATATAGTAATCATGAATATTTGTGTATGTCTGTAACTAGTCATAAATTATTACTTGTGATTACATTGGAAAGAATGAAGCACATTTTTTAGTTGGATGCCTATTTGCAGATTTATTGCCTGGAACATATTTACTTGTTCATTGAAACATCTGCTAAACCTGTTGGTGTCTTATTAAAATAGCAGATCTAGGTATAAAATGATATCTCTGAATATCACCCTTGGGCTGGTCAGGAAAGTTTAACTGGATAAAGGTTTTGTTTGAAACATGTGACACTCACTGCCTTTGTAGGTTGTGTTTGACTCAACTCAGTAACAGAGTTATTCATAATAGCTATTGAGTATTTAGGGAGGAATACTACCTGACCTCCATCTCATATATGTGGATTAATGATGATATTGATAATTATTTATGCTGTTGATCAAAGGACTTTAACAGATATCTAAAAAAAACTGGGTGCATATGTAATTCTTTTCCCTATTGGAGGAAGCTGGAAGACTTGAGAAGTTTTATTCATAAGCCTTCTCTCACTTTTTTCTCAATCCTATTAGTTTTTCACGGTTCAGTTCAAGCCTCACCTTCTCTAAATAAACATCTCTATTTTTTCCAGGGCATTCATTTCTTTCATTTCTGGTCTCCTCCATCATATGTAGTCACTATATCATTACTTTTATACTTATATTTATATTGCCAGTGTGTGTGTATACATATATATATAATATATTATTAATATATATTAATAATTAATAATTATTATTAATAATAAACAATATATTTGCTTATAAAGTCACGGTTCATATGCCCAGTATCACAGGCAGTCTATTAAAGTCCTTTATTTGAAAGGAGCATCAGCTCTGTCAAATTCTGTCTTCTTACAGCTACTACCCTCACACACCACAGCTGCTCTAGTCTCTTGTCAGTGACCCTCCCATTACACATCCACACAGAGACATATTCATCTAGGATAAGTATGCTTCCGATCATGGTAGAGTAACTACCAACAAACTTTCCCTTCCACTGAAAACAAGTAGGAACTTGGAAGAAACACAAAGCAACAGGTTTCAAACCTCAGACAATAGGCGAACTAGAACTGTTTCCCCTGAGAGAAGAGAAGAAAACAGGGTGAGTCCTAGAGTGATTCAGCTTTCTGCCTCTAGGTGTTCAATAGATGGTGGTCCGGAGAGAGGAAACTCAAGGGAAGCATTGGTGGCTTCACCAAATTGAGGCAATAGATATCAGAGTTGACGGAAGTGGAGGCAGCTAGAAGTCGTGGCAGAGTACTAGAAGAAGGGCAGCTTCTCAGAGAAGGAACTCCAGGGCTCTGCATGGGAGTAAGGGGGGTGGGTGGGTGATTCTGAGTTTTTAAATGAAAACTGAATTGTGTATTACAGGGTGAAACTCTAGGAGGACAAAGAATGACCAAGGAGCTGTAAGTTAGACCATCCTAAGAGCTCATATGGGGCAGAAAGACATTCTAGTTTTAACCATCCAGAATGAAGAGACTCCTAAGGCATTCAATAGAGACTCCTGAAAGATCAAACTTCATAAATATGGCCAAATTAGACCATCCTAACAAAGCCTGGAGAATCCCAGGGACGGGGGAGCCTGGTGCGCTACCATCTATGGGGTCGCACAGAGTCAGACACGACTGAAGCGACTTAGCAGCAGCAGCAGCAACAAAGCCTAGAAGCAAACCCTAAAAAAGATCAAATTGATCCTTTCAATTTAATTGCCTAACAAGTGAAAAGGCAACATTTTTAAAGGAAGACAGTGCAATTTAGATGCACAACAACATAGCATTCATTATGCAGCATCTAATCCAAAATTGCTTAGATATCAAAAGTAGCAAAAACGTGTAATTCATAACCAAGAAAAAATTCAGCCATGATAAATAGATACAGAAATAACAGAGGTGTGGAATTAGAAGACAAAGACCTTAAATGAGCCTTTAATATCCACAATTTAAAATAAAACATAAACATAATGCAGAAAGGGATGGAAGACATATAAAAAATAAACGTGAAATTTTTAAATAAAGCACTTGCATCCAGAATATAGAAATAACCCTTATAATTCAGTAATAGTTAATTGAACCAATTCAAAATGAGAAAAAATTTGAACAGCCATTTCATAAATGAAGATCTACAAACGGCCAGTTAGACATGAAAAATTACTATCATTAGTCATCAATCATTTAAAAATGTAAATTAAAACCACAGTGAGATACCATTGTATATCATCAGAATAGCTAAAATAAACAAAATAACAGTAACAACTGTGTCTAAAATGTAAAGTAACTGAAATTCTCATTCATCACCGCTGGTGCTATAAAATGGAATAACCACTTTGGAAAATAGTCTGGCAATTTCTGAAAAGATTAAAATACACTTACCAGATGACTGAGAGCAGTAGATCTTAAACCTTGGAAAAATGCTATTGAACATTAAAAAGAAAGTATTCCTTCAGCCTTTGCCACTGTGTGTCCCTTGCCTAAGGGAACTCCTATTCTCCTATTATTTCCTGAATCTGAGTCTCAAAAGTCTGTTAAAAGATAAGTAAAACATATTAATAAATTAAGAGTATATCTGAACAAAAATTGATTCAAATTGAGCAGTGCCAAACTGAATGTGGTTAGAAGTGCTGTGGGGACAGGAGTTTGTGAGAGACTTTCATAGAGAAAAGGTGGAAGCAAAATAAGGAAAGTATTGATTGGCTATAGTTTAAAGCCTCATTGACTCTTTGTGATTGGTTGTCCTTAGCTTTTGATAAATCTTAACCCTGAGGCATTTACCAGCTTAGATTCTGAATTGCTTATATACGCTGTCATGACAGTAGAGTCGCCTCAGTCTAACGGCCTCCTTGTTTAATTAAACAAGTCCAGGTACTTAAGTGGTTAAACAGGTGCTTCTTGCCAATAAGAAGTTGGAAAGACACAGAGTTGACCAAGCTGGAATCATCTCTAGCTGCAAGAGGCAAGCAGAGGGCCGGGAGAACTCATATAATTATTATGTGTCATAGTTGTAATGTTCTTATTGATTACTCACTGTATGAGTTAGACTCAGGTTAGGGCTTTCATGGTGGCTCAGTGGTAAAGAATCTGCCTGCAAACAGGAGACCCAGGTTCAATCCCTGGGTTGAGAAGATCCCCTGTGAGTCAGCTTTGTACCTTAGAGCTTCCCCGATGGCTCAGTGGATAAAGAATCCGCCTGCAATGCAAGAGACACAGGAGATGTGGGTTGGATTCCTGGGTTGGGAACATTCCCTGAAGAAGGGCATAGCAACCCACGCTGGTATTCTTGCCTAGAGAGTCCCATGGACATAGGAGCCTGGAGGGCTACAGTCCAAAGTGTCGTAAGGAGTCAAGCAAGACTGAACGACTACACACTCTCTTTCAAGAGTTATCCAGTCTTACCAAGAAGGAAAAAATCACATGGAAAGTGGCATCCTAATAGAAGAATAAAGTGCTATGTCAATTCATGTGTATTACTGACAGAAGTGTTGACATGTCATTGTTTTCAATGTCAGTCCTATTTCCTTACATTTTAAGTAAGAGGCCAAGTATCAATGTTTTGAATGTCTGCTATATTAATGGAAGCACCTAACGCAATGTTAAAAGCATAGAGCTCCATCACCATTGATGATTACTTGATCAGTTAGTTAATACTAGGCTTAGCAGAATTCCCTAAATGGAAAACTCAGGAATCTGTGACATTAAAAAGACACAGATTTTCTTTCCTCAATCCTGCAAGAGGTAGGAGGTCTGGGGCTGGCAAATCAGGGCCATAGTTATTAGGAACCCAGGTTCTTCTTTCTGCTTCATCATCTTTTGTGCCTCTTATTCATCTCTAAAATGGTCCAGAATAACTGCTGGAGTGCTGCTGTCCATCACATGTGTGTTCAGGTCAGAAAGAAGTGGTTCACGATGGTGAACACCCTCTGGGAAATTAGCTTCCTTTAAAGAGATTTGCCAGAATCCCCACCCAGTTACTTTCACTTATGTCTCACTAGTCATGACTAGTTGCAGAAAGACTAGGAAATGTACACTTTCGTCTGGGCATATCACCTCCTTGAATAAAATCAGATTCTGTAGGTAAGGAAGAAGGGGGAAATGCAGACCATGTGGTGGTCAAGCAACCGTCCTTTCCATTATCTAATTTTCAGTAATCTCAAGCTTGTGAAGGCGAATGTGGCTATTGCCAATTGGGTGGTTATGCTTTCCCTTCTTTCTAATTTCAGTGGGAGAAATTGTTGATTCATCCTCATGGTTCTTCAGGTGCTGTGTGTACTTTTCTTTGGGAATGTTGAGATATTTTTCTTAGCACATAGGAGAAAGAGCTTTCATGAAGAGCAAAGCAACATATGAGGACAGAGAAACCTTCCTAATCAAGAGATGGCATGTGGGATATTATGGGTGATGAAAGAGTAAACTGATGACAAATTGGCTTTCAGGATCTTTATGCCAAATGGTCAGTACTGAAGGAGAGAGTTAGGGTGCTTTGAAGTACCTATAAGAAGTGTCAGATGAGCCAAACCTTTTTCTTTCAAAATGTCAGAAAGGTCTAATTCTCCTACAAAACAGACAAATAAACTTTATTTTAATTTACTAGCTTTATTTTTATTCACAAATGCACTTTATTCTTATTTACTAGTTTCACTCGTGCCCTGGCTAGAGATAATAATTAATATTATCTGCTAAGTTCCCAGAAAAATGGAGAAAATTGAATTATTACTTTATTGGTCTCTCAAATAAGATGATAGGATATTTTCCCAAATCCTCTTTATCTGCAGCAGGAGGAATGTTGTTCCATTTGAAAGCACTGTTATTATCAACAATAATGGAAAAGACAGTAAATGGCACCCAGAACTAGAGCATATCATCATGATACAATTTTCGCTACATCAGCTTTGTGGCAGGTGCTATGCTGAATGAAGTTTAAGTATAGCTTCTGCCCCATGGCCCAGACCAATTTTGCAGCCATTATTCTGTTTCATTTAGTTTTGAGACTAAATGGTCAATTGTGTAGTTAGGTTCTTGCCAATGCATTTGTCTACAGCAGCAGCATCCATTTTTGAGATGAGTCATAAGTGTAAAATTGAACAAGAGGAGGAAAAAATAAATAAATCACAAAGCCTGTTAGAGGCCCTTGAAAGTCCAGCCCAAGTGCTAGTAAATGGTAAAGGGGAACATGTTTGCTGTAGTAGAGATAGACTAAATGGGTAGCTAATTGGGAAGGGTATGTGGGGACACTGAATGAGTGTAATGGGTAAATAAGCATAGCACAAATGGACAAGTTTTGATGTTGAAACTGAGTACAGCCAAGGCCAGTGCTTACATCACCCAGATGAAAAGACCGCAGTTTGCTTGAGCTAGAATGTTTCTGCATGCCACACACATCTGGGTTGAAGCATCTTTGACTTAGTCATGCCTTCCAGAAAGAATGCTGTAATTAGGCAGAGGAATGGGGCACAGTGATAGATAATGGGTCTGTGAGAGGACTTAGTAGCCATAGACTAGTGTTCATCCCAGAAAAAAGGTGCAGGGTACACACTCTTAGCACTGAGGTATGCTGCTCGCGATTAGCATTCTCACTGGCACAACTAGGTAGAATTATTTTACTGCTTTATTTCCCCCACAGTGGCTGGTTCTTGCATTCATTCCTTCTTTATTTAATTCAACAAGTATTTAATAATTGCTTTCTACATACAAAATACTGGCAAATGAATCATATTTTTTAAAAGTCATACTTTCCAAAGGGTCAAGACATCTATATTTGGGAAGATAAAATATAAAGAACTTCATAATGGAGGACTTTCTATGAAATATGGGTGATAAATGGTAGCTAAGTCACGGGGAGCACTTGCTATTTGAGTTTTTCCCCCAGAAGTTTTAAAAATGTCCTTTGAGGAATGAAACAAAGTGCAGGACTTTCAGATTAAGAATTGCAACCATCAGCTTCCTTCTTTGTGGTTCATAAATACCCATTAAATTTTTTTCAGTCATGTGCTGACAAGGTAATGAAGACTTCATTGCATATTCCTTATGGTTTAGCACTAGTGGACTTTGCTTATTTTGCAAAAGATTGTTTATCTCCAGTGGGACTTCACTTCCAGTTAAGTGAATATTCTGATTAACTGAGGGTTTTGTATATGCATTTGAATTTAGTATAGTACACTTAGCAGTAACACTATTCCAGAAATGATTTAATCTGATTTGTTTCTGTAGATAGTTTAGGAATTTCCAAACTAAAACACAGGAACAAAAACTACTAGGATCAATCCAGAAATTATTATGCAGGACTGCATATGTGGAAGGTCTGGAGAGTGGAGCTGAGCCCGTACTAAGCCCAGGACACATCCCTAGAGATTACTTAAAAAATAAGTCTCTGATATTAAATATTCACCAGTCTCTTTTTTATGGCAGTGTAATGCAGAATATACACAGAAAGAAAGAAAAAAAAAAAGAACCGAAGAGTAGAAGAACTGGGGTAGGATTGTGAGTATATAAGCTTTTATGAAGATGTGAGAACTAGGGAAAGTCCTGTCTCTTGCTTTTCTCTTAACTTATTCTGTGTCCTCAGTCATTCAGTCTTGTCCAATTCTTTGCTGGCTCCATGTAGCCCACCAGATTTCTCCGTCCACACTACTTAACAACTAAGGAAGTGAAGTGAAGTCGCTCAGTCGTGTCCGACTCTTTGTGACCCCATGGACTGTAGCCAACCAGGCTCCTCTGTCCATGGAATTTTCCAGTCAAGAGTACTGGAGTGGGTTGCCATTCCCTTCTCCAGGGGATCTTCCTGACCCAGGAATCGAACCCGGGTCTCCCGCATTGCAGACAGACTCTTTACCATCTGAACCACCAGGGAAGCCCACAGATAAGGAAAACTTCCCCTAACTCTTGCCTTAAGCAATATTATTGTGTTCTGTACAATGGCCTCTTCACTCTTCTTCCAGTCTTGATAATGGTAATAGTAGCAGTCTTCTCTTCACTATCTCTGGGGTAGCCAGTGTGACTGTTGGTCCAAGGGTTGCCCAAGAAGAGAATGAGGCAATACCAGAAAATACCTTGCACAGTAGCTGTAGCTGTATGTCTTCTTTGGTCCTTTGCCATTTTTAAATGGGGTTGTTTCTTTTCTTATTGTTTTTCCTTTTCCTTTACCCAAGAATATGGGCTTAGATTTCATTCTTAGGTAGATTCGCCAATCGGTTAATGGTGCACTGGGATGACCCAGAGGAAGGGGATGGGGAGGGAGGTGGGAGAGGGGTTCAGGATGGGGAACACATGTACACCCGTGGCAGATTCATGTCAATGTATGGCAAAACCAATACAATATTGTAAAGTAAAAAAAAAAATAATAATAATAAATTTTAAAAAATCACACCAATTTTAGTATCTCATAGTGTAGCATTTAGCTTGTATGAGAAAATAATTTATAAAGAACTAAAAAATGATATGGGAAAGGGGGTATAAGGAAAATAATTGAGAATGGCTGGTTCACTTAGGGATATCAAGTGACTGAAATTCTTTGTTTGTAGCTTGTAAGTAGATATTTTCATTTGGGAGACATGAAAGTTTGATAAAGATGGATTGAATAGATAAATCTGGATGTAGTGACATTTCAGAAAAAAGGCATTTATTTTGAATATTTTCCTCAGAAGAGGTGGTTATCAATCTTCCCCTTCCATACATGCACACACTATTAAAATATTGGGGCAATTTTACGAATGAAATAAATGCTTTTCTGAGAGGTGTCATAATTGTTAAGGAGAGTTGCAAATCCAATTGTCATGTATAGCTCCTAAGCTGAAGATATATTCTATTCCCTACCCCCTTCCAAAATATTCACTAGTTAATTCACTTATTGAAAAGGTATTTCCATAGAACTTTGGGTAGTTTCTATACTCTAACAAGAAACATGAGTTACTTTCATCTCATGTAGCAGAAGGACAAAGCAATAAAGAAGAATTTACTTCTTAGGGGGGGAATGGGTTCACAACAGGTAGTCTCTGAGAACTAAATTAAACATGCTGTCTGAGAACTGATACTGACACTATTGCACTTAAAAAGACAGGATTCAGGAGGATAGAAGACTTTGGAGGGTCAAACTGATACATATGAGATTCCTGGATACATTTGTTTATCATGGAGTGTCAAATGTATCACCATTCTTGGGATGTGCTATCATAGAAACTAAAGCTAAAGTTTAAAGCTAAAGCTATCATAGAAACTAAAACTAAAGCTAAAGTTATCATATAAACTAAAGTTAAAGTTTCTCATTTGAGATTGTGTATGTGTGTGTGTGTTTGCATGATTTTTACTTTTAATAAAGCCTCAACAATTTGAAAAAAATTAAATTCAAGGATTAGAAACACTATTATTATTCTATTTAGTTTCTTGCTCCAACTAGTAGAGGACACCTGACTTTTACACTGAAATTGTCCACTTGCCTTCCTCCCCTTTTTCTCTCCTGCCCTTCTTCTCCCCTCCCCTGCCCTTCCCTCTCCTCTTCTTTTCCTTTCCTTTTAACAACCTCCAGAAGAAACTTTTTTCCTGGGTGACACACTCTAATCTCTGAAGATCCACTTAGTAGAAGAAGAAGAAATGCTCATCTTGCCCCCAAAATAGCTTAATGAAAAGAATGCCAGAGGTGTTTACACTAGCAGCAAAGTAAATTAACCCCCAGTTATCTATTGTGGTCTTTCACTGGACTCAGTCAACCCTAGGTCACATTAAGGTACTATGAAATTTATTAAAAAATAGATTACTAAAAGAAAAACCTGCAGAGCATTATGAGATTTAATTAATGGATTAAAAGAAAATAAATGTACTGTAATCAGGATGAAATTTGCATTTTAATGTTATGAAATTTTGTAGAAACAGTTGATTCTGAAAACTATAGAATTTTATTTTTTCTTCTAGAATACAAAGGATCTTACCTTGCTTTACATAAAGGTACTTTTTTCCTATCTAATAACACATTTTATGTATTTTGTACCCTTTGCAATTATGTCCTTGTTTTCGTGTGTCTCATCTGTGAATATATGTTTTCCATCACTGTCATATGTCTAAAATTAGAAAACCAACAG